>NC_143014.1:33296953-33596953 GCF_055824585.1 Amblyomma mixtum
GCAAGGCACGCAACCTACAGGCTCTTGTTTACTTATAGTAGAGTGAACCACATAATTTTGCAAATTTTTTGGTCGTCGGTAGGTGACCCGTGGAGCCGTTGGGAAAACCTTTGAGAGTCGGTCGCTTTGTTCGATGATGTTAAAATGTTTTCTTAGAATTTTGTTTACATTCGGAAGGTTGTTCGCAAAGGTTAAGACTAGATTAGAGCGGTGTTCATTGGGGGCTGCTGACGCGGGATCCCCAAACAGTTCGTTACGATTTCTCTCTTCCGCTTTTCTAATTGCATCGTCGACAATAGAGAGCGGATAGCGCTGATGATTCAAAACCTCCCGCATACGATTAGAATTATCCTTAAAATCTTCTGAGCGTGAGCACACTCGTTTGAATCTGATGGCCTGAGAGTATGGAATAGAGGTTTTGCAGTGGCGTGGGTGGCAGCTCTTGTAATGGAGGTACTGTTGTCTATCAGTGGGCTTCCTGTAGACACTGGTGATTAAGATGCCCTGTTCTATTCGAATCAAGACGTCCAAAAAGTTAATTTGATTGGTCGAATAGGTGTGCGTAAAAGAGAGGTTTGGATGTATGTTGTTAAATGATGAGATAAACTGCATGAGTTGGTCCTCAGTGCCGGTCCATACCATGAATATATCGTCCAGGAAGCGTCTGTAGAAAGCCGGTTTTGTTGGATATGACCGAAGAAAGCCCGATTCAATGCTGTTCATGAATATGTTGGCATAGTTTGGCGCCATCTTTGTGCCCATAGCGGTGCCACTCGTTTGTAGGTAGAAAGAGTTGTTGAATTCGAAGGAGTTGAGTTTGAGAACCAGATTAGTCAGTTCTGCGAGGGTACTTTTGCTGGGAGAATCCAGGCTTTTGTATTTCTCATACGATGTGATCAGAGCCCGGATGCCGTCATCATGCGGTATATTAGTGTACAGGGATACCACGTCCAGGGTTACCAGAAAAGCTCCTTCTGGAGCACTAAATTGACTTAATTCTTTTAGAAAATGAGTAGTGTCACGAATGTAAGATGTGTGTTTAGGAGGGATATGTCTGATCAGAGAATCAATGTAGCTAGAGATCGGTTCCGTGAGTGTGCCAATGCCGGAAACGATCGGTCGACCCGGATGATTCTCTTTATGTATTTTTGGGAGCATGTAAAAGCGCCCTGGAGACGCATTTAATGGCGTCAGCGCCTTACTTACTCGTGGCGGTAATTCACCTTCATCGGTGAGTTGTTTCAAGGTTTTTTCTATAATTTTGCGGTGCTCAGTGGTGGGGTCTGATGAAAGCAAGCGATAGAAATTGGAGTTATTGAGTTGGCGGTATCCCTCCTGGATATACTTTTCTTTATCTAAAATTACTATGCCGCCTCCTTTGTCAGCGGGTTTAATAACAATGTCTGTTCGCTTGCTGAGTGATTCCAAGGCGTCACGCTCTTCCCTGGAAAGATTCGGTGGTCCCGGTTTGTGTGCCTCGAAGGCGTGAATGATGTCTCGTTGAATCGCTTTTAGATACATGTCCAGATGTTTATCCCTACCGGATCTGGGTGTCCACTGTTCCTGAGAGGGAGGGAATGAGTTACAATTTTGGTTCGGCTTATCAGAAAAGTACTCCTGGAGTCTCAGATTTCGAGAAAAATTGTCGAGATCCTTTAGTAATTTGTATTCGTCATATCGGCCAGTATTTGGACAGAATTTCAGTCCACGTGACAATACCGATTTTTCCTCTTTGCTAAGGGGTGCGTTTGAGAGATTAATAATGTTCTCCTGTACATCCGAACCCTCCAATGTTTGAATAAATGGGGCTGCATGATCGCTTGCCGGCATGCGGGTGTATATAGGTTGTAATTTGTCCTCGCCTTGTTGCGATGCCACGGCGCTCTCTCTTCCTTCCTCAAGCTGGATGTTATCTCGCGAGAATTTTCTGCATTTGTTATTCCAGATTTGCTTGGTCTTGCTCGACTGAAAGAACTCAAGCTCTTGATTCTCCATATCCGAAAGTACTACGTTTTGACGAGCTCGCCTCTCCTCACGGCTCAGTGATGCCAACATCTCTTTGCAATGGTCTATAGTTACTTTCAGAAGGTTTAGGGATGCGTTAAGCAGAACTTGGCTCCAAGCTAGGCTATTGCTTTTCGAGAGATTGTTCATCGACGGCGTTAAAGACACGGAAAGGCCCTTGGGCACCGTATTTGTTTTTAGATATATTTTAAGGGACTTTATGTGGAGCTCGTGCCTGATCCTTTTGTCTATTATTTTTCTTAATTTTAAAAAATTTTTAGAGTGTGTAGCAGCAGCTGAGGGGGGAGTGGGCGGCTGAGCGCAATCACACCGTCAATCCTGTCTCACTCGCTGGGCGGAGCCGCAGCGTCGCCTGAGGTCATACCTTGATTTCGGGGTCGAAGGGTTCGCCGCACAGCCGCTCCCGATGTCAGTTGTTCGTTGGCGTCTTTCGGCCGTTTGAGCTTCAGTTGCTCTAGGAGACGCTGATACGCTCAAAGTTGGACTGCAGGTCTCAGGTGCAAAATCCAGCGGCGCTTCCTGTGATCCGCAACAACTGTTTCGGGTGGTGGGCTTTCGCGCAGCAGAGTGTTCCAATTGGTGCCCACTGGCAGGTGGCTTGGAGGTGGTCGGGGCGAAATTTAATTGTGGTTCCCTCGCTTCGCTGGCATTGGTTTCTGTCCTGAATTTTGGGGTACTGGTGATCTGTATATGGTGATCCGAATTAGGGCGATGATTCTGCTGAGCTGGACTGGAGGATCCACGAACGTACTCAGAGATTTTTGCAACTTCTGACTCCGCTTCTCTATGAGAATTCACTGGCCGAATACTTGGATTGTTCGCTGGAAGCGTTCGCCGGAATACTCGCGTAACCGGCCTCCGAACATCCTCTATTCTTCGTGCCTCTTCGAGGGTAGGGAAGCAGTGGCTTGCCAGTATGTTGGCTGAGTTCTGGTGCTCGGCCACTGCCGCGTAGGTGGGAGGTGCTGTTGCAGTGCATCCTGAGGCGGGAAGGTGGTCAAGCCACGGTGCTATGCTGTTCCGCTGGATTGTCAGTACCAGGCTGTGAATGTTCCACGCAAGCACTGCGACACCGCCATAACTCGGATGCACCCCATCCGCGGCCAGGACCGTAGACGGGTGGAAGGCTTCCAGCGAGTGGTGCAAGTAGAAGACGTTGTCGAGTTTTTCGCTGAGCTGGGCAAGTTGTGAATTGAACCTCCCAGCTCGCCTGTTGAATTGTTGCACCGCTCGCCAATTACCGAACCGTCGCCGGCGGTTTGGGGCACGCGGGAGCACCAAGGTGGTGAATATGGCCTGGATTTGGGGGCGTTGGGTCCGGATAAAGTTGATAACGTCCACATAATTTTGGATGGTGGTGTGAATGTCCTCAGAATAGAGGTCGTTCGTCCCAATATGAATTATCACACAGGTGACACTGTGGGGCACAAAGTCGAGAAGGTTCGGAACATCCCCGATTCTTGCTCCGGGTTGGATAACGAAGGCCGGGCAGTGTTGGCTTGATGGGTCAAAGTAGGTCGAGACGTGCCTTGTTTGGGAGTCCCCTATCACAGCACATGTTGGAAAGTGATGGGGAAACTTCCATACGACGTTTCTTGAAGTGGAGTTTCTTGAACTGAAGTTTCTTGAAGTGACATTTCTTGAAGCAGCCATCGAAGGTGAAATATATTACGATGAAAAAACTTGCTCGACTGCTGATAACATAAGGAAAGAGTTGAAGTACACTTCTTAGAGAAACATTTATTTACCGACGGTTTCGGACGGTGGACCGTCCTTCATCAGGGTAAGGTTGTTTGTGAACAAAAACGGTCCACTTGCTCACGGCACCGCACACAGATGGAGAGGGAAAGACGCTCTCCTTTGAGGAAACAAAACAAAACACGAAAAGCAAGACAGTGGCGGACAAGGGTGTTCCTGCCGATTAAGGGGAAAATGAGGGCTGCAAAGCGAGCAGACAAAAAAGAAAAGAGCGAATTCAAGAAAGGGGAAAAGAGGGGGTGGGGGGAATGGAAGGAGGCAAAAGGTTGTAGCGGAAGTGGAGAGGGGTGAGCTGTCTGCGAGGAAAAACCGTTGAGAAGAAATATTGTGGGCGGAGGCTTCCTTCGGAGGGAGCGGGACGTTCGAACACGCGGGAAGAAAACATTATCGCGCCCGTTGCATCACAGTGCCAACCGCCCGACAGAAGTGTGGTTACTGACTGTTTGAATGTGAGTTACGGCGGCGGCGCGATCACATAGACGGAGAGTTAACCGGCCAGACGCCGGACGGAAACCTGATCCCGTGGCTGGGCCCCGCGGAGACCCAGCGCCAGCCCCCGGCCGCCACTCGTCAGCCGCGCGCCCCCTCGCAAAGACACTGCGCCGCCGACGAGGTGCCCTTTCCAAGGAGCGAAGTGGGGCGCAGAGCAACGAAACGAGAGAAAGAGGGGGCGTACGCAGAGCAGGAAAAATAAAAAGAAGAAAAAAGAAGAAGACAAAAAAGGGAAAAAAGAGGAAAGAAAAGGAGGCATTAGAACTTGCAAAAAAGTGAAAAGGGGGGGGGGGGGGAGGGGGGGGAGGGGGGGGGAAAGGTGGCTTGCTAAGTACCTCCCTCATCTACCTCACCTTTTTGAAAAACACGAGGCAGCCCAAATTCACTTACGGCCCCTTGTTAGCGCCCTGCGCCCTCGTAAGGCAGGCAAGTAGATAATTGGGCTATCTAGCTGGATGACCGACGAACGGGATTCACAGTGATCCACAACCATATTAGTGTATAGCAACACTCCTAATCCTCGTTCGCAAACCAATGTAATGTATTGAGTATCATTCTTTTCGTTTTACTTGAAATGGCATTTAAAAAAGGGGGGGGGGGGTGGAAGGCCCCCTTATGGTTTACTGCAGAAGTCGTTTCAGCAGCAATGTTTGGGCATAAGAAAGAAAAGAAAGGTTGGGGTAGGAGACAGGCGGCATGTAGACGCAAACACTCAAAATGGTATGACCTCAGGCGATTCAGTCGAGGAGGCGGTGAATCTCACTGGGCCTCTGATTTCTGAAGTGCGGAGAGAGCTCCGGGGTTCTCATTTATACCGGCCTGCACCGTATTAAATTTGAAAATAAAGTATGACTCCCGTTGTTCCCGCTCACGGGTATTTTTGAAACCGCTTTGTAGCAGAGTGACTTTAATTTTGTCGAAATCATGATTTTCTTGACGGACGTGTTTCGACAGGGGGAGGAGAGGAAGTGATTTGGCATGCGCGCGGTGATTATTGAATCGAATTCGGAAGGGATTCTCGGTCTGGCCAATGTATTGCATTGGACAGTTGCCGCACTCGAGCATGTAGAGTACGTTACTACTGTCACAATTCAAGTTCTCTCGAATGGAGTGTTTGAAATTAGAGTGTGTGCTCTGAGCCAACGTCGTTTTCTGCATGTGCTTGCAAACTTGACACCGATTCTTCCCGCAAGGCACGCAACCTACAGGCTCTTGTTTACTTATAGTAGAGTGAACCACATAATTTTGCAAATTTTTTGGTCGTCGGTAGGTGACCCGTGGAGCCGTTGGGAAAACCTTTGAGAGTCGGTCGCTTTGTTCGATGATGTTAAAATGTTTTCTTAGAATTTTGTTTACATTCGGAAGGTTGTTCGCAAAGGTTAAGACTAGATTAGAGCGGTGTTCATTGGGGGCTGCTGACGCGGGATCCCCAAACAGTTCGTTACGATTTCTCTCTTCCGCTTTTCTAATTGCATCGTCGACAATAGAGAGCGGATAGCGCTGATGATTCAAAACCTCCCGCATACGATTAGAATTATCCTTAAAATCTTCTGAGCGTGAGCACACTCGTTTGAATCTGATGGCCTGAGAGTATGGAATAGAGGTTTTGCAGTGGCGTGGGTGGCAGCTCTTGTAATGGAGGTACTGTTGTCTATCAGTGGGCTTCCTGTAGACACTGGTGATTAAGATGCCCTGTTCTATTCGAATCAAGACGTCCAAAAAGTTAATTTGATTGGTCGAATAGGTGTGCGTAAAAGAGAGGTTTGGATGTATGTTGTTAAATGATGAGATAAACTGCATGAGTTGGTCCTCAGTGCCGGTCCATACCATGAATATATCGTCCAGGAAGCGTCTGTAGAAAGCCGGTTTTGTTGGATATGACCGAAGAAAGCCCGATTCAATGCTGTTCATGAATATGTTGGCATAGTTTGGCGCCATCTTTGTGCCCATAGCGGTGCCACTCGTTTGTAGGTAGAAAGAGTTGTTGAATTCGAAGGAGTTGAGTTTGAGAACCAGATTAGTCAGTTCTGCGAGGGTACTTTTGCTGGGAGAATCCAGGCTTTTGTATTTCTCATACGATGTGATCAGAGCCCGGATGCCGTCATCATGCGGTATATTAGTGTACAGGGATACCACGTCCAGGGTTACCAGAAAAGCTCCTTCTGGAGCACTAAATTGACTTAATTCTTTTAGAAAATGAGTAGTGTCACGAATGTAAGATGTGTGTTTAGGAGGGATATGTCTGATCAGAGAATCAATGTAGCTAGAGATCGGTTCCGTGAGTGTGCCAATGCCGGAAACGATCGGTCGACCCGGATGATTCTCTTTATGTATTTTTGGGAGCATGTAAAAGCGCCCTGGAGACGCATTTAATGGCGTCAGCGCCTTACTTACTCGTGGCGGTAATTCACCTTCATCGGTGAGTTGTTTCAAGGTTTTTTCTATAATTTTGCGGTGCTCAGTGGTGGGGTCTGATGAAAGCAAGCGATAGAAATTGGAGTTATTGAGTTGGCGGTATCCCTCCTGGATATACTTTTCTTTATCTAAAATTACTATGCCGCCTCCTTTGTCAGCGGGTTTAATAACAATGTCTGTTCGCTTGCTGAGTGATTCCAAGGCGTCACGCTCTTCCCTGGAAAGATTCGGTGGTCCCGGTTTGTGTGCCTCGAAGGCGTGAATGATGTCTCGTTGAATCGCTTTTAGATACATGTCCAGATGTTTATCCCTACCGGATCTGGGTGTCCACTGTTCCTGAGAGGGAGGGAATGAGTTACAATTTTGGTTCGGCTTATCAGAAAAGTACTCCTGGAGTCTCAGATTTCGAGAAAAATTGTCGAGATCCTTTAGTAATTTGTATTCGTCATATCGGCCAGTATTTGGACAGAATTTCAGTCCACGTGACAATACCGATTTTTCCTCTTTGCTAAGGGGTGCGTTTGAGAGATTAATAATGTTCTCCTGTACATCCGAACCCTCCAATGTTTGAATAAATGGGGCTGCATGATCGCTTGCCGGCATGCGGGTGTATATAGGTTGTAATTTGTCCTCGCCTTGTTGCGATGCCACGGCGCTCTCTCTTCCTTCCTCAAGCTGGATGTTATCTCGCGAGAATTTTCTGCATTTGTTATTCCAGATTTGCTTGGTCTTGCTCGACTGAAAGAACTCAAGCTCTTGATTCTCCATATCCGAAAGTACTACGTTTTGACGAGCTCGCCTCTCCTCACGGCTCAGTGATGCCAACATCTCTTTGCAATGGTCTATAGTTACTTTCAGAAGGTTTAGGGATGCGTTAAGCAGAACTTGGCTCCAAGCTAGGCTATTGCTTTTCGAGAGATTGTTCATCGAAAGCAGAACTTGGCTCCAAGCAAAAGACCAAGCAAATCTGGAATAACAAATGCAGAAAATTCTCGCGAGATAACATCCAGCTTGAGGAAGGAAGAGAGAGCGCCGTGGCATCGCAACAAGGCGAGGACAAATTACAACCTATATACACCCGCATGCCGGCAAGCGATCATGCAGCCCCATTTATTCAAACATTGGAGGGTTCGGATGTACAGGAGAACATTATTAATCTCTCAAACGCACCCCTTAGCAAAGAGGAAAAATCGGTATTGTCACGTGGACTGAAATTCTGTCCAAATACTGGCCGATATGACGAATACAAATTACTAAAGGATCTCGACAATTTTTCTCGAAATCTGAGACTCCAGGAGTACTTTTCTGATAAGCCGAACCAAAATTGTAACTCATTCCCTCCCTCTCAGGAACAGTGGACACCCAGATCCGGTAGGGATAAACATCTGGACATGTATCTAAAAGCGATTCAACGAGACATCATTCACGCCTTCGAGGCACACAAACCGGGACCACCGAATCTTTCCAGGGAAGAGCGTGACGCCTTGGAATCACTCAGCAAGCGAACAGACATTGTTATTAAACCCGCTGACAAAGGAGGCGGCATAGTAATTTTAGATAAAGAAAAGTATATCCAGGAGGGATACCGCCAACTCAATAACTCCAATTTCTATCGCTTGCTTTCATCAGACCCCACCACTGAGCACCGCAAAATTATAGAAAAAACCTTGAAACAACTCACCGATGAAGGTGAATTACCGCCACGAGTAAGTAAGGCGCTGACGCCATTAAATGCGTCTCCAGGGCGCTTTTACATGCTCCCAAAAATACATAAAGAGAATCATCCGGGTCGACCGATCGTTTCCGGCATTGGCACACTCACGGAACCGATCTCTAGCTACATTGATTCTCTGATCAGACATATCCCTCCTAAACACACATCTTACATTCGTGACACTACTCATTTTCTAAAAGAATTAAGTCAATTTAGTGCTCCAGAAGGAGCTTTTCTGGTAACCCTGGACGTGGTATCCCTGTACACTAATATACCGCATGATGACGGCATCCGGGCTCTGATCACATCGTATGAGAAATACAAAAGCCTGGATTCTCCCAGCAAAAGTACCCTCGCAGAACTGACTAATCTGGTTCTCAAACTCAACTCCTTCGAATTCAACAACTCTTTCTACCTACAAACGAGTGGCACCGCTATGGGCACAAAGATGGCGCCAAACTATGCCAACATATTCATGAACAGCATTGAATCGGGCTTTCTTCGGTCATATCCAACAAAACCGGCTTTCTACAGACGCTTCCTGGACGATATATTCATGGTATGGACCGGCACTGAGGACCAACTCATGCAGTTTATCTCATCATTTAACAACATACATCCAAACCTCTCTTTTACGCACACCTATTCGACCAATCAAATTAACTTTTTGGACGTCTTGATTCGAATAGAACAGGGCATCTTAATCACCAGTGTCTACAGGAAGCCCACTGATAGACAACAGTACCTCCATTACAAGAGCTGCCACCCACGCCACTGCAAAACCTCTATTCCATACTCTCAGGCCATCAGATTCAAACGAGTGTGCTCACGCTCAGAAGATTTTAAGGATAATTCTAATCGTATGCGGGAGGTTTTGAATCATCAGCGCTATCCGCTCTCTATTGTCGACGATGCAATTAGAAAAGCGGAAGAGAGAAATCGTAACGAACTGTTTGGGGATCCCGCGTCAGCAGCCCCCAATGAACACCGCTCTAATCTAGTCTTAACCTTTGCGAACAACCTTCCGAATGTAAACAAAATTCTAAGAAAACATTTTAACATCATCGAACAAAGCGACCGACTCTCAAAGGTTTTCCCAACGGCTCCACGGGTCACCTACCGACGACCAAAAAATTTGCAAAATTATGTGGTTCACTCTACTATAAGTAAACAAGAGCCTGTAGGTTGCGTGCCTTGCGGGAAGAATCGGTGTCAAGTTTGCAAGCACATGCAGAAAACGACGTTGGCTCAGAGCACACACTCTAATTTCAAACACTCCATTCGAGAGAACTTGAATTGTGACAGTAGTAACGTACTCTACATGCTCGAGTGCGGCAACTGTCCAATGCAATACATTGGCCAGACCGAGAATCCCTTCCGAATTCGATTCAATAATCACCGCGCGCATGCCAAATCACTTCCTCTCCTCCCCCTGTCGAAACACGTCCGTCAAGAAAATCATGATTTCGACAAAATTAAAGTCACTCTGCTACAAAGCGGTTTCAAAAATACCCGTGAGCGGGAACAACGGGAGTCATACTTTATTTTCAAATTTAATACGGTGCAGGCCGGTATAAATGAGAACCCCGGAGCTCTCTCCGCACTTCAGAAATCAGAGGCCCAGTGAGATTCACCGCCTCCTCGACTGAATCGCCTGAGGTCATACCATTTTGAGTGTTTGCGTCTACATGCCGCCTGTCTCCTACCCCAACCTTTCTTTTCTTTCTTATGCCCAAACATTGCTGCTGAAACGACTTCTGCAGTAAACCATAAGGGGGCCTTCCACCCCCCCCCCCTTTTTTAAATGCCATTTCAAGTAAAACGAAAAGAATGATACTCAATACATTACATTGGTTTGCGAACGAGGATTAGGAGTGTTGCTATGCACTAATATGGTTGTGGATCACTGTGAATCCCGTTCGTCGGTCATCCAGCTAGATAGCCCAATTATCTACTTGCCTGCCTTACGAGGGCGCAGGGCGCTAACAAGGGGCCGTAAGTGAATTTGGGCTGCCTCGTGTTTTTCAAAAAGGTGAGGTAGATGAGGGAGGTACTTAGCAAGCCACCTTTCCCCCCCCTTCCCCCCTCCCCCCCCCCCCTTTTTCACTTTTTTGCAAGTTCTAATGCCTCCTTTTCTTTCCTCTTTTTTCCCTTTTTTGTCTTCTTCTTTTTTCTTCTTTTTATTTTTCCTGCTCTGCGTACGCCCCCTCTTTCTCTCGTTTCGTTGCTCTGCGCCCCACTTCGCTCCTTGGAAAGGGCACCTCGTCGGCGGCGCAGTGTCTTTGCGAGGGGGCGCGCGGCTGACGAGTGGCGGCCGGGGGCTGGCGCTGGGTCTCCGCGGGGCCCAGCCACGGGATCAGGTTTCCGTCCGGCGTCTGGCCGGTTAACTCTCCGTCTATGTGATCGCGCCGCCGCCGTAACTCACATTCAAACAGTCAGTAACCACACTTCTGTCGGGCGGTTGGCACTGTGATGCAACGGGCGCGATAATGTTTTCTTCCCGCGTGTTCGAACGTCCCGCTCCCTCCGAAGGAAGCCTCCGCCCACAATATTTCTTCTCAACGGTTTTTCCTCGCAGACAGCTCACCCCTCTCCACTTCCGCTACAACCTTTTGCCTCCTTCCATTCCCCCCACCCCCTCTTTTCCCCTTTCTTGAATTCGCTCTTTTCTTTTTTGTCTGCTCGCTTTGCAGCCCTCATTTTCCCCTTAATCGGCAGGAACACCCTTGTCCGCCACTGTCTTGCTTTTCGTGTTTTGTTTTGTTTCCTCAAAGGAGAGCGTCTTTCCCTCTCCATCTGTGTGCGGTGCCGTGAGCAAGTGGACCGTTTTTGTTCACAAACAACCTTACCCTGATGAAGGACGGTCCACCGTCCGAAACCGTCGGTAAATAAATGTTTCTCTAAGAAGTGTACTTCAACTCTTTCCTTATATATATATATATATATATATATATATATATATATATATATATATATATATATAAAGCTACCACGATAGTTTCAAGCAAAATGGGAAGTGCCGCTCCTAGCATTCTTATTAGTTTCCATTCACTTGTACTACTTTTCAGTTGTACGCTTTCGATATTCAGACACATTGTGTTTTGGTGCAATCAAAGAGGTAGAGTCCAATCTGGTTGCAGTGTTATATCCAGTGCCAAATATCGCCGTGACATTTAAACACCATCGACGCAAAATGAGAATTTCTGGAGCCAAGTAAAATAATAAATACCGTATATTGCCGATTATAAGTCGACTCCGATTATAAGTCGACCCCCAACTCGCGAC
Organism: Amblyomma mixtum; assembly: GCF_055824585.1. NCBI lineage: Eukaryota > Metazoa > Arthropoda > Arachnida > Ixodida > Ixodidae > Amblyomma > Amblyomma mixtum. The sequence goes on from NC_143014.1 coordinate 33,308,643, forward strand.
CCCCTTTGGGCAAAAAAAAAGTTAGACTCCAAATTTAGGTCGACGCTGCCGCACCCTGCAGTCCTAGCTCGCCCAAAATGTTTTTCAGAAGGCCGAGTCATAAAGAAAAATTTATTCGTTCACGAGACATCTCTGACTCGTTGTCGCTTGTGAGGACACAGTCGCGATCATCATCTTATGAGCTGGTCGTTGGAAGCGGTGCCGAGATGCCACACGTGGAAAACGCCGCAGAGACCATGTCTGTTGGTAGTCCATACCAGGCATCGGTGACCCATTGCTCCACTTCGCTCAAAGAAGGCGTTCGTTGGGCAGTGACACAAACTACATACACCGCTGTTAGCTGTCACGTAGGCGGTGCGACGTGCAGAAATGCCGAAAGGCACACACAACACGCGACAATGCTTCTCGGCTCATGTGACTGGTCACGTGTGATCTAGATTTGGATTGAATTGGATTGAATTTGTAGCTGTCCCATTTGTATCAAACATTGCCAGCCCGCCCGGCTTTGTCCGTTTTTCTGTGGAACGCCCACGGTTTGTCGATTACAAGTTGCTATTGTATTATAACAAACCTTTGGTGCATATCTGAATTAAATTCGTTTTTTAAGCAGATCCACTTTCGCATCGTGCCTGCAACTATTATGAAATTATGAGCGCACGGGGCGTGATATTATTCGCGACTCGGTCGAAATTACTTTTGACCCCGCATATAGGCCGACTTTAAGACTTCGCATATACGACTCCGATTATAAGCTGACCCCCAACTTTGGAAGGACATTTTGAAAAAAAAAACAAAAAAAAACATCTACTTATGCGCAGCAATATACGGTAGCATGATTTTGGTGATCTCCATGGGTTTAAGACATTACCATATGCCATGCTATGCGTACAGACAGTAAAATCGACATGCTTGGTTCGCATTGCAGGGCACCTTTAAAGTTCTTGAGATTGCATGAATTACATTGAATTGCTTTAGTAAGCATGAAAAATTCTATGCTTATGACTCGTAGTGCAAGAGTGTAGCATTGCAACAGTTTTTAGTGAAGCCTACATGAAACCAACTGCCACAGTGAGAGGGAACCCATTTCAGATGAATACACTGTGCAGCTTCCTAGTTTATTAGGTTATACTGTTTTGCGTAGCAGTTAGTCTTTATCTACCTAGTGTAATCGACCATTCATCGAGAATTTTTCTTGACAAATTGCATTGTGTTGTGTTTGTGCCACATGAGCTTTTACATTTTTCTGAAAAGTCCATATCCTGAAAGCTCACTACTGCAATTATATTTTGTTAGAGGTTCTTGGAAGATGAAAACGTTAAAAATTGTAAGTATATCATGCTGCATGCTTGTTTTGTCCAGTTACTGAAGAGCCCCCGCCGCTGTGGCTCAGTGGTTATGGCGCTCGGCTGCTGACCCGAAAGACACGGGTTCGATCCCGGCCGTGGCGGCTTAATTTCTATGAAGGCGAAATTCTAGAGGCCCGTGTGCTGTGTGATGTCAGTGCACGTTAAAGAGCCCCAGGTGGTCGAAATTTCCGGAGCCCTTCACTCAGCGTCTCTCGTAGCCTAAGCTGTTTTGGGACGTTAAACCCCAATAAACCAAACCAAGCCAAACCAGTTACTGAAGAGCCAGAGCCATTGAGGGTTCCTCTTTCTTGAGGCTTACTTGACCTGCAGTGGCACTGTTTATAACTGCAGCATAAAAGGGTACTGCACAGTACTCCAGGCAGCACTACAGACCACACTGTGTGTTGCTGCATTTTACTTGGAGCTGTTTACACACGGTGCTTCACCTAAGACTGTCAGCAATTTTTAAAAACAGTTTTTTTTTAGTTAGAAGCGTGCTTTTGAGCATAACATTGTCAGCGTTGTAGTGCATCAAAATATAACTAAGGTGTACTAACTAGCAGGCTGGTCAACTAATATTGAATAGTTAAATGCCATTCGTGTTGCTGCTGCAGCGCAACCAATTTTGTGGCTGTGCACGTCACTCAGCAGTGCACCTGTCACATGCTCACTGCCCGCTCGCTGCTTCCATTCGGGTGCTGCAAAAGGAGCACGTGACACACACAGGTGGCTGGTGCTCTTTCTGGTTGTGTGGTTTCGGTTTCAGCCGTGTGCAGCCCCAAAATTCCTTGCACCGAAGCGGCGACGAGAATGGCATTTTTGAAATTCTAAAAACTGATATGGGTATTACTTACTGTGGGCTATAAGCCTCTGAATAAATAAGGAGCCTAACAGTAATAGCTAAAAAGGTAACTATTCAATATAGATTTAACCACCGTGCTGGCATGTCTTAACGTCTTAGCTGTATTCTGATGCTCTGCACCACTGCCAATGCTATGCCAAAAAAGGTGCTCTTCTAACTCAGAAGGCCCATTTTTAGAAATTGCTGACAGTCTTGGGTGAAACACCCTGTATATGGACTGATTTGTATATCTTCACAAGTTCTGACAGAAAGGCACTTGGCTGCGTAGCCTGTCTTTGCTATTCCAACACAACTTTCAAAGTAGAAGCAATAATCACTTTTTACAGCATCACACTAACCATCATTGTTTTTTGTGCTTGTCATCTGAAGGTCCTGGCATTATTTATGCAGCATTTTTTAATGTATATTACACCCATGTGTTTTCACTTATAAGGAATTGCAGCTGTTTACAGGCTGCAGCTTAAGTAAAGTCTGGCCACAGAGAATACCATTGCAAGAGAGTGTTGAGTGTATAAAGAAAAACTGTTACTGAGTTAAGACGTGTTGTATGCCAGTGTATTTGCTGCTGATTTTGCTAGACCTGCATGCATAGATGTGAACAGGTAAAGCTAATCTGAAGTTGCTTGTCACCTGCCTTATGGTGAAGAATATTCTGTGTTGCAGCATGCTATGATGACAGTGATTGCCAAGTTTTAAAAAATGCCACGGGGGCTGTGAAGACAGTGTTATGAAGAAGCCGTGCAAACATAAAATCTGGTAAAAGGGAAAAAGTTTAAAAGCTAGGCATTGTAGTTGAAAGGCTTTGAACATAATCGGCAGAGTGAGCCCACTGCAGGACAAAAGCTTGGCAGTCAGGTCAAAAAGCACTTTAGAGAAAACTGGCATTTTCACGGAGATTTCAACCACTTTTTTGCTACCTATGGTCACAAAAGATTTTTTGAAGCTACTTCTGGGCTGTTTTCGGGGAAAATTTTTGGGATATATTCAGAAAGATCTTACAGATACGAAATCTGGTGTTTTTTTTTTTTAGATTTTCGTGATTTGAAATTCGCATGCCTCCATAACACGTTCACTGCGTCATGTGTCACCGGCGGGTCACATCATTTATCCATGCTATGCTTCCTCGAATACTGAGTCCAGTAATGAAGCCAGAGGCCAGATGTTATCATGTAGTCTAATGAAGAGGACCTCAGTTTAAAATACGTCTCTCAGCTTCATCGTGGGACCCAGTATTTGTGGCTGGAATGAATAAAAAAATGACGTGACGCGCTGGTGACCCATGACGCAGTGAACGTGTTAAGTAAACAGCAATGTGCAACATATGAACATATTATTTGATAGTATGGTAACGGTTTCTTTTTCTGCTCCAGCTGATTTGCATGCAGTAGTGCTGAGCACCCGTCACTGCACATCTTGGCGTTTATGTGACACCATGTTTTTTGTATGTTTTTGTTCTTTTGCAGGAGATGCAGAAGCGTGGTCTGGCATAGTAAGCAACGAAAAATACATAGATGTAGCTAGCACTGGTGTTAACATTTTACTGTACAGGTGGGCTGCGCCATTGTTTCTGCTATGCGAGATAATAAAGGCTTGTTCCATGGATACCAAAGAGAGCACTGTTTTCTTTTACGTTGAACTTTTCCAGCCCTTTGGTAGTCGTCATGATGGCACTGTAAAGATTCGTATTGAATATGTGGAGATTTTAACAAAAAATTGCAGATGAGCTTGTTGTGCTCTAAATTAGTGTCTTATAGCACCCAAGGTTTGCACATAGTATAGCTGCCCTTTTTTTTTATTGTTGGAACTGTAGCAGAAAGTGCTTGAACATTATGAATGGCTGGCTCTAGCTAAAAATAAATGGCTACACAACACTTCTAGCAGCCAATAATGAGTTCAACCCACATCTCTCGGATTGTCTTAAATATGACAACATTTTTACTGACGCATTTGCACTCAGTGGCCATCTTTTTGAAGCAATTATTCACTTTGGAAGGATAATCCATGGTGCGCATTTGGCAATTCGACACTGCCATATGGCAGCACATGTATAGGTGTTGCTCAAAGCTAATATAGTAAATGCAACTAGTTTGGAACAAAGGATGCCACTGTTTGGTAACACTGCTCAGGGAAGCAAAATTATGGCACTCTACTAGAGCACCATTTTCTCGTGTATTATTCTCCATCTGAGACCTCAAAGCTTCATGATGTTGGAGATGTTGGAAATTTCTTGCATACTTTCAAACAACTACAAGGTGCTGCTCACAACTCACTTCTGTTCCCAACCCAAGTAAAGGTGAAGCTACAACATTACACCAAATTGAGCCACTATACTCCATCTCACGACTTCCTTGCAGCGCTTTTGAAGCTAGAAACCTCAGCCAATCGGGAAAGTGCGTTAAACATGCTCCTGCATGCCTCATGGTCTGCAGATATGATTGGAAAAAAAATGAATCGAGGAACATGAGGCAATTTCAGAACAGCGTATGCACACTTGCATATGCTGAACTCGAGCAGTTTGCGGGACGTTACGCCCTTTGTCACATCTGCACTTTTAGTTCAGCATATGCTAACGGAGACGTAACGATCACTTCAGCCTGATGGAGCCATCTGGGTTTTTGAACGAAAACTATTTTTTTCAGCAAACCGACATTCTTTTTTGGGCCTAGGAGAGGCAGAATCGTTGCTCGAAATAAAAAATTAAGCAAATTTACCGCTCACGGATTTTGCTGTATGTAAGAGGAGACAAATGAAAGCCCAATGCCTCATTTGTGACGAGTGAACATACTGAGAAACCCAGTAACAAAAATGAATTCTCTCCAAAGTATGTCGTCATGTTGAAAGGGTTATTTTAGCATGCGCAAAAGTCTCGCGCTAAACTCAGAAGTGAAAGTAGCGCAAGCGTAAGTTAAAGGGTCAGTCTACTCACCGAGATGAGCGTATAAATAATGGCATATTCTGGTAGTTGGCACCCTATAACATCAATAACGAGGGGTCTGCGCCCGGTTTAGGCAGGAATTTATATTTTATTTTGGCGTTAAAAGTCGCGTAAAAAAGCATGGTGGCGACCCCAAACGTTCATTTTGTTCAAGAAAGTGGTAGTCTTTTTTTGTAGAAGCATAAGTGAATATACTACGTACCATTTGTATGCCCCAATGTCAGAGAAACGCACGTTTTGTTCTAGTAAACTGTAGAAGGCGTACCGCTCGCTTTTTCTGTAAATCACATGAATATTTATAGTTACACGTACGCTAAACGCAGGCACATTCCCACTTTTAGTTCAGTGTATGCTAGCAGAGACGCAAAAATAAACTCAGCCTATAGTGGCGCCATCTGGTTGTCAGGATGGGAACCATTGGTGTAAACAAACCGACTCTCCACTTAAGCCTAAAAGCGACAGAATCGTCACTCTAATTATTAAAATAAAGCAAATTTATCCCTTATACGTTTTCTTATGGGCGAGATGAGACGAAGCGAAAGACTGGCGCACCATTTATGGCCAGTGAACGCACTGAAAAAGGCAGCAACAACGAGAATTCAGTCCGAAGCGAGAGGTCCGGCTTCGACGGGCGCCGCCATGTTTGTCGCCGCGCAGCGGAAATCCAGATGGTTGCCAGATGAGACTACCATCTCATACAGATGTGTTCCCACATTAATAAATTCTATTTTAAAATGTTCTACCGCACTCCTTGGCACCACAGCTGGCTAAACGGTAATTTGAGTAAAGAGCTATCGGTTGCTGCAAAGAAAATATGGTCGATAAAATTCAGTAGACTGACCCTTTAAGGCTCGATTTGAAAAAGCGCTTGGCATATGCGCACTTCAAAAGGTGCTACCCCGTATTCCCTTTCGCCCATTTTATAGTGGGACTACATTCTGCAGCGTTGGAACGTCACCTCTGCACTCATCGCAGCTTTGGTAGTGCTGCAAGGAACTACTAAGATGGAGTAGCTCATTGCACCCCTCCAGCAACAATGCATTTGAAATGCTCAAGGCCTGTCAAGGTGCAGGCACAGTAGAGGTTTTCAAGACAACCAGAAAATGTGGACATGTCTTTGCAACCACTGCCTATCACATCACATGGGAGTGCTGGTCCATTGCCCCATTATTCACAGAAGGCCCAGGATCGCTAAGTTGAGTAAGCAAATGCCATTATGGGCTCCACCAACCTAGTGAAACTGGGGATTGTACGTAGTTTATTCTCTTGCCCAGGCATCTGACCTAGATAGCACCTAGATGAGGCAACACTGCCCAGCACACTGCTACTATGCGCCACTGTACAGTTACCATGCATGCATGATGCATATGAGAATTCCATTTTATGCGAAGCATACTACTTTAGCTACCACTTCAGCCCTTCACCGTGGTTATGCGCCTCCAAATCACGTGATACATGACGTCACACCACGTGACACGATGACGTCACGGGAGTGGAGAAACGGGGGCCCACCTCGCGCCGTCGCTGTGGTTGTGCGCCTCCAAATCACGTGATAAATGACGTCACACCACGTGACACGATGACGTCACGACAGTGGAGAAACGGGGGCCCACCTCGCGCCGTCGCTGTGGTTGTGCGCCTCCAAATCACGTGACATGATGATGCCACACCACGTGACACGATGACGTCACGGCAGTGGAGAAACGGGGGCCCACCTTGCGCCGTCAATGTGGTTGTGCGCCTCCAAATCACGTGACATGATGATGCCACACCACGTGACACGATGACGTCACGGCAGTGGAGAAACGGGGGCCCACCTTGCGCCGTCAATGTGGTTGTGCGCCTCCAAATCACGTGATAAATGACGTCACACCACGTGACACGATGACGTCACGGCAGTGGAGAAACGGGGGCCCACCTTGCGCCGTCAATGTGGTTGTGCGCCTCCAAATCACGTGACATGATGATGCCACACCACGTGACACGATGACGTCACGGCAGTGGAGAAACGGGGGCCCACCTTGCGCCGTCAATGTGGTTGTGCGCCTCCAAATCACGTGATAAATGACGTCACACCACGTGACACGATGACGTCACGGCAGTGGAGAAACGGGGGCCACCTCGCATCGTCGCTGTGGTTGTGCGCCTCCAAATCACGTGATACATGACGTCACACCACGTGACACGATGACATCACGACAGTGGAGAAACGGGGGCCCACCTTGCGCCGTCGCTGTGGTTGTGCGCCTCCAAATTACGCGACACGATGATGCTTCGCATTCTCCAGGCTTAACCAAGTTAAGCCTCAGCCATTTTTTATTTGTGCAGCCAGGAGCAATGTCAAGATTACGGCACTAACAGACTTCCATTTGCACCATACTGAAGATGCGCTTATCCAATGAATGAAATAAGCTGAAAGTCATTGTAAAAGAAAACTTCAAAAATATTACACGGTCTGATTTTTCTGTACAACTCGCAGAGTGTTACCTCTGCATGTGTCAGTGAATGTCAGCAAAGCAACCACTAATACTTGATGCTCTGACGCCATTCAGTCGTCAGTGCTCAACAGTCAATAGTGGGTACCAATGCTTTGAGAAATACCACAGCTGACCTCCAAGTTATGTTAACTTGCAGACTCCCATTGTCAGCTGCAACGAACATAGATAGATCCGTGTGCAATCTGTACGCTTTCATTGCTTGCAGTAAGCTGTCACGTATAGAGTGCAGATCCTCCTTCCACAGTGCTGTGGCAAGCTTAACCCTTTCAGGCCCAGTGATTCCAGTTGGAATAGCCAAATTTAGCAGCCGCCAGTCTTGAACTGAGTGAGAAAGTCCTGCTGTTTTTGCAGTAGTTCTGACATTTAGAAATTCATGTACATATTTTAGCGGCCCTTCACCTGACTGACGTATGCTAGTACGTAGGAGAGGGATATTGTCACGTAGTGGCGACTGCAGTCCGGCGAGCAGGGAAACAGCGAGAATGGCTTCCAAATGAAACTCATTATTTGGGCTGACTTATGACCACAAAGAACTGAATGACTCAGTGGCGAAATATAAAAACTCCGTATGCTTTGCTGTCGCGACTGCCTGGTGCCACGTCCTTCCTTGCACCGTGTAGAAGAAAGAAAACCATTTTTGTTTTTCTCTAATCGCGTGGAAGGGTACAAGTAAGCCCCACGTTACTCCTTCAAGATAAACTCTTTTGGTTGAACACATTTACAAGCGCTAAAATATTTCGCAAATAATAATGATTCCAAATAGGATTACTGGAACTGGAGGCCCTGTTATAGTATAATCATTGCGCTCATATTTGTGGTACCTGTCAGTGCTTGTGTCGTGTAAATGTTGCCTCTTTCACATTCTATATGTAACAATAAACATTTTTTACCATGTTGTGGAAAGTTCCTCTGATGCGTTAAAACTTCAGCGAAACTTGGATTCCATCCAGTGCTGGTGCTTAAAATGGGAAATGTCTTTGAGCGCTACGAAATGCAAATTTACCTCTTTCACTCGAAAGCGTTCACCATTACAAACAAGTTACTCATTTTGTAATGTTTCCCTGCAAAAAGTACTCGAATATAATTATCTCGGCGTTTATTTTACATTTAACCTAACGTGGACGAGGCAAGTTGAGTACATTACATCTAAAGCCTGTAGAATACTTAATTTCTTAAAACGAAATTTCAATAAAGCACAGTCTAATGTCAAACAACTCCTTTATTTCACTTAATACGACCAATTCTTGAATATGCCTGCCCTGTATGGGACCCCCAGTTTGCTTACTTATCTGACATGCTCGAGCACGTCCTGAATAATGCTGCGAGATTTGTGTCCAATAATTACAGCTTCTCAACTGGAGTCAAGTCTCTTAAAAACGACCTTGGCTGGAGATCTTTAGCTAACCGTAGAAAACATTTAAGGTTGCAAATCATGCATCGCATCTATTTTGGAAAGCTGAGCATTGACAAAGAGTGGTACCTGCTTCAACCTCATTTTTTTTCTAGACGACTTGATTATCAGTGGAAAATCAGAGATTAAATGTAGGACAGATATTTACAAAACCTCGTTCTTTCCACTGACAATCAATTAGTGGAACAGGCTGCCAGCCAGCATCACTGAGTGCTGCACGAAAGATCAATTCCATGCATTCTTATCTGATGTGTGACATGGCACACAGTTCTCTTGTGCGTGTCCTTCATTTCATTAGTGTCATTGTATTTATGAAGCGCGGTTTTCCTCCTTCAGTGCATGCTTTTCCTCATCTATTATTAGTTGCGCCATTGTATTTTTGTTATCCTGTGGTACTTTAGGCCGAATGAGCAGAAGTTATTGCATTTCCCCCCTGCAATAATGCCTTCGGGCGCTGCAGGTCTCTGTAACAAATAAATAAATAAATGAACAGTTCGTGTTGCACGACCAAAAAAAGTTATCACAGCAGTTATGCAGCACGGTACTGCTTAACAATGCAGAAATCATGAATAGGACCCCTCACTGAAAGGAACACGAATGCACGAATGCTTCAAACACTTCTACATCAACTAAATCTTTGAGATCTTCACATAACAATTTTTTAATTTGTACTGTAAGCAGATGCTGTGAGCTTGAGGCTGGATATCTGGATACTGGCAGCGTGGTTGGCCTGCCTCTTACATGGCATGTCTCAACGCAGCCAGTGCTTGTCTTCAACCAACTAATTCTGCTTACATAGGACACACCACTGACCCACGCACAATGAGAAAATAACAGGTACAAGCTGTTTTTCAAGTCATTCACGCGTATTCATGGTTAGGATCGTGGCATCTTCTACTCCAACAAAAACTGGCGAAGTTTCAGAGCAGTTGATATTTAAATTTTCAAAGGAATCACAAAACAAGCATTTTTCACCTCCTGTGTCCTAATGATTCTATTTGGAATCGTGCAAGAAAACTCATAAAGAACCAACGAAACTTTGATGTTTTATAATTATCCTCCCCCTACACATGCTAGTTTCTGGACATCGATATTTTATATTGAACAGTTTTAATTTGGGCCGGAAAGGGTTAAAAACATGGATCGAAGTCAAGGAAACCATGATCCTTACGGCGATGTCGAAAGTACCTAAACAACTCCAAAAATGCGAGCACGGCGGGCTAGTGATAATGGACAAACATGAGCCGATTACCCAAAGCCAAGACAACGCAAGGAAGCTCCATGCGAACAAAAGCCTTGCAAGGCGGTCGACCGTAACTTGTACATCTTCCTCATAACTTATTTTTTACGTACTGCCCGGGCGACGGTGCTACGCTGACAACGCTGCGAAAAACCAACCTACGAAGCGCAAATCAGTCTGCCGCCATTCCACCGTGCCCGGGCGGCGCGGGAGACGCTCCCGACTGCTGAGCGACTCTCCACTCTCTCCGTATCTCCAGTCTCTCCGCTCTCAGTCTTTCCTCTATGCTCTAGTCTTTCCGTTCTCGCCAAATCTCGCCGGCAGCGACATTCCAGCGCCACTGCGCGGGGAGCTGAAATCTTGTCTTTCACATCTTGTAATTTCTAAACTTATCGATTGAGGAGATTTTTCCGCTGGTGAGTGAATACAATGTTGTTCGCTGTTTACGAGTAGACCACGCGCGCACCAAGAGCTCTTCGTGCAAGCGGCCACTGTTCTGCTTTTTCTCGGCCCAAGACGGTCAAGTGGGAGCTGTCACCCTTCCCTCTTCGGTGTTGTGATGAATGAGAACATGCTTTCGGACTGCGATGTTCCGCAGCAAAACGGCGGCCTGCCCAGCAAGCGCGGACGTATCGGTCGCAGAGACTGGCTGTGGGGTCACGTTGCTTGAGATGCTGGCAAGCGGAGTACGCGGAGCGTTGCAGTTGGCGACGGACATGAGCCGCGAGGACTGCGCTCCATTGTAGCGAACGCATCGTAGTGGCCGCGCGCGCGCGCGCTTCCGCGCCCGCCTGCGCTGGTCGGCGTCATGATGGCTTGTCCGAAAGTGATCCTGGCCAAAAGCACGGCGGCCGTCGGCGGCCTGCCTGCGGGCGGACCGCTGGGGCAGCCGGCGTCTATGGCCTTGCACACATCTGCCTTTTGCCCCATCAACAACGTCGACTTGAACAGAGTGGTCGCGCCGCCCCTGACCAACTACACTATGTCTTATGTGCAGCCTACTCTGTTCAGCAGTACACCGAGCTACCCAAGCAAGTACGACGTGTTCCAAGTCCCTGGGGGCACGCTTGTGGTCCCACGGAGCGCGGACCTCGCGAGCTATTTGGCACCGCCACCTCCGCCGCAGCAGCTCTTCTACTCGCCGCTGTCACTACAACCACAACCTTCGCACTATGCATTTTTAAGCAACACGGCTGTCCAGGCGCCACCGTTGGTGCCGTTCAGCTTGCAGCCTCCTGAACAACCAACATTCCCCTCGTTCGTGAACAACGCTTTTGTGTCTACTGCGAGCTATGCGAGTCCACCAGAACCACTCCCGTCATCATATGGTTCGGCGCCTTCGAACGATCTCTTTCTGACCAGTGGTGCACACTTGTTACAGCAGCCGGATCCATTCCCCAAAGTCTACCCGCTGCTCGAGAGCAAGCAGGAGCCGCCCGAGCAGTCTAGCTATGCAGCATCAGCAGCAGCGCCTTTTGAGAGCTTCCACGGCGACACCAGCACAAGCCCAGCACCGTTCTCGACCAGCGGACCTTACACCAGCCCCAAGTCACTGCCGTTCCCCAAGACGGGTCTTCCCGCACCCCGGCCTATCTTGGCCTGTCCGCGCGCCAAGGAGGCCGCTACCCCCGTGGCCCCCGCGCCATCGTTGCCGGCGACGGGGCTGCTGTCGCCGCCTTGCCAGAGACCCTTGCAGAGGCCGTTCGAACCCGATGCCAGGTTTTCGCTGGGCACTCTTAGGGCCGAGCCGGAGCTGCCGCTCTGTCACGGCGAGGAGACGCGACTGTGCTTCGGTTCCCCGCCGCTGTCAGCTTCCTCCTTGTCCAGCTTGGACAACGCCAGCAGTGCGGACACTGTTCGAGTCACGCTCACAGACTCGTCAAGCACCCTTGAGTTTCCCCCAGTGGAGCTGAAGGTACCAGAAGAACCCATAGCACCCGTCCTTCCAACAACACCTCCAGTGCCAACTCCCGTGCCCACACCACCTCCTTCAACACCGCTGCTAGAACCTGTGGACAAAGTGCATGATATCTATGCCTTTGAAACGAACTCGGATGAAGAGAGTGGAGTGCCCAAATTCAAGTTTCAGAAGAGGCATGAGGTGGCAAAATACTGCTATGCAGGCAGTGCTCGCACACAGCCTTTTCGACGCCGGGGGAGTTATGACATGTTTGACTTCTTAGCATCAGTGCATCGCAAGGCACCAACACCAGAGCTCCATTGCAAGGATGAAGAGACAGATGAGTGTGTTCAACGACGTCGTAGTATCCAAGATAAAGAATTAGCCACAATAATCAGCTTCCACTGCCTCAAAGACAGTGCCAAGGCCACAGTGGGTGTTTATCGTTCATTAATCCATGGACGAGGGCTTTACTCCAAGCGGGACATAGATGCTGGGGAAATGGTGATTGAATATGCAGGACAGGTAATCAGGTCAGTGTTGACAGACAAGCGGGAACGGTTGTATGAGAGCAGAGGCATCGGCTGTTATATGTTTCGCATTGATGAGGACCAAGTAGTGGACGCCACAACACACGGCAATGCTGCCCGTTTCATCAATCACTCTTGTGATCCCAACTGTTACTCCAAAGTGATAGCAGTGTTTGGACAGAAACACATCATCATATATGCACTCCGCAAAATCCACAAGGGTGAAGAACTGACTTATGACTACAAGTTTCCAAAAGAAGATGTGAAGATTCCCTGTTCATGTGGTGCCCGCCGTTGCCGCAAGTTCCTCAACTGACCAAGGTGCCTTCTCCCCTGTGTCCCTGTGACCATTCCTCTTGTACATATAGCTTCCATATGTCAGTAAAATGTTCTTCAAACAATTTTTAACAGGCTTTATTCGACGTAGACCGTTAATATACCTTCGCTTTACCCAAGCGCCACTAAGCGAATCACAAACACGTGAATTCCAGAGAACACCAAGCGCTCGTCCCTGTCTACTTCACTGTCCGTGTCTTTTATTGCGCCCCTGTGTCCTCCTGAAAAGTTATGAACCAACACGCCCAAATACAAGTACTTCTGTTCTTCAAACAAACCTGGTAGATGCTCTATCTAGCTGTGGTGTCATGCATAAGTATGGTCATGTGCTTAGACTGCAGAGGACAAGCTTTCTTGTCAGAGTCACTTAATTTATATGCTGGTGCAGCCCCTGACTTCTGTGTATGTGTGGCTATGATGGAACGTCAAAAACTGAATCAGCAAATTATTTGTAGAATTTGTTATTGCCACAGTCCTTGTGCAGGATGCTGGAGAAATGCAATGCATAAAGAAGGTAATAATGTTTTTTTGCTTTTGTGTGATATTGTGATCCAAATGGCATTTTTTTTTTGTCTCGGTACTTTTTTTTTTTTTTCACGCGTTGAAGTGAATAGAAAAGCAGTACGTGCACTGGCCGCACCACCACCACTGCCAAAAGTTATACTTACCTGTTTTGTGAGTGGGCTACTCATGGTCAGGGGACATTGGTTGTTTAATGTAGTTATGTATTAATGGACCTGGCCATTGACCTGGCGTTTGTGCTCTCCAGTAAAGTCACCTCTCCGGTTGGTCTGAGCACTGACGGGTGGCGGCGCGTTTTGTAGCGCCGACTCGGCTCCAAACATCTATTGGCCCAAAGTAAAGTCGCTTGTCCAAAGAGTCCAAAGCGCACCGGAGCGCAACCTACCGCGCGCTTCCTTATATCCTACCCCCAATCGCGCTCGTGTGGTGTGTACGCCCATCATGTGCCATGGCTGCTGTTGACGATTTGAAAGCAGTTGGTGTTATTGGTAAGTCGTACCCCACACTACTGTTGTTTTTTAACTTGCGAAGCTGTTCGAAGTTCCTCGTATCGTGTGGAAGTGTTACCACTCTCGGTCAGCTTGCTCTACCTGTTTGAGATGTAAAGATGGTGCTACCTATGTTTTTTTTGGTTCTCTAAACTCGTGAACAAAGGTTGACGCATGATACGCGGTCCGTTTGGTATGTGTAATAGTGCTAGCTTTTGTTTCATTGCTTCTGTCGCGTTTCTACATTGCAGAGAAAGACACCAACAACGATGTTCTGTGGACGTGGTCTTACCCGTCGTTCGCGTCACAATATCGTTCTTTGCTCCTGGCAAAATGCGATTTGGAGAATGATAGCATGTCGAGCGAACGGCCGGTGTGGTTCCGCTACTGTCACCATCACAGGGAATGGTTTTATATGTACCAAACGGAAGTCTTTGACAGCGATAACCTGAGCCGAGTAAGTGCGAAGAATGGAATTGCTCGTTGGAGACGCGCTATCTAAATGCGTCTCGCTTTGCCCGTAGGTTAAACTCTTCGTCCTCGTGCTGCACACCAAAGACTTCAGCCCCGAGAAATATGAGACGCTCTCGAGGATACTTAGCAAAGTGTACTGTAAGACTGGAGACCCCACGGCACTGCTGCGACTCTTTTTGTCAGTGTCTGTCAAAGGATCGTGTACAACTGAGGAGAACGGAACGTTTCTGTTGAGCAACTTTGACCGGAGACGCAGCATGACGCACGTGCCCATCAAAGGTGAGCTCTCGATGTGGCACATTCAAGAACAAACACGATTATTTTTCATGCCGCAGATATCATAAAGATGTTTGGTCTGGAGACGATCATCATCTACACTGCACTCATACTGAAAAAGAGGGTGATTGTCTACCATCATAAACTGAACGTTTTGCTCAACTATGTCAGGTGAGTAGAGCGTTCTTGCTCGGCCTGAGCATGGACATGTTTAATCCTAAAAGTACAGTCAGTTGCGCTAAGGCATGTCGGTTCCTGCAAACCGAAATTTCGGGATGAAACGAGGATCCTTTACGGGTGGGAGATTCACTGTCTGCAGCATGGTGTGGTGTGCATCTTGTGTTGTCTGGTCTCAGCTGCTTTTTATGCGACTTAATATTTCAGATTTCTCTGTCTTGCTTTGCATATTTTCAGAGTTCAGCTTGTGTATGTATGTGCACAATTTGCAACTTTGTATGTCTGCTTATTGGAAAGAAGAAAATTGCTGGGTTATTGGCAGTTGTGTTGGAAAAGCTACTCTAAATATCCTGCCTTCCCATGGAATGACTCAAGCTTGGAAAGGAACAGCTATGTTTGCTGAACCCACTTTGTGGGCTACAGTTCTCCTTTTATTTTTTTTCCAGTAAATGTGTAAAGGCATCAGTTAAGGTGATTGTAGTCAGAAAGTTGCCACTTAATGCTTGTGTGACAGGAGCAGCCGCAAGTCATGCACACAAAAGTTCAAATGCTTACCAAGACAAAATACTTTCAATTTTCAGGGCCTTGACAGCTTTGAGCCTGCACAAACCAGAGTGGGAACACTTCTACCCCTTTATGGAGTTGAGTGCTATTGAAGTGGCAGAGCTTTCCGAGATGACCCATTATTTGGCAGGATTCCGTGATGCCAGCGTTGAGGGCCGCTTAGAGCTGTACGATGTCTTCGTCAATTTAGCCGCCATTGAAATTACTGTGGCACCCCACTCAAAAGGTATGTGGGACAGCAGGATGACTCCTTGCTGTGGCTACTTTGTGAAATTTTTCCTGTTGCAGTCACATCTATTGGTTGGTTTTGTTATTCTCATAGATGCCTTCCAGATGAGCAAGATGCACAAGGAAATTGCCATGTTCATGGTGCGGCAGGCAGATAATGATAATTTATCGGACCAAGATGTTGTGCAGGCAAGTTTATTTTGTGTAGGCACATACATGTGCCCTTTGTTTGCTGTCCTAAATTTTTCTGTTGACAGCTCTGTGCAATCAGCATCCAAGTATAAAGGTTAGTGCATGCATTTAAGAAAATGTTATCTGAAATTAATGCACCATTAAACATTGTGTAGAAATTTGGGCACGACTGGCACTGTTGATACAAGAATGAGCCAATGTGCTATTTGTTACTGCATGGTCACGACGTCCAGCAAAGGACACCTAGACATTGTCCATAATATTTTTTCTCTATATCCCTTGCACTGTGTTGCAACCATGTTGCCATTTTACATTAAGGTAATCTTTGCTACCAAAATAGCTCAGCACTGGTTGTTCTGTCTGCAAACATTTTTTCCTGGCTGTGGCTGCAGAGTGATAAGCTAAAGTGATGTGTTGACAAGTCTGTTTACTGCGGTACATGCTCGCCTGTACTACACGACAGACTTGGCATCATATGCATAAAGAGCGTATACAGCTACATGCTCATCACGGGACATGTCATGCTTCCAGGACATTGCAGCAAAGACAGAGGAACTGCTACACAACATGAAGAGTGCTATGGCTCCTGGCACAAGTGGCAAGCCAGTGGTCAGCTTTGCAAAGCTCCAGGAACTAAAGCTAGCACCTGCCCTGGAAAACTTTTACTGGAACTTGGCAGTGGCTGAAGGACTTGTTGATGCCTAGATAGCAGCGAGCAAAAAAAAAAAAAAAAAATACATACCGCACAGTGATGAAACAGATCACCTTACTGGTGGTAACTGAGCACATTTGTTCTGTGTTGAACGCCGAGCCGTACAAGCTTGTCTCATAATGAACGTTACTGCACATTGTTGCTGTGTATGCCGTTACAGCAGTTGTACATAAGAAAGGTGCTGTTTTTACTAGTGCTATTTATTCTTGATCAGTTCGCAAGTAAACGATGTGCTTTCTTTGATGGAGCTGTGCATCTGTATTTGTATAGCATATCCTGAAATAAGACTGCGTGTGCTTATGAATTTAGCTGACCATTCTCTTGGCACTTCTTGTAGTGTGAAGTCATGGAGTCTCCACACGCTCTGCAAAGGCAGTCATGTAAATTCAAGGGGGAGAGGAAAAAAAGTTTATGAATAACCATAAACAAATGAGGGGTGGCCACCAAAAAAAGCAAAGCTTCCTTCCAGTTTTGGTATGCTGTAGAACTGAATCTTGGTTCACCCTACAGTGCCTACAGGCAAATTCCCAGAGACTCCAAGTTCGTGTAGAAGCTATTTTCTCTATACGTTCCTTGAGAACACCAATCACGCAGTGCAATCTATGCATCTTGCCCCTTTTACTGGAGGTATGCTTCCTTGGGGACGAAGTACTCAAGCTGTACGGGTTATTCATTTATGTGTATCAAGTGGACGATGAAACCAACCTTGTGCTTTTGGCAACCTGCAAGAAAACCAGGAGAAATTTTTCGCCTTGCACTGACGCTCTGTAATGCAGACGGGTGTTTTATTTAGAAGACAACAGGTGCTTGCCATCAGAGCATGCCAGTGGATGGTACTGAGCTCCTCTCCCAAACTCTGTGCCCCCACCTTGCAACAGTCCCCTGTCCTGCTCCTGCAACAAAGCACATATGGACGGGCAATCTGAAACAAAGGACATGGCACACTAGTTGCGGGTTCACTTCCAGAGGCTGTCCTTGAAAGAGAGTCGACTAGAACACTTCGTTGGTGGCTTGGGGAGTCCACGAAGAACCCGTGAAGGACAGCATGTTGAGGGACCGATCGAGGGCCACATACATATAACAAGGGTCAAATGCCAATGAGTAGACCGGGCTGTTGCCTCTGCCAACATAATACATCTGCAAAAGACAAAACGCCCAGCTTCAGTAGTAGCAAAAGGCTCGGCCTGACAAGCAAATAAACACTAATCATGCCAACACGATCAAGTGCATATCCTGTAAATGGCAGACTTTCCTGCACAAAGCTTATCAAGGCAATGCACAAAAATTACTGCTGCACCACATGGCAGTCAAGCAGATTGAAATGGTCTTGTGACGAAAGCATTTTTCGCGTGAACAAGCCCTTGGATAATTCGAAGGGAGGCCGTGCCCAGGTGTGACTGCCGCAGCAATAGAATGTCGAAATAGCCCTACTCAAAACTTGAGTTTCATTTGTGAGGCCAGCTTGAACAATGGGACGTAGGGACACATACACAGGAGGCTCTCAGAACAGCAGTATGTTTTGTACATCTCCTGTGTGTCTCCCTGCATCCCATTGTTTAAGCTGGCTCCACAAATGGAAGCACATCAACTAGCCATTCTGTGTTCCATGCTGCACAGTCTCCCCCGCACGGGTTTGCATCATGTACGGCCAAACCAAGTTACAGCAATATGCAAAGTCTGTGCACAGTTCCACCGCAAATGAGCCAGCGGTTAAAGGGAGAAAATTTACAAGTTGTTGCGATAAAGATGCAGAACACTGTACTTTGGCGACTGCGACGCATGGGTGTGAGCTTCGCTGCTTTGTATGCTGTCGTGAAGTGTACACACAACTTTGGGGGGCCCGCTGTGGTGGCTCAGTGGTTACGGCGCTCGGCTGCCGACCCGAAAGACGTGGGTTTGATCCCGGCCGCGGCGGCCAAATTTCGATGAAGGCGAAATTCTTGAGGCCCGTGTTCTGTGCAATGTCAGTGCACGTTAAAGAACCCCAGGTGGTCGAAATTTCCGGAGCCCTTTACTACGGCGTCCCTCATAGCCTGTGTTGCTTTCGGACGTTAAGCTCCAATAAACCAAACAACTTCAAGGGATCCTCAAAAAACATCAGCAGGCATGCCCTAACGTATCATTCAGCACTCAACTGCATGCGCACTGCTCCTCAAATGGCGCGCTGTGCTGTCAATTACTGCATGTTAACTGCGCAGTAAGTATGATCGCAGAAGACCCTTGGGATAAACTCTACTATGGTCACTGTGATTTTTATGTTAGTTTGGTTGGTTTATTGGTTTTTATGTTCGTGAATTTCTTCCTGTGGGTTGCAAGCAGAGAAAAATCAAGGTGAGGTTTGGTTTATGGGGGTTTAATGTCCCAAAGCGACTCTGGCTATGAGGGACGGCGTAGTGAAGGGCTTCGGAAATTTTCAATCACCTGGGGTTCTTTAATGTTCATTGACATTGCACAGTAGACAGGCCTCTAAAATTTTGCCTTCATCGAAATTCAACTGCTGCGGCCGGGATCGAACTCGCGTCTTTCAGGTCAGCAGCCAAGTGCCATAACCACTGAGCCACCATGGCAGATGAATCCAGGTACGTTCCGCCCAACTGTAGACGGGAATGCACGCATAAGCTCTTGAACACACATCGGCTGGTTCAGTGTTCTTCTCGTGGAAGCATACTTACTGGTAATGCCAATTTAGCAGCATATCACATCTGCTTGCTACAGTTTTGATGTATAGATTGAGCAATCAATGAAGGGTGCCAAAATCAGGCCTGGCATGCCACTGCCTCTCATATCACGTATGATAACCCGCGCTTGGAAGTTTTCTTTAAAGATCCAAATGAGAGGTGATGGTGCATGTACGTGGTACTTCAAAATATTTCAGGGTGAAAGCACTATTTCACTACCAATCCTGAAAAAGGCGAGGTTTGTCTGAAGCCTTGACACCTGCAGAAATAAAATATTGCCCTGATTGCATTTCGAACCAGTGCCAGGGTGAACAAATCGGCTTTGTTGGCCACTGCACAAGAGCACTATGCTATCACTGCAGCCGATCAAGCCTCGTGTTAAACTGCCACACACTAGTGCTGTGCATTGCATGTCATCTTCATCAACTTCAATCTGTGCGCATAAGTGCGCCTCTGTGCGCCTGGTTCAGCAGACACCTCGATCGTGCTTTGAGCTATGTGGTGGTGGTGGTAGTGATAGAGATGTGTGCTGCTTGTGTTTGCGTTGCCAATGGTTTGACAGAAACACAGCACTGGAGCAATAGGCCACCAGCGGACAATGGGTTTATTAGCACTGATTTTTAGGCTCTGCTGATTCTGAGGAAAGGAAAGGCGCATAACTGGCTCCCTGGGTCAGTGGACACCTCAATCGTGCTTTCAGGTACGCGGTGATGGTGTCCACCTGCAAAAACTTGCTTTCGCACAATATTTTGTGCTTAGTAATGCTAAACGACCAGCAGTTTTTTTTTCAGTATATCCACCTTTCCACAGTGCAAACTGGAAAAAATAAATAAATAAAAAAAGTGCTTGCATCGCGCTTCACATGTTGACACCAGTAAATCGTGGCGTAAATCTACACAAATGTTAGGAGTACATAGCTATCCAGCGCCTACCCCCACCTGGCCTTCTAAGCCGCCGTCGTCGGCAGAATCCTAGGCCCTTACCGCCCAGCTACAAACCCCGTATAGTAACCCCATGTGCACAGTTAAATGTGGCATAACGAGCCCCATTGTTTAACGGTTGATGCTTTCCACATGAGTAGAATGGTACCGTCGCCTACATAAGCTGACTAATTAAAGACACTTTGTAATTTCGGACAACCTTTGTGTAACCCATGCAGATGTGGCCCTTGGGATCTGGAGAGTGCTCGGATTACTTTATAAACCTACCAGCCCTACTTGAAGGGGAGCTCTCTCATTATTTGAAAATGATATGATTTCATACTGTTGATGTACGAAGTCTCCTTATGGTGTAAGTAAAGCTAAGTCCGTAACAATGTGCCCGTAATGTGTTAGGTTGCTAAGCATCCTAGTGTGCTTACGAGGTTAACAGGTTACGCTTGCGCTAAACCTGTTTTATTCAGAAATTTCTCTCCTGAAGTGCTGCCTCACGAGCTACTGAAAAGGATGGCATGCAGTGCACCCTTTAAACCCAATTTTTTCGATTTTACTGAGCTAGAGTAGGCACTCGTCCCTGGCATGAACCCATGTTGCACTTGCTTTCTCCCAACTTTTTCAGCTGCTATGTTCTATTTCTCTTTTTAAGAGCGAAGTTCCGTCATGAAAAGCGAACAGGCCTGCATGGGTGCGACCGAATAAATACTGGGCCGGGCCGGTCATTAGAAACTGAAAGTGGGCCGTGGTTGGGTTTGGAGTCTACCAATGTCGTGGAGAGCACAGCCTGGCCCAGTCTACACACTCGGCACTGGAGGTCTGCACGGACTGGTACCAAGTTATGTTTTGTAGCTTTCCTCGAATCTAAAGCCTGCGTTGTGCCGTTTAAGCATTCCAGTTCTGCGCTCGTGCTATTGCTACAGCATTTACCTGCATCACTTTCTTGCTCTATAATCGCACCCTTCATGTTCCTTTACGTTTGGCTCACGGCGTGGGTCCGAGTTGGTAGAAGGGACATTCACAATTTCCTAATTGGACCGGCAGTTTTAAGAAACAGAGCGGCGGCGGTAGACATTGCTCAATGTGTTTCACTTACTTTTTTTTTTTTAAATGATGGACAGCTGATATGAAGTAGTTTTATGCATGCCGCCAAAGCGAAGTCTCATCTGCCAGCGCCTGTCTCACGCACTGTTAAAGCTTTTTCCGGGTCCGAACAAGAGAAACACCCCGAAGAGAAGAAAGCTTTGAAGGTTTGCGCGGTGTCGACCCTTGAATGCACGGGACTACTGTTTAACATCGCCGTCTTATCCACATATTGACTCGATGCCAAAAAAGCAGAGGCCTGAAGTTATATTAAACTCACTTGCCACATAGCGCTAAACAGACACGGACACAGGGAGACACACAGGACAAATTAAACTCCATTGCACACAGTCATGGTATGTCCTTTTGATTGTTGGCAAATTGAAATTATGACACTTCTTTTTGAGCATCTGATTCTAGCGAGCCGTTCTGTGGAAGGACAGAGGCAACCTCGCTCCAGTGGCTTCCCTGTGTTGTGTGTGCTACTTGTACTATTCGATGCCAACTGAGTAGTCCCGGGACAATCTTGGGGGAGATGGGGGGGGATGCTTGCATGCTGTGTCCCCCCCCACATAAGCAAAGGCAGGGTCAGGACCCCCCTGTCCCCTCCACGATTTACGCCACTACCACTGTTGATCACGACTGTGCATGTACACCTGCATGAGTCCATACTAAAAAGCAGACACTTAGCAATTTCAGAATGCCCGCAACCTGCACAAAGTAGCCGATTCGACGGTTACTTTGTGCAGGTGAGAACGAAACTGCTTCGCCGGCCGCCTAACAAGGACAACAGAGTATGAATGCCATTCAGCGCTTGAGGTTCTCAACTTGCTGTGCACAGAATGCGAAGCGAAAGATTCAGTGCGCCCATTTTTGCTCCTCTAGCCTTTCTCTCTGTCGCCTCTACTGTGCTGTTTTAACCAGTTGGCATCAGAAGGGTCTCTGCAAGTGGACGTCATCCCAATTTGCCCACCATAGAAGGTGGCAAATGATTGGTTGCGAGAGGTTGCTCAGGAAGAGCAACCTCAGTCTCGCAAGCCCCACTGGTGACTGTGTTTGAAACAACCTCCGGCCAGGGCAGTGGTGCATTGCTTAACTGCTGCACCACTGTGCCAGGAGTGGTACGAGGACTCCCAGGGATCAGTGAATGTGAATGTAAAGAATGACCAATTCCGCATATATGGGCACTGACCCATTAACGCTATCGCATCACACCCTTAAAGGGACTATGCAACGAATTAAAAGTCGCTTGTAAATGTTTTCAATGCCTAGAAATGATACTAAGAAGCATTCACACCAAGTATGTCTCTTCGGAACTGAGCCGGCAATTTATTACGAATTTTTAAAAACCGTGTTTAAAATTCGCGGCCGATTGGTGTGCTCGTAGTGACCCATTTTGAAACTAAAATCGTGAAAATGGACGTCGCTAGTCCCGTGACGTCGACAGGCCACCACATGCTGTCATTTGCTGGAGCTATGGCAGCCAAGATGTCACGGGCACACTTCCCAGAGCTGTTTTCTTTATTTTTGTATGGTGCCCCACGTGTACGAGTTGAGGGGGGAAGAGGAGGAGCGTAATTTTTAATCGTCTATATCTTCATAGTTTTTGACGCTAGCTCTCTCTTGTCTGCTTTACATAAACTCAATTTATTGCATAGTCTCTTTAACGCGTAGCTACAACAAAACCAGCAGCAACAGAAAATTTTAACGCATTCAAACGATCCACCGATGATCGCCTAAGAATTTTTAGTTATGAAACTTTGTATTCTTGGCTACGCTTGACGCGCTTTCCTCGCATTTTAACAGTAATTGCCCACTGATGGTGAAACTGCGTTCAGAAAAGTCCATAAATAAGTCACCAGCCACAGTTGTACAATTCCACACGTGGTGGCACCACACATACTTTTTGCTTTTCTGCAATTTTCAGGCTTATAAAAGCCGTGTTTCCCGTAAAAATGACATGCTATCACGTGATGCTAACCTATCGGTCTAGCCCGACTCAATATTCCCCTTCAATGTCAAGGGGCAACAGTGCAGCACCTATCCAAAGATTCAAGTGAAATGTCACGACTGATTAGTGTTATACTGTAATTTCTGCTGCTGATTTGAGTAATAAACCATGCAGCCCCATTCTGGATGGCTTCTAACATGCAGGTTAGATAATTTGATGAGCTGTCCATACAGATGAAGTGTATTCTAGCCTGGGATGAACATTGGATTTTAGTATTGTGTTCTGTTCACGTGGACGGTGCTAAGGAATGAGGCCACTTTGAAAACTCAACATTTGCAAAAACAGATCAGTTTTAAAATTTTGCTTCACCAAAATACCATTTATTTCTGAAAAAAATTGCAATTAACACCGTTCCAAAGATACAGCCACAGTTGTAACCTCTTGCACATCTCTCGAAGCCAAAACAAAGTTTCCTAGAAAAAAAATTCCCTAATTTTTGCAGCATTAGTTTTTTTTCTAAATTCCCTAATTTTTGCAGCATTAGTTTTTTTCTTGTTATTTTTCAGTTTAGATTAATAATAATTGCTAACATCTTTACCTATTCTTACTTGTAATAATAAAACGCTCAAAGGCACGACATTATGAACACATCAGCTGCTTATGTTCGCCTGTCAACACTGCAGTTTGGTTTGTATGGTGCTCTGTGTCACTTCAACAATGGCAACAGAAAGATGCTAGACATCCTGAAGCACATTGGATCAAACCTGGCTTACACACACTTGAAGCCTTTTTGGCAGGTGACCAACAGTGTACCTGCAAATCCTCCCATCAGTCTACTGATACTGCAAAAACCGCAACAAAATAAAACTGAGCTGCCATACAACCAAAAGCCAGTAAGGAGGAGCTTAGGTCCAAAGGGATTTTTGCCTTCCAGGGCGTTCCTTTATGGCATTTGTTGTTTTTACTACACTAAGTGAAAGCTTGCAATAATTTGTTATTGCTGCACTTTTGCTCACAAGACACCTACACGAAACCATTGTTTTCGGTAATTCCATGATTACACAATGACGATTTATGATAACTATTTTGGTTTGATGTACAGCCCGTCTTTATGCATATACATAACCGAAAAAGCAATTTGCCTTGTAAACCAACTAAATTAAAGTTATGACTGCTGGTATCAGATGCATATTAGCACATTTTTTAAGAATAAACGTACACAATGACAAATTTTTTATCTGTTTTAACACTTTTAAGATGAAACAATGCGGTTTTTAAGGTAGACCACTAATCTGCTGTCCGAGTCTGCTATTAAAAACTTTTTCCCAGAAAGTGGCCTTGTACCTTACAAGGGGAGATGCTGGTCTTGAAATTAACATTATTATTAAAGATATCATAACGAAATTAAGTGTTTCTTCCTGTTTTCAAAAATATAATTTGTTCAGTATATCTCAATTAGTTCCCATACTACAGGAAAATAACAAGCCTAATTAGTTAAAATCTTGCAGGTTGTTAAGGCACTTACTTTCCATGTTTTTTGGTTCTGATTGAAATGAGGCTGTAGCCAAAGACTTGCCGTCTGGAGCTATGCTAATTATATTGTTGTTGGAGTACACCATCATATAAAAATGTTAAATTTTGTCCGAGCACCATAATTTAGAAGTATAGATAGGTGACATTACAGTTCACAAAATTTGAAATGTTTGACTCAGCATAACTAAAACAGCATAGCTCCACAGTTGAGTTCTTTTTGGAATCAATGGAATTGAAATTACACCATAAAAACGTAATAAAAACTTCAGTAAGGCTAGTCATGTTGGCAAAAAACATGAAGCTGAAAAAACGCCATTTGAAGCGTGCGCCAAACATTGCAGGGGTTGTTGTAGGGGCCTCAAAAAACAGTGGAACGCAGACATTTTAAAGGTTGGCTTATGGAGTTTAACATTTTAAAAATATTTTGCAGCAGTGAGGAAGGGACCTAACCTTCAAAGAAAACCAAGATGGTGGCCATTGGGGACACGGTCCTGGGAAGCGATGTACGCGAAGTCCTGCCGCATTTCGCTTTGAAATCGTCATTTCCGGGCTACAGCTGTAAATTTCAACAAAAGCCATTGATTAAAACTACCAGTGTGTGACACACTGTAGCGGCCAGCCTTCTGGTGCATGGCTGTGAAGTCTGCAGCCAGTTTTCACAGTACTGAAATGCAGTAAAGCCCTGTAAAGCCCTGTGTTCAGATTTTTAAGCATGTTCTATCTCAGGCAGCCAACATTAGTCTACTGATTTCCACAACAGTGCTTTGCTTAATGGAGTCTGCTGGTTCGCCTTCTTTAACCTCATGAATGTGCCAACGAGCAATGCAGCTGTTTGAAGAGGACTTAACTCCAAAATTGCCACTCAAGCCACATGCTGTGGATGTGCCTGCACGTCCTCATACTGGTTTCTGTTTCCTCTATGGCATTTCATGCAATGACAAAAAAAAAAAAAGCCCTGCAACTCATATAGTGCACGTTAGTGGCTGTCTGCACACACCACCCCATGAAACAGTGACAAATGACACCTTGCAATGAGAGCTATTGTGCCTGTGGTACTTTTTTGCACATGCTGAAATATTGTTTGCCAGTCATACCAATGTAACTTTGTTAGTGACATAGACATGAAACTGCAGAGGCTTGATGCTAGTCATACCAACCTTCACTGGTGTGGTCATACGCTTGTCCCAGAGTCGCACCACACCGTAACGACTGGTGCCACTCAGCACAGTCACATTGTGGTCCGTGGCAAGACAGTAGACAGCAGAGTCATGAGGGTCTTCCCAAGCAGAAACACTGCAACATTACAGCTTGTATTAGCAAGCAGATGTAGCCATGAAAATTTTGTGTTGCTTCTGAAAAAAATAGTCTACTATAGAAAAGAGCTCAATGGCTAGTACCTTCAGAGTCCACCAGACAACTGTCCTAATGACCATCCGAACGTTCAGTATGTCTTTGTCAATTATAAAAGAGCACCAAAGAAGCAACTTATTATACAATTGCAAAGTTGCATGTCATGCATAAGTCTGTATGATCACTAGCCTTTCACAATGTTAGATGCAAAGTACACAAAGAAGATTCTCTTCTGGAACGCATCCACAAGATTAGTGCAAAGCTGTCAAACAAGCCCATTTAAGTGCCTTGGAAAATCTGACATGCAGTCCACCTGCAGCTATGCTGGTGCCAAAATCTCAGCCTGTACATAGTAAAATGTGAAATCACCATCTGGTAGGACACCGCATGTCCCAAAGGCGGATGAATGTGTCGTATCCACAAGACAGCAGCTCCGTTGGCGACTCAGGGTAGACATGCAGCACACCAGCACCATTGCGGTGACTCGTCCCCAGTGTGGCAACACGAGAACCCCTACACAACAAATGCAACATATACATATAAATGAGCGAGACATAGCAGTTCTCTCTTATCATGAAATATATAACTTAAAGTTACCAACACAAAGGTTCCTATATACAGCCATTGGCAGCAGCTAATATGTACAATGTACCTCAAGAGTTACACAAGTAAAAAGAGGAGAGTAAGCATAGCAGGTGTGGCGCATCATGCTGATGCATAACACTAGCTCCACCCACCATGGTTTTGTATGGGCATTTTATTCAGTGCATTTAGGTCTATCCAAGCACAAACAATTTTTTAGCAAAAGCCAAGGTCTTCATGGGCTGGAAAAGCTTTGCAAACACAATAAGGTCGATTTCAGGATTATCCTGACCATCTACATCTCATAACTATGCAGTGCTTTGACATGTGTTATGCTTACACCTTCAAAAGAGCAAGCACTGATATCTACAGGCATCTAGAGGCCATACCGTATTTTCAGTATGACCTCATTGCTTGAGAGTGACCGCCCACACCCCAGCACCCAAGTTCCTTGCACTGTGGTTGCCAACGGTGCCAGAAAAGTTTTATGGCACACCTATGTCTGGCCAAAGGGTGTGAGATATCTTATACGACAAGACTGTGGATGCCAATTAACAATCATCACAAGCAATGTCAAAATGAGCACAGGAACAAACATGATGACTTTCTGACCAAACAGAAAAGCAGTATGCTGCTTAAACCACTACATCAATCCTCATTAAAAATGTGATAGTTACTGGGAGGTTTACAGAAAGGTTAAAGTGAGACACAAAGGTTAGGTGCACTACGACCCTATTACTGTGTGGCAGCTGCGGAAGTGTACTGTAGCACTACACTTGTTCTCTAGAACTGTAAGGGAACCCAGAAAGGACAAAAGTGACATCTTGTTTACATCACAGCCAAAGCTGCAATTTTCCGTTTGTTTTGATGAGCTGTCTTAGTGAATTTCACCTCTGGAACTTTACACTTTCTAAAGCCCAAAATAAGTGAATAAGCAAGCTACATTAGCAACAACCTCAGAACACGCTGAGAACATAGCCTCTCTATATTCTTGAAACCATTTCGTTCCACTTACAGACAGCACGGTATGTCATACCTGTGCTGGGTGCACAGAACATCTAGTTCACCCATGCACATTCTCATCTGAGAGAAGCAGTACAAATGGCTGAATTATGCAAAGGTCATGTTTTAAAATGAAAATAATTCTGTTGCCTGATGGGAAGTGATCATTACTGTAGGTTTCTTCTGGTACGGTTGGACTAGCCACGGCCTCCCTCGGGTCATAATTCTTTAACAGCACTTCAAACTTCACGCTACTGCACTTGGTGTAAGGGAGTATAAATAACTGCTTTACAAAATCATGAGGGCCTTCGAATTTGACAGTGACTGCCAAGGTACTCAGGTATGTACAGTATAGGTAGCTCCAATATGAAAAGGGGACACTATATCTGCATTCAACGAAAGATTTATCCATACTTATGAGCATAAGGCTCTCATTTTGCTTTGTTCTAAACAGCTGTCCTCTGGATAGATAATGCCCATGAGAAATTTTCAACTTTAGTGCGAAAGTGGCAACAGAATTCTCTCTTGAGTGCTATCTGACTGTTCCTTTTTCATACTGGTGTGTGTGAGTGCATTTGGAGGATTGGTGAGCCGTTGCAATTGTTTGAATGTGCAGATCAATCAGCAATAAATCAACAAAGGTCTTACAGCATTGCATTCTGCTCTAGTGGGGTTACGCAGAACTATACAGTAAGCTGCTCACTTGAATAATATTGCTGACATGATTTGTTAACAGTGTGACACCTCACCTCTTGCAATTTAAGTTTACAGTTAGTAAATGTCAGTGGAATGTAAGCAACAATTACTGTAAAGACACAGAAACCATTCCCTTCTAAAAATTCTTTGTGTCCCGTTGTCAACCAAGACAGGGCTCAGGACTATTTTTCTTATTTACTGTATAGCCCTCTTTAACCAATGCCAATGAAGACTAAAGTTTTCCAAGTTAGCTTGACCATGGGGCAAGACAGCAGAACGCTTATGGCGTCACACTTTCTGGCAAAGCGCAGATGCAGAATTTTTCATACTACTACTTAGGCAGATAATGGTCATGTCTCTTGATTAGACAATACTGAAACAGACAAAAAAGACAGAAATAAAAAATAAAAGCAACTTGCGAGCTCAAGTCGAAGGCCTGAAGTGGTGCAATCCCGTTACAGCCAGCCGAACCCGTCAGCAAAATCCAATTAGACTCCAGCAATGCCACCGAGCATACACGATCCCAGATGGGGATGGTGTAGCGCAGAGTTGACGACTCTGCATTCAGTGTCCACACCTGCACATGGGCAGCACAAACTGTCTGAAGAGTTAAGCTCCACTGAAAAAGTGAGTGCTGTATTTGCATGCCACCCAACATGAACTTCTTATGCTAAAATATAGAATAAAGATACTCGTGACAGAAGGCTTGGCAAGAAATGCAAAAAGACCACTAAAGAACTATTTGTGCATCTGCAGAAATATGCGAATATATAGAGGTACAATGGGGCACTTCCATTCAAATCAATGGTTACAGAGCTTCGTGGCCTGTGGTCACAGCCACAGAAAGCTTCACTTCACTTGTACTTACTGTACGGTGAAATGAAATGAGCTTCTCAGCGTGGCCAATTCCTAGCGCAGTAGACAAGTGAACTGCAACTAATGTTTCATGACATCAAAAGTGTGAATATGGCGACACCATGCACAATGTCAAGCTTGAACACATAAATCTGACGCTCCTCCTCATGAAAAATACAAGACCAACAATTAGCAGGGGAACCAAGCAATGGGCACAAGCATAAGCTAACCAGAAGAAGGGTCTGTTACAATAGCAAACACTTCTGGGATGTGACACAGCTGCAAAGCACTGATTTGTTTACCACACGGAAAACAAACAAAATGGCCTTATAACAATGCGACTGCCAACAAATCACAAGCCACTAGGCATGCCAAGTTATAAGTACGACCTTTGTCAAAAACGCATAGGCCACTGATTCTGTCTCTGGCACATGCAGCGCGGCTCGTTCTGTTCCGCCAATGCTCCAATTGCATAGGGGGTCAGGGGGACCATCATCAGCCACCCGAAGCTGACGAGTTGCAGAAGTGCTAGGTGCTACAAGGGCCTCAATACATGGCCCAGAAGCAGCCTCTACATTTTTTACAAAGACTGTTGCTTTACAAATAACATTCCTCTATGCTCTCCTTCATTTAGGTGGGTGTTGGCTTCCTTCAAATGTATGTCTTAATGAGCCCCTTATGTCCCTACCCTCGTCTGTTCAACAGCTTAACAAGGACCTCAGTTCTGGCAGTCTTGATGCCATAGGTAGGTAGCACAAGGGATTTTTTACTTAGCTGCCATGTTGGTTTGGTTTATGGGGTTTAACGTCCCAAAGCGACTAAGGCTATGAGAGACGCCGTAGTGGAGGGCTCCGGAAATTTCGACCACCTGGGGTTCTTTAACGTGCACTGACATCGCACAGTACACGGACCTCGAATTTCTCCTCCAAAGAAATTCAGCCACCGCGGCCGGGATCGAACCCGCGTCTTTCGGGCCAGCAGCCGAGCACCATAGCCACTGAGTCACCGCGGCGGCTTCCTTTAGCTGCCATGTGGCACTTGCAGTAATAGAGGATGTTCTACGTACACCACTATGGATCAGGGTGTTGCTGATGAACGCTAAAGGCTAGGTTACATACAAGATGAATGTACTCGAAAGTAGAAGGTTGGAACAGCCTCTGCCACAGCTCAGTTAGTAGAGCACCGTATGACATACAGAGGTCCTGAGTTCGGGTCTCACTGCTGACATACGTTTTTTTTTTTTTTTCTGTTTGCTAATCAGTTACTTTTCAGGTAAAAAAAAATGATTACACTGCTAATTTCCCCCTGATAAACACTACAAACTAGAACAAAAAGAAACACATTCCTTAATGTTTTCACTGGCTCCGGTGACTGCTGGCTTCTTTCAAATGTGGTAAGAAGGCAAGGTACATGTTGCCACAGGAATAAAAACAGAACTGACTCATGAGAGGAAAGTTTATTCTCCCTCCACCACCGAAAAAACAAAAATGGATGACCAGCTCAAAATTCTCAGACCACGAAACCAAACCAAACTTTTATGGTTCAAGCATAAAAGTTTCTCGTACCTTGACAGTTCTGTCTTGGGATCCAGTAATCACGGTGTTATTGCTGTAGTCCACACTGTTAATAGCTTTGCTGCTGCAGTGCCAACGATTATGTACGCACAGTCCTTGAGTTGCTGTCCAGATGCAGAGGGATCCGTCACTGAAAGAAACATAGAAAAATAAAGAACAGCACTTTCCTTAACGGACTATAGACACCAGATTTTTGCTTGCGTGTTTTCTTCTGTCAAACGATGCACTAGACATTAGTGTACACGAAGCAGCCCGTGGTATTCGCCCACGACCGCTAAATAATCTATAATTGAATGTCTTCTTGACGCTGTTTCAGTTTCATTAATCGATTGATGTCGTGATGTGTAGTTGATGTTTAGGTCATGTGAGGCACAAAAAAAGACAAAATATATAATCGCTGATACACCGTTTGTTGTAATTCTAGGTACTGAAACAGGCTGGTCTGAGTTAAAACTATGTATCAGCACTTATATTGCAGTTTTTTTCATGCTTCACGTGACCAAAACATCAACTACATATCACAGCCACCGTTCGGTTGATGACGCTGAAACAGCTCGAAAGAAGAAATTCAGTTACATATTCAATATTTGTATGTCTAACGCATCACATGAAAAAGAAAACACTTAACAAAATTAGGTGTCTATAGTCCTTTAAAACAAGGCTGTACACCTGGCTAACTACTTCACAGACTTGGTACTGTGGAACAAGGTCTAAAAATGATTACAGAAGCTGCTGGACCAGCAAGGGACATTTACTACTCACTTCCCTCCGCTGACCACCAGCCCATTTTTGCAAACAAATCGGCCAACGTCATCTGCATGACCACGAAGCGTCAGCAGCACATTTTCTCCAAGGCTCCCATCTGCCAGTCGTTTGAACTTGAGGATGGCAGCTCCCTTGCTGTACCACAGCACATCCCGTTCCAGCTGAAGCCATGGCATGAAACTAAAAGAAAAGCAAAGCAAACAACGGCCGTAATCTATTTCACAACACATATCGACCTCGCTTGCAATACTGACGTAACAAATGAATAATTAAATCAGTTAATCTGACCCTATGGCATGCCAGATTTAACGTCCCGAAGCACTGTGGGACTCCAGATTCTGACCACCTAGGGTTTTTTAACGTGCACTGCCATCACACAGTACACAAACTCTTTTGCATTTTGCCCTGCTGCCAGGGCTCAATCCAATGACCTCAGAAGAACAGGAACAGAAGGAACATGCTCAGAAGGAGAACAATGGCAACACTATGGCGCATCGCAGGAATCTGGTTATCAAGGTGCTAAATATACATACACAAACACATTTGAGCTAATGCTAAACACATTACTTGTAGAAATTTACTGCGGTTTCGATCAAATTAAGATTCAGACAGTTCTAGATCCAGCCCTGACTTGTGCTGCAAATCCGGCAACACCCAGAATCGAGAATTTTTGCTGAACACACCCATGTCACTGCCCTAGAACAACTTGCAAGGCGTGTTTATTGCCCTCAGGATTAACAAATAAAATACGTGGCAAATTTTGCTATAAAACTCTGTCACCATTCTGTTCATCCTGCACTAAAATTTCACGAGGTCAGCAAATTTGCAGTCAGATTTATAAGCTACATTAAAAAGTTGTCGTTTTGCAACCATCTTCCCCGTTTTTGACATGCCACGTGCGAAACGTAACAAAGACTTCACTTTGGTGCCGCAGAATAAAACTTGCTATCAATTACCACTTTGCCATCAATTGTTACCGACTCACTCAAATGTGAACCTTGCTTGGTTCAAACCTTCTTTGATGCACTTGCACACACTGACCAATTCACAGCCCGTTCATTAGAACGAGTCCAGTACTGCCCGCTAGTCTGAAACTGACAGTACAGCCCGTTCATTAGAACGAGTCCAGTACTGCCTAGTCTGAAACTGACAGTTAAGTGCTGCACCTTAAGAACCAACGCAAGTGCAGATACATCGAAAGAACCTGTAGATTGAACACTTTTCGTCATGCAGCAGGGTGAGCTCTATGCTAACCAGTAGCGAATAGCTTACATCGTGTAGTGCTGAAGGAGAACCCGCTCATGGTAGCGACCAGTTTGCCATCGGACCGACTGCCAGCATTTCTCCACTGGCTCAAGCACATGGCGCGACCTGGAAGCAAATTCAGTTATAATTATTTTGATGACAATGCTACACGGATAAATTGCGCAGCCAAAAGCTCTGCAATGAAAGCACCAGTTGAGGGCAGTTTCAGCAGCCACGGGCTTGTCACCGGTCAAGCTTATGCAATTACTTCAAGCAAGTTACACAGCAGTATGTTTTATGTGCGCGAGTTCACACAGCCACACGGAGAAGCAGGTATGAGGAGGGCAGTTTCAGACAGCCATGGATCCGTCACCGGTCAAGCTTACACAATTACTTCAAGCAAGTTACCCAGCAGTATGTTTTATGTGCGCGAGTTCACACAGCCACACGGAGGAGCAGGTATGAGGAGGGCAGTTTCAGACAGCCATGGATCCGTCACCGGTCAAGCTTACACAATTACTTCAAGCAAGTTACCCAGCAGTATGTTTTATGTGCGCGAGTTCACACAGCCACACGGAGGAGCAGGTATGAGGAGGGCAGTTTCAGACAGCCATGGATCCGTCACCGGTCAAGCTTACACAATTACTTCAAGCAAGTTACCCAGCAGTATGTTTTATGTGCGCGAGTTCACACAGCCACACGGAGGAGCAGGTATGAGGAGGGCAGTTTCAGACAGCCATGGATCCGTCACCGGTCAAGCTTACACAATTACTTCAAGCAAGTTACCCAGCAGTATGTTTTATGTGCGCGAGTTCACACAGCCACACGGAGGAGCAGGTATGAGGAGCCAGTTACGCAGAACCGTACCAGGGGTCCTCCCAGGTTCGGACTTACCGCTGAAGCATTCGCTTGTCGCTTTGGTTCGTAGCGACAATGTTTCTGCTCCTTCGGCTCCAGACATAGCTATGCTTCAGGAAAGCGTTGAACCGCTTACACACGCAGCTAAGCCGCCCCAATGTTTGTACATCGCAATAGGAGCACACAACATATAGGACATCAGGTGGGAGCAGTACAAACATAGCGTCCGAGCGAGACATTCTGAACGGCTTTCGAGCGCAGGGGCACTCCAATGGGGCTAGTGTGCGACGACGTTGATTCGAAGTATGTTCCCGTGATTTTCATCTTCCTACGAACTTGAATAAAAAAAACGTTACACAAAAATTTTACATTTTCAAAACACCGAATTTTCCGAACGCGCCTGTACCTCACGGGGCCTTCGGGGACTGATCCTGACGACCTCTCGCGCCCCAAGTTTCGTAAAGTCGTCAACAACACAAAATATAGCGAATTAATTGAGTCGTAGTTTCTTTAAATTAACGTCCAATTTATTTTATTTTGTTTACAGTTTGTTACATAATATTATGTTTACAAAATATTACGTTTTTTTCTCAATAACTTTTTTTTAATGATGATGATAATCGTTATCACGGGGAAACTGGCCA
Organism: Amblyomma mixtum; assembly: GCF_055824585.1. Lineage (NCBI taxonomy): Eukaryota > Metazoa > Arthropoda > Arachnida > Ixodida > Ixodidae > Amblyomma > Amblyomma mixtum. Next base: position 33,343,082 of record NC_143014.1, read on the forward strand.
GCCGTGGCCACCGTGGCCCCGTGGTACCGTGGTACCGTGGTTACGTTAGCCACTGTAGTTACGTACCGTGGTTATTCTAGAGCGCTGTACCGTGGTCGGAAAATCTCCAGCCGGTCTAACCAGCTGGTACCCAAGCAACTTTAAGCCAGGGTCAGCTGCTGCTTCACTGCCACGACGTACTGTACTACTGTATAGGCCGTGCTCACAGCATGGCAAGCTTATGGAGAAGTAACGTTAGAAATATTAATAATAGCGTGAATACCGAAACTTCTTTGCTTCAGGAGCTCCTCAAGCTAGATCTTCGTGTGAAGACCTGCATACAGGTAGTACTGTATTTGTGTTCTCCGAGAGTTGCGTTGTACAAAACGTTATGTGACGGTGAACGTCACGTCAAGATCACCAGTGGTACCTTGCCTGGTTACCAGTTTGACTGAGCGCTGTAACAGAGGAGGCACCCTCTTCTTTTCTCACCCTCAGCTCCGCTTGATTTTTTTTTTTTTTTGCTGTGCGATTTCATCATTTTGTATGCTGTCATTATTGTGCAACATTACAAGACATTTCTTTGCCGTTGTTTAGGATATCCAAAATGACTGCGATAGCCGAGAACAGTTCAATGCCATTAATTTGGAAGCTGCGGAGGGTATGCGAAAATTCAAGAAGACATTGGAGGTGAGCATAATTACTGCGCAAACTCTACGGATTTTTTGCCAAGTGGGTAATGTTTGCATATTTTTTGTTACTTGGGTGTCATCAGCTGGCGATCGAAGTGTAGTTCTAGTGCTGCCTTCTTGGAAGCGAAGAAAGTTTGATGGTGTTATGTAGCAAGAATGTTTGCAGTGCAATAACAAACCGTAAAAGAATAACGGACAAGCTGGGAGAGTTGCATGGAATAATAATAAAAAAAATATTGCATTGTCGGGTGTGCTGCATATCTGCTTTCTTGACGCACATTAGTTGCAGCAGCAGAATGCGCGAACTTCGGTGGAGAAACGCGCATATGCGAGCGGTGATGTATTATCGCGCTCAATGACTTGCAACGCATTCCACAGTGAACCAGCTGATGTTTCCGCTTCGTAGTAGATCAATGGGGTTCCACATAGAGCACCCAACTTGCACAAACATTCAGTGTACTTTGTGCCTGCATCCACAGCTAGCTATCAATTTTCAGCACCACTGGGCTTGCACTGGTTTGAGAGCTGAGCTCCTGCCACACCGTGTGCATTGCAGCTCATATTGATCGCGATAGTACAAGATATAGTATGAGAAAAGGCGGGCAACTGCAGACACTCCACAGATACGTTCTTCATGCCCACTGCATACTTAACTTTACGGCAGACATCATTCCAACTTCACCAATCTTGCATGCTCCACACACCCATAATGTTTGATGCACAGTATTTTCTCATCTGCTGCCATTGAGGCTTCTTGCAGGGCACTGTAGCATGCAGCCGTGAAAACCCACTGATGAGCCTATATTAAAGATAGAAAAAGGGTGATAGATGTTTCCATATTAACGCATTAACTTTTTCGGCTTCTTTATGAACACTTCTGCAAAAACCAAAGCACTGAGTTTCTTCAGAATGTGAATAAAAGTGCATTCACTGTTGTAACATTTTTTAATGTTTCATATTCAAGACTCTGAAGGCATTTGCGATAGAACAGGACAAAACCGAAGACAAGGAGCGGTTATTACGCAAGGTTGATGACTGTGTGATTGGAATGAAACGGTGAGCCCTTTATCCCTTGCTCACATTTCTCGCTGCCTCACAAGTGCAGCAGTTGAATCATGCGATGCATTGTCTTTTCAGCAACATTGACGCACTGCGCAAGGCAAACCTTGCTGTTGAGAAGAGCATTGATGATCAGTACAGGGAGCGTCTCCTATCTGGAGGACATGTCAAGCAAAGGTAATGCGCCTCCACAGAGTGTGCTGAAGAACATTGTTTGTGAGTGGTCCCTAGCTGACTCTAGTCACACAGAGTTGAACTCCGTTGTTTTAATGCTAAGCCCAGTGTGACCAGTACAGGCGAGGCTAGATGTGTCGAATGTGCTGTGCCTGCTTTGTTTGTCCACCAATAGGTGTCAATGTGAGATGGTTTCATAAATTCAGCCTTAATTCAGCTTGAACCAACGATCTTTGTGGCCTATGGGGTAGCATGTCCGTATCGCAATCTGAACTGTCCTGGCTTCAGTTCTCACCCAAACCCAAGTTAACCCAATTTTCTTTTCAGTTCAGTTTTATTCTTTGCTTCCATCAGGATTTTCTTGCCCACGGCCGGCGGCGCCGCTGCCACCAATAGTGTCTTTTCTGTGACACAGGACCCGTAAGGCTGTCGTGTGAAAATGTGTTTTCTTTGGCAAAGGCATAGCAGTTATTCCAGTGAAAAAGAGAAAAAAAAAATGCAGCAGGTCTTTGCTGTGCTGAAGCCTACTAATGCAGAAATGCAGTGTAGCGACATCTTGTGCAAGGTTGCGCCATATATTTCCTGCTTCAAAGTCTTGTTTAAGTGATGTTGTTTGGCTGACCATCAGTTCTTATTGGTATGCTAGTGCCCTTTTTCTTTTTTGCCTCAGTTCTGCCCAAAACTTATCTTATGTGGCTTTAGGCTGCATAAGCTCATTGGCTTCGTAGAGTGGCATGTCTTTATCTAGCTCACTTGAGTCTTTCATCATCAAAACTGACGTTACACTGCAGATTTAAAGTAAATATCTAATTGACTGTGGAAATAAGCATATTTTTTGCATTTGTAGAGCGAATACTGAATCCATGTTTTGGCACCGTTGGACAGATGACATAGGATCCATGCAGTGATGAGCCATTGGGCGAACTTAAGGTTGCTACTCTTTCCTGTAGTTGGAAAATATGAGGTGGAGGCCAGGAATGCATTTCTGAATTAAGAGCATTGTCTTGTGGCAGCATGTAAGAGAGTGAGGGGGAGAAAAGGGGGAGATGGTGTGAGGTACAGGGCACTAGAAGACTGTAGAAGGGTAGTAGGATCCTGACCCCTCTGCCCTTTAAGAACAGCAAAAAATTCGCCTGTGCCTTTACCCACCAGTCGTTCCCGTTTGATTTTTCTCTAATATTCTCATGCTCGGCTGTTACCTATGTTGTTACTGATCCTAACTGTATGGGATATCAACTTTAGACGATGTCAACCCTTTCATTATTGTGCGACTGGTTTGTGCAAAAAATTATGAATTGTGAATTCGAATCGGCAGACAGTTGTTTGTAGCATATATGGTAAGTTTAGCGAGACTGTAGCGCAGCAGGGGATGAGGACACACAAAGAAGAAACGAACAACACGATCGCTAGTGGCACTAGAGTGATAGTGGTAAGTTTAGACTGGTAGGATAGTCTTACTTATTATTATTTAGTAAAATGGAGAATTTCTTGTCTTTCTAGTAAGTGTACACTGCCTTATTCTGTGCTTTTTTACCTGCAAGTTGAATTGTTTCATTTTTTTTGCAGTGGTGGGGATTTTTGTTGCTCAAGTGAACTGTTGAACCTGTCAGTTGCTTCTCCCGAGAAGAAAAAATTGATTGTGCCAAAATGTCTCGCCTGTTTGCCATTATTTAAAGAGCATAGAGCAATGCAGATGAGAGTACTGACTTAATTGGATGAGGGGATTGATATTGTAACTGTGGTGTGCTTATTCTCTGGAAGCTCGAGAAATAGTGGTTTGCGAGTAAAAAGTACCAGAGCGTAGGAAAACCAAGTGGGTGTGACTGATGGGCAGTGTTTAAAAACTGGTCTGATGCCTCTGTCAGTAAGCACCTTGAACGAAACTGTGCGTTTTTTATACCTACAAGGATTTTACTGAAACTTTCGCCAAATTTCACAGCTGGGTGATGTCTTGTTGCAGCACGAAGAAGTTTTGAAGTTTTTAGTTTTGTGGCCTCAATCGGGGCGATTTCTACGGGCAACATTGTGTGTGTGATGTCACAGTTTGGCAAGCTCACTGATATTCACTTTGTGTTTTCTGAAGGACAAAATTTCATGCTTGTTTTTGGTCACTTCAGACAAATAATGACCGAGTTGTCGCCTACAGTCGCCAGTTCAGCCAGTCAATGCGCTTACCATAAGTTTTGGGACAGTATCCGCAACATCATAGGTTGCTAGGCCGTCACGTCATAGTTTGATCAAAACCCAGTTTCGGTTTCCTGTTTTCTGTTGTTTTAAAATAAAACACTTCCACTCAGTGTTTTGAAAAACGTTTGTTTGTGCTGTAGAATGGGGACTCTTAAGAATGTGATGTGGTTATATACTCAAAATGTTCAGAAAACCCCCAGAGTTGCCCAGCTCCTCTGAACTAAGGGTCTGAGCTAAAGGAGCAGCTGACATCTTAAGAAAGTTCTGTTGCAGAGAAATATAAGTGACTGTTACACAGCCTGTGAAGTGCTTTTTTTTTGCAGGTGCCACTTGGGGCCCATTAGGTGATGGTCATTTGAAATGTATAAAAAAAAAAAACAGCTTTTAAGTGACAGAAACTAAGTTTAACGCAATAGTGTTAAGAAGCCCGTGTCGCAGGAAAGTTGGCATCGCCGTCTTTGACCGCGAGCGAAAAATCCATGACAAACCTGCAGAGAAGCAACATAGGTGGGCCACCTAGGTCACGTGACCTTGTGGCATCATCACAACCTTCTCACCGGATTGTGAGCGAACTGCCCACCATGGCAGATGGCAGTTAAATTAATGATTGGGGGCGAGAGGTTGTTGAAGGTTGAAGAGCAACATGGGTCGCACAAGCCCCACCAGTGGCAGCACCTGCCATCACGGGGCAGTGGTACGTCACTTAACCGCTGTACCACTGCACCAGCAGTGGTATGAGGACTCCCAAGGATCTATGAATGTAAGGTAAAGAATGACCAGTTCCGCATATATGGGCATCAACCCATTAGCCCTACCATGTCATACCCCTAAGGCGGAGCTTAAGTGTTCCCTGCAATTTTTTATCAAGCTTCCATATGCACGGGATATGCATGAAAAAGAATGCATTAATGAAAACATGTTTGTTAAACACATCAGTCTTAGCTGTAGTGGGCACTGGGTTGTTCAGGTCAAATGCAATGCACATCCAATATAGCATGTTCCTTGTGGTTGGTGTTCGTAGTGATCAACCTGAGCGTCAAGTGGGACAAAGTTGGGACTTCCAGAATCGTGCTGCGTATGGCAGCAGTTCAGTCGGTGGAAAATTTTCTTCGTTTCCTTTGTTGGCACAGTCTTGTCAAGCAGCTTTCTGTTGGCACTGCAATGGTGTCATCCCATAGTCTTGCATTGTCTCTCCATCAACCCTTACCTGCTCCCCATCATCATATGTTCTTAATGGAGTCGTACACACTATGTGTATAAAATTCAAGGCTGGCAAGTTGGCTTTTACGTGTTTCATGGTGGGTCTGGCAGAGATGGAATAGCTGCAGGTGTGTGTGCTCTGCGGACATGACATGTGCACACATTTGTGAAAAAAAAATGATAAGCAGTGGAGCAGAATAAAAGGTAGCTAAGGCTTTAAAAAAAAAAAATAAAACTTGCGCACTACAGCGTATTACACAAGAAACCAACAAATATGTGTACACTGTAGAAGACACATGACCTGGTTACAAAAGTAGCATTCTTAAATGGTCTCGAGTACAATGCATGCCAAGTCATGGACGTGAAATACTATTTTTAAAAGTGTGCTCTAAATGTTCACTGGAGTTGCGAAAATTGTTTCAATCGCTTTAACTTACATTTGCTGGTTATGTTAAACTGTTCACTAATAATGCAAATTCATTATGAATGAGACTACATCCTTCAGCCTTTAAGGCTTATCAATGAACTTCCTTTGCAGTGAGCTCTCTTAAATTTCCTTTGTTCAAGGGCTGCTGTGTGACACTATGCACATATCCTTAAACATAAGGACCACCTCAGCTTAAGGCAGTTTAATGTGGCCATGTTACAAATACATGTTGTGTTACTCTGTATAGATTAAATGTAAACAAAGAATATTTTTCCTGCTTATTTGTGCCTGCAGTTCTTTGAACAATTGGGCGGTGATACAGCAAGACGCTGCTGCATGCCTCATTCAATCTGTTTGAAGTACCCATATGTGACCTATTTAAAAATTGAACACCTATGAGTTAGGTTGTGCTTTTTTTTTTAGAAAAGGGCAGCGGTGGTTTGGTTTAGTGCACTGCACGGGCTTGGGCCGGCCCGAAAGCCCGGGCCCGGCCCACGGGCTGGGCCGGGCCGGGACATGATCTGTTTTGCCGGGCCTGGGCCGGGCCCGGGCCTGAAGCTGCGGGCTTGGGCCGGGCTGGGTTTAAAGCTGTGGACCCAAGTCGGGCTTGGGTCCGTACAGAAACGGCTCGTCTCCGACTATTCATTCACTAATGCTGAGTGAAGTGCACAACTGCGGCATTGGAGCAGTGACACGGATGAGCTATGTGTTATAGCACTCAGTGAGAAAAAAAACTAAGCTTTATTCATTGACTTATTTATTTCCTTATTTCCCCGCCGTGGTGGCTTAGTGGTCAAGGCGCTTGATTACTGAGCCAGGGAACCAGGGTTTGCTCCTAGCCTTGGCGGCCGCATTTTTATTTAGGCGGCAAGCACGACAGCCATGTGTTTTGCATTATCATTGCTCGTTGAAGAAACCCAGGTGGTCGAAATGATCCGGAGCCCTCTGCTTCGGTGTCTCTCACAGCCTGACTCCCCTTGGGCCCTTAAGCCCCAAAAACGTAGCTTTTATTGTATAGCTATATTTTTCTCATGTGAGAAAATTCACAAACTAAACCAGGTTTGGTTTTCTTTTTGATCAGCTGACTGGAACGTCTCGTAAATGAAATAGCCACAACAGCTCGCGAGAGTTTGTAAATCTCATCTCATAACCTCATCTAACCCTCCCCGCTTCTTCAGCCTGGTTCTCATTACAAGTGTTTTGCCCTGTAAGTTATCACATGGTTCGTGTGTTATCTTCTGCTCCACCAGTAAGAGTAAAATTCAACCGGTATTAATTGGCCATTGATCGTTCGTCATCCCAAAACATACCTATACACTATTAGAAATGCATTCGGGAAGAACATATTAGTTTAGGACGCTTATAGTCTTCAAAACATACACCGTGAAATACTCAAGCCTTTTAGCTTTTCATTTCTGTTGAAAAGCGACCAGTTCGGCTATGAGTTCAACCTGTGAGATCGCGTTCACTAAAAAAATGCCATCCCACGGCTTGCTAGGCAGCTTTAATGTTTATACTTCCGGGCGGCAAAATATAACTGATTAAAATCATGGGGGAATGCAAAGTAGTCTATTACGCGTGTATGCAGCCCTTTTTTTTTTTGGCTCTCAGACATTCCGAGTTTACCTTTGCGCACCGACACGAGATCACTGTCCAAAAGACGGGCCTGGCGAGCACTGCTCTTAATCACTTCCTTCTGGGTTCAAAAGAACCAACTTTCTGCAAGCCAAACTGTGGTTTCAGAACCTTTGTCGGCCAGTTTCTTATCGGTTTAGTAGCAGTATACTTGCTCAGAGTGAGCAGTAAATCTCAAGCGTTACTGTGAAATGGGCTGGGCCGGGCTCGCTAGAGCGATAATTTAGCGGGCCTGGGCTGGGCCCGGGCTTGAAGCCGCGGGCCTGGGCCAGACTCGGGCTTCAGGTCTCGGGCCCGGGCCAGGCTTGGGCCTCAGATTGAGGCCCGTGCAGTGCTCTAGTTTGGTTAGCCTAGGGTTTGTATGATAGCACAACATATGAAGCCGTATGGGGGTATGATGTGGTCAAGCTTTGGAGCCCAAGAGCCCAAGAGAAGAGGTGTGTGAGACTTTTGAGGCAGATGGAGAAGTGGTGAGCAGTTATGTTATGGGTGTAATATTGGTAAACATTTTTAGTGTGAAAGCACTGCTTTACTATTTGTCAAATGTTTGGGGAATCCCCCAAGATGGAGTAGATTTGTAATAAGGGAGTAATTACTTATTGGCATCCACCTAAGTGCAGCCATACAGCTACTGCTTCAGTGAAGCAGTGGTCCTGAGTTCGAACCCTAGACCAGGACGAATTTTTCTTTAACTACAAAGTTTCTATGGAAGCTGTATAGCTTTCCTCTGTAACCATGTGGCTGTGCTTGGGTGGATGCCATTGAGTAATCGCCCCCTTATTACTACTTGACTAGCAAAGCTGACCATCAACGCCCGGAACCGGCACCCCTTTCTCCCCCCTTCCCGTACATGGCTGACGATAGCGGCTGATGATAAGTTCTTGCATGCAGTTGTCTTTGGGGTGGCATTGCCTCAAGTGCTTTTGCACGTCCTACTTGGTTTAACCACGTTAAAACCCGACCTTTTTTTTTTACTTGTTGTATGTCAACTGTTTGATTTTTTTTTTTTTTTGGTTGAGATGCCACCAATGCACTGGAATTATATCATTTTCAGGGGCCGCGCAGACAAAGAGACGCTGCTGAGAAGTACATCTGGCATGACCGAGAATTTGTTCTCCATCAGCAGGCTGATGGCAGACCAAGTAAAACACAGTGAAAATGCATTAGACTTGCTTGGTGAGTTACTTTTTTTTGTTGCATTGTTCTATTTCATTATGAAATGTTGAAATTTTGATGAAATATTATGTATTAAGCACTCTTTGGCCGCCTTTCTGAGGTTGTTTTTTATGTGGTACCATTAGTTGATGAGGCTTTTTTTATGTGAAAGCATTAGTAGCCCCATTGAGCAAAATTCCATTGGCGACTGTCATTAGTGAGGCCAAGAGTCCCAAAAAGATGACGTCATCACGTCGTCCGAGCGAGGTGCACACGTTGTGCTGATAGATGCATGCATGCATATAGGGTGATGTCACGGCACTGACTTTGTGCGTGGACGATCCCACTCCGGTGCCAACTCATGGGGTAGGCCGGCAAGTGAGGAGGAAAACCAGTAAGACCAGTGCGTGCGTAGTGACGTCATCTGACTGATCCGCCCGAGTCGGAGCCAAGAAGGGATCGCCTGCCCGTAAGGCACTCTCTCACCGTGGCCCGTCATCTATGCAGCGCGCTTGGCCCTGAAGGGCCTTTGCCGTGGCTTTCCCCCGATGCGACGTCACCTGCTCCTCCTGTAGCGCACTTGGCCTTTACTAGTCACTGCCTGCAGCTTGAAGTTCCCAACATGTGGTAGTCTTCATGCATAACAAACCACACAGATTATCAGTCTCATAGAAAGAACTTTAATGAAAAAAACACAGTCTTACAAAAACTAATTCTTTCACATTCCCACACATTATGCTTTTATTTATGCTTTTCTATGCTTTTAATTATGCTTTTCAGCATAATTAAATTATGCTTTTCATTGGTTCTAAGTGTAAAAAATGCATTATCAGTTCTAAACAATCAGTCACGCACTATAACAGAAACTGCAATGTCAGAGTGTGTGTTTTTATTGGGATTTCTGAATTGAATATTTCGCAAGTGAATAATGAGTAAATCTTTGAACATGTATCAATAAAAGTTGGAATGAACACTAGATACAACGTACATAAGAGGAAATGTTTGTGGCTGTACTAAGCTGCTCTCGGTTCATAAAAAAATCTGGAATGTACAGTATATCTGCAATATTGTACATGGCTGTGTGCATCAGTTGTAACCTCTATAAGTTATATATCATGCCAGAATATTTATTTTGCCTATTTGATAGAACATGAAGTTAGTTGGTCATGGTGACCATGTCATGCAGAAGAATAGTGCCTAGAGGTTAAGTACCCACATCACTTAGGCCCCTAACTTTCTGTGATAGGGACATAGAATATTAATTTTGTTTTTAAACATGCCTTGCATAGTCTAAATATACGTACTTTAATTTAAATTGAACATTCAAGGTCAGGTAGCCCTGGGTATTCTTTTCATTGAAGAATGACACTTGACTCAACGCTCCCCCCCCAGCGACTGAATAATCTCTGGTAATGGACTGTGCAACGTGCACTGATGCATTGGAGGCTTTCCTGCACACAGTTGTGTTGAATGCGTCTGAAGCGTTGCCTCTCAAATAACATCGATGCATCCCTAGCATATGTATTGTATTGTGTAGTTCCAGTTTCTTCTTTTTTATAGTTAGGTTGAGATCGCAGATTGGGTTATAATCGTAAAAATATTTTTAAAAATTTTTATAAGATCTAACTCCCCCATCCAGCCTTAGTTTATATTCATGCAGATATATGGATTTAAACATTTTCCCATTGATTTGTCATTCCTAATGATGTTAGCATAAGCAACAGCATGAAAAAAAAGAAAATGTGGTTGCTAACACACTGTTCTCTGCAAATTAATGAGATCCACGATTTTTTCAATAATCACGAAAAGCTAGGGGCCTTACATTGCTCTTTGCATACTGTACAGAATACATGAAAGGCTCTGTCTTTGCCATCTGGCAGTGAAAGCTTGCAGTTCATCTTGCTGTGCATTTGTTCAGGCTTATCGCACATTGAGAATTGATAAAATGCAGTGCTTTTCTTGAGAATAGCATTTGGTTTAATGAGCTGCTTTCTGAAATTGAGCTGGCCGGCCTGGTCAGTTTCAACTAATTCATGTACCGTATTTTCCGGTGTACAAGACGCACCCTTGTATAAGACGCACCCGCCATATATGCAGGGTGTCATTGAAAAAATTGGTATATAAGACGCACCCGCGTATAAGACGCACCCCCATTTACCCAGTTAGGCTAGTGAGGCTTAATTAAACATGCTTATGCGACCATCGCAAAATGCACCGTACGTGTGAGCAGTTCTTAAGCAACGCTAAGTGATCGAAAAATGCAACACTCACGCCATACCAGCCCACGTTTTAGCACAAAAGAAAAAAAAAAGCGAAAGAACTCTATGTCCATAACAATTTATTTTTACATAAAACCTTCAAAGTCTTCATCTTCGGATGCGCTATTGAAAAGGCAACGCGTCTGAAGCATTCTCTTCGCACTACGTACTTGCAAAGGGTGACTAAAAAAAAACATCGGCTTCTCTTGGCTTGATGGCGAGAAGCGCGACTGTCGCTATCTTTTGTCATTTCACATTACCTTTGCTTGGGGCCTCCGAAACGGCCACGTGTTTAAGATCCCGGAAGTGGTCAACCCCGCCGTTTCATGATAAAGTTCACCTAAAAAAGTTGCGCACGGCGGTCCCCGTATTGAAGTATTAACCATGTTACAACCGCGTTATTGGTAGTAATATTTTTTCGGTGGAAAAAGCTTGACCATGAACCTGAGTGATTTCTGAACTTGCAAAAAAAAACCCGGAAAATTCGCATATGAGACGCACCCTTGTATACGACGCACCAGCAAGATTTTTGAAAAAAAACCGCGTCTTATACACCGGAAAATACGGTACTTACAGGTGCTTTATAAGTATGATCTGTCAAGAATAAAACATTTTACATGAGCGGAGTTGTTATAGCAAGGGAGCAAATGGCACTAAATATTCCATTTTTAGAGGGAGGGTCTGGCCATATGAGCACCATGTTCCTGCCCGGCTGCACAGTATGGTGCTTTCAGTAAAACATGCTTTTGGTTCGTTAAACGGGCCCTGAGCATAAGAAACCAACTGTTCTCACCAAAAGGTGTTTTATTGTGCGAATATACTTAAAACTTAAAGCAATGCACTGCTCCATGCACTTGCCAAAGTTCCCGGCTTCTAACGTGTCGCTATCACAGCTAATTCCAAATGACTGGGCCCTGCATCTGCTGCTGTTGCTGTCATAATGAAACTTTGTTGTTAAACTGGTTAAAGTGGGTAAACAATGTAACTTGTTCTGTAGCGTACAGTATGTGTCAGATAGTGTACTGTACGATCAAACTTCCTCTCTCTGGCCAGTTTTTTTTTTTTTCTTTCTAAGGATGTCCCTGCTGAGCAGAAAATGACAGAGCAAAACAGTAGTTTCCAAGATGTGCAGTGGATTATGCTGCTTATCCAAGCATTTTAGATTCACTTTCTTGTGGTGCACCAAAACGATCCGTGTATAGTCGATGGCTGTCAGCGCAGTAACGAAAGAATTAAGTACTGCAGTTACTGTTATAGCCGCATTCTTGATACCATGAGGGGCAACACGACTCTGAGAGAAAAAAAAACTTTTCTTACAAAAAAGTTATTGCTACCAGTCATGATGTATTTTCCAAGCAGTCAATTGTGTGCAAACATTTTAAAACTCACTGCTTAGGTGCACATACTGCTGCGTCTTGTAAGTTAGTGTATAACATTGGTTTCTTTTGCCTTGTGCACACCAGTGGCTTTTACCTGTGTTTTTCAGCATCAAGGATGCATGTCACCAAATGGCATGGATGTCGTAAGGGTTGAATTTATCTGATACTATTCAGAAAATATTTTTTCCTTGACATTTGCACTTTCGTAGCCAAAATTTGTGCATTCTTAATTGTCCTAGCTGGCCATTGGATTTCTTGCACTTACTGGCATTATATATTGCTACTGTTACTATAACCCTGGCACTACTGTTGGGCACTGGCTATGAGTGTATACTGCATGCATGTGCAGTCAGTTCTCAGTATAGTAACAGCAGTGTTGGTGCAGTAAAGTAAACTAAAATGTTTCGCTAACTGTGTGATGTGTGTGGAACATGTGCAAAGCTAGTGCCCAGCAGTAACGGTGATAATTGTGTGCAAGCTGAAGTGTCCCATTTTTTGTTGACATCACGGGCGGCGCAGGTACTTTTATTATTTATGATGCTTTGTCACTCATTTTTCCTTCCCTTTAGAAGGAAATATGTTTTATTTGTTTTGTTCTCGAATGTTATTACTTTCAAGAAGACATTGATTTTGCTGTCTGATTCAGTGGTATGTTACAGTTAAAACTCGATTTGACAATGTTAAGAGCAGCAACGAATTATTTCGTTACATCGGGAAATTTGTAACATCGAGGAAGGCATTTTTCTGTCTTTCGAAATCTAAAATCATAACAAAGTAGCTCCTGCAAGCTACCGCGGCATCGTATTTGCCGACAGTTCATGCCTGTGAATATGAAAAGTCCGTCAAAGCAGCCCAAATCGCTTTTGCTTGAAAGTGTCATCTGTTAAATTGGATTTGAAGTCAAGGTGGGGAGCGCAGCAGAACTGCCTAGTGAGTTGTTCTGTGCAGCGGCATAGCTTGCGGCCCCATCAACACAAAATCAGGGCCATGACTGGGTGACTGGGGCATGACTGTTGGCACGCTGCCAACAAGCTGCAAGTCTGGTCAAAATGAGTGTAGTGAGAAATAAACTTTTTTTTTTTACTCATTTATTCCCAGAAAAACTTTGTTAAATTGGGTTTAGCAGTCGTTTGTTTTGTTGTTTAGGGTTATTGAGAACATTGAACCCTCTGGGTACTTGCTGGGGAATCAAAATTTGTTTCTTACATTGGGAACTTCGTAAAATCTAATTTTGTTAGATCGCCGCCGCGGTGGCTCAGTGGCTATGGTGCTCGGCTGCTGTCCCGAAAGACGCGGGTTCGATCCCGGCCGCGGCGGTTGAATTTCTTTGGAGGAGAAATTCGAGGCCCGTGTACTGTGCGATGTCAGTGCACGTTAAAGAACCCCAGGTGGTTGAAATTATCCGGAGCCCTCCACTGCGGCGTCTCTCATAGCCTTAGTCGCTTTGGGACGTTAAACCCCATAAACCATGAACCAACCACCAACCAACCATAATTTTGTTAGATCGAGTTTTAACTGTATCAGTTTAATGGAGATATCAGTTTACCTGCAACATCTCAAAACAAGTTTTGCTTCTGTGGTGAGAAGGGTTTATGTTGAATGAGTAGCTGCCACGGTAGCTTAGTAGTCATGGTGCTCCGCTGCTGACCCGTAAGACACACTGGAAGATGGCACTTCAGTTTGTCTTGCGAGATTTTCAGTGCCGAATTAAAATTATAGATCCTTGTTTCTTGGATATGGGAGTGCTCAGTGTGTATAATATGAGGAAAGATCTTTTCGTTTCCATCATAATCTCACGACACATTTTGGTCAGTGGTCCTTTGAAGGTACTGGCACAGGTTTTTAAGGACCATACTTTTTTTTTGCTGCAAGAGAAAGACTCATGTCCAAATTTGAGTTAGGATTGGCATAAGACATATTTAAAACAATTTTTTGATCAGTGGATGCACTCATGCTTGTGTATCATCAAAATAATGAAAAGCCAAGAGCAAATATGACCCTGCGTTCATGTTGTCTCCATCTCTCGCTTTGTCCTGTTTTTTACGCTGCTTTAGTATAAATATAACCCCAGTCACAAGAAAGTAACCTTTTATTAAACAGTCTGTCATCTTGTCGCACGCCCTCAGGACTGTTGCATTACTTTTGTGCTGATGTATACATTCTTACATGTTTTTTTTAATTTTAATGGCGTTGGCAACCATTTGAAGCCTCGCAGCCGGAGAAGTAACCTAGATGGGCCACCGTGGCAGGTGGCTGGTAAATTAAGGATTAGTCACAAAATATTGCTTGGGAAGAGCAACCTGGGCTACATGATCCCACTGCTGCACTACTGCGCCAGGAGTGGTATTAGGACTTCCAGGGATCTGTGAATGTAAAGTCGAGAATGACCAGTTCCGCATGCATGGGCATTAATCCATTAAGCTATTGCATCATACGGTCGAGACAAAGCTTAAGTGTCCCCTCCAAATTTTTTGTGTGCATGCATATAAGGCAGTGATGCGTGCTGCCATGCTGCTAGGGCTGCTGCTGTTCTGACATTCTACTTGTCGATGGAAATGCAGTGCCTAAAGTTTCATTGCACTAGAGATGCCCTAAAAAAAGTTGAAAAGGTAATCAAATGTAATAACTAATGTTTAAAAGATGAAAACATGATGCACTTAGCAACCAACTTACGTAGAGCAGTACGAGGTCATGTGGTGGGATGCACTACTAGTACCACAGTTCTGCTCCAGTATGGCACTTCGTACAACGTGAGTAAGTTTTCTGCCCCAAATTAAAGTTAGAATCCCTTGTTTATGTGTTCACATCATGCGTGATGCTATCAATGTGATGCAATTTTTTCATTTCCACCATAATTTCTCCACATGGAGAAATTATGGTCATTTGTTAGTTCGCTGTCGTGGTGGCTCAGTGGTTGTGGTGCTCGGCCGCTGACCGAAAAGACGCGAGTTCAATGTGGAGCCGAAATGCTTGAAACCCATGTACTGTGCGATGTGAGTGCACGTTAAAGAAACCCATGTGGCTGAAATTTTCCAGAGCTCTCCACTACAGTGTCCCTCATAGCCCGAGTCGCTTTGGGACGTTAAACCTCGTGAACCCATAAACCAAACCGGATGTTGGTCTGTGCAAAACATTTTCCAAGAATGCTGCATTAATTTCATTCTTACAAGAATTTTCGTTTTGGTCCCATTTTCTTGGTGAACCTCACGTGGACAGTTCATGTAAATGTCTCAAAAGTAAAGGATGGGCTGCAGCAATTGAATAAAGTTTCTTGAGAGCCATTGTACTGGGGAAAGGGAGGGGTTTCAAGGTTTTCGGTAAAATCTAAAGTTTCACAATTTACAAAAGAAACTGCTTTAATATTGCTGCCATGGTTAATAGCTGTGATGAGCTGTTAGCTCTCTGAAGGTAGCGAAGAAATATGGGCACTCTTGTGCTGGTAGCTTTTGCTCTTTTCAGTTTCTTTGAGAATTGCTGCTTTTTGGTTCTATGTTGCAAAGTGTCATTGCAAAGTGTCATTAAAGTGACTGTTTCAGTGGCGAAGCATCATATACAGTTCCCAATTCCTCACAAGGTTGGATAGCCACTACCTAAAGCTGGGTAGCCATGCATGTGCTTGGTAGTCCTGGTACACAGGATGTGTGTGACGTAACCATGTTGCCATCTGGTGTGGAACGCAGTTATACAAATTAACATAATCTTGCTGTTTGCAGTGAACACATCAACTGCGATTACGGAAAGCCAAGAAGAGTCCCGGCAAATGAGCAGCGCGATTCTTCAGTCAAAGAAACTGCTTACGAAGTATGGCCGCAGAGAGATGACTGATCGTGTGCTTATCATTTTAGCACTGCTCTTTTTCTTTGCATGTGTTCTTTATGTGCTGAAGCGAAGACTCTTTTGACTTGCTAGGGCAACCTCATAGCTTCTATGAGCTGCTGCAAAGGAAGAGGGTGGAATGGCCTGTGCAGTGCTTCAACATTAGCTCTCCTGTTCCGACGCTGGGTGTCGAGGACTGATGGCACTGATCTGCCAGCAGAATCAAGAATCAGACACTCGCACAAGTTGCATTTCCAAGAGTGATTGTACAGTGTGCATAATGTATATATATATATATATATATATATATAGATGCACGCATGTGAACAAGATAAAGTTTCATTTCTGTGCACCTCCGCACTCCGAGCAATGGGCCGTGGCAAACATCTCGCAACATATTTCTTTATTTATATGAAGAATAAACAAGCACTTTACATCCAGTATAAGCACTTCTCTGTACAATCTCATCACATTCATGGTACCGTAAGGTTCCGATTCTTGAAGCCAGGAACTTGTGTAAAATGGAGCACATGTCTGCTCCTTCAAATTGCGTCTGGAAACTAGACAACAAGGGTGACAACAGTGTGCCAATACATAAGGGTAATCTACCGCAAAGAGATAGAGGTTGCAAACTCTAACAGTCAGAGTTGCGGAGGGGGGCCAGCAGTTATAATTTCATTCTGCAGAACGGGGAACGGCAATATTTTTGTTCCTTTCAAATCCTCGGAGTGACCAATACAAACAGAGTCCCACTCTTGAAATGGTGATGTGGTCCCATTTCATTCCTTTATTTCCAGAATATCGCAACATGCTGCAAAATATGATTTTGCCAGAAATACAAAACAGCTCATAATGCCCTAGTGAAAACCTTGTAAGCTCGGGTATGTGTATACCTAAGTTATAGTGCTGCCCTCTACTTCCAAACCATGCTGGACGAAGCATTTGGCTTTTTCACCATTTTATACTTATGCTTAAATAAAAAAAAAACACATTTTAGCTTTCTACATGCATATATGACGTATATGCTCAGCACAACTTGCAGCATGCAGTCCGTTGGTTTGCTGCATGAAAACGCCAGAATATGCGATCCAAGAAGGACGCCAAGATTAGTCAACTTTTGCCAACGCCTGTGTTTCATCCCCAATTATACACATTGTAACATGAACAGACAAATGGGGCCTTCTTACTGGAATCGAAAGCTATTTGCAATGCGATTCGCCGCCAAGCTTATTTTATTGAAAACTCAAACATCTACACAGAGGCATTTCTACTGCTTTTTATTTCCACCTGAAAGCACTGTAGCAAATTCTGTTCTCTGCTTGGCTTAGCAGCTCTTTCAAGTATAAATTTGAATATATGCTTGAAGAGAGTGCAGTACTTGGTGCAGCAATGCCGTTGCTGCTATACGAAGTAACATTTTTTACACAAAACTCACCGCAGTGGCTGTGGCTTTGGCATTCGGCTTCTGATCACAAGGTCACAGGTCCGATCTTGGCTGTGGCAGCTGTGCTGCGATGGAGGCGAAATACAAAAGTGCTCATGTGCTGTGCGATGTTGGTACGCATTAAAAAACCCCAGGTGGTCCAACCAAATTTCAAGCCCCCACCCCCCCACCCACTCCTAAGGCACCCCTCATACCCGTACCCATGTTGTCGCTTCGGGACGTTGAAACCCCACAGTTTACTATTTACCCTATACACAAATGAATATATAAGAGGTATTAAGGCGGAAGCCTTTAATGCCTCATCGTTGTAAGCAGAGGTTGTCGACAGAAATGTCATGCTTTTCAATTGGTCCAAACGGTCGTGACGTCACAGTGCGCGAATTTCAAACGGGGCCAATTGTACTTTGGCTTCTAACCATGCAATTAATTAAAGGATCGTATAGTGATGCTCCAAGTAAGTGGGACTGAGTTTAGTTAATTGCTTACTTAACCAATTAGCCTAATTAACCTTTCTAGTCAGACCAGATAAATAAAACCAAGCAGGAAATTCGCCGAGCTCGGGAATCAAATCCCAGTCTCCGGAGTGCGAGACGAGCACGCTACCACTCCGCCACGCCTGCTCGATGGTTTGGAATGAACAAAGGCACGTCTAGTGAATACGGTGTCTTCGTTCACTCCCATCTTCCTCCCTTCCCGTTACGGCGAGGTTTAGGTGTCCACCGAGATATGAGAGACAGATACATTTCCTTTCCTCAAAAACCAATTTACCGACGAGCAAGGCGTAGAACCGAACGGGCGATGGCGTTCTATGGACTCCCTAGCAGCGTTGCAAGACGCTGTCGCGTTCCGCTCTCAGAGGCGAAGCTTAACATCTTAACCACACATCAGTGACACAAGCAGCAACACGGCGCTTAAGGCGCCGTGTTGACCTAAAGTGCCTCACTGCACTTTAGGTCAACAAAGTGCCCCCTGAATTTTTCTTTAATTTTTGGCTGTTATGTGCTGAAGGAACACTGGGCTACTGATGATGCCATTGGGGAGGGCTCCAGATGTGTGTCAACCACCTGAGATTCCTTAATGGTGCCGTACGTGGGCACTTTTGCAATTGACCTTCATAGAAATACATACTGAACCCATGAACTTGTGCCAAACAGCTGGATGCCACAGCCACAAAATCGCAGCAATGCGTCACAATCTGTGTCAAAAAGGGCAAAAAACACTTGGCTGAACTGGCCATCGCTGCACACAGAATTCAGGTGACTGCCTGTAAACTTACAACAGGGTGTTGGATGTACGGAAAGCCAGAATGGACACACAATGAACTTTTTCAGTGATTAATAGTTTCCGCATGGCTCGAAATCAGGGCTGCTTTTACACCAGCTTGATACTGGATACTGTGCATATCAGTGCTAGTAGATGCATGTCGGTAAATGAAGTTCCTTTTGTGAGAAACAGGTCCGATTCCATTTCCATTTAGTTCCCACAGCAGTGACAGCAGATCCTCTTCTGTTCCATACCAGGCCTCCAAAAAGCTGGAAAATCATTCCAGATTGGCAACTCCGCAACTCTGCTAGGAACTAATCTGTCACAGCAACTCCACTCATATCTTTCTCACCTCCGTAGATGGTCTCAGTCAGCTTCAACCCAGCCAGACACTTACCGATTGCTACACTAAAAATGGGTTTCAAGAGCATATGAAGTGCTGCCAACTTCAATGTGATGTGTAGAGATAGCCGATGGTGGGCCCTGAAATTGCTTTGCGAAGATATTGAGAGTACCAAGGCACAGTCACAAAACCTCTCTTCTGTTCACATGCAGCTGGAATGCACAGCATTCATGGCGATGGCGGCAGCTGGGGTTGCTTTTCACTGCCATCCCTGCTGTTCTGGCATCAGCTTAGCTGCCCCTTCTGCCATACTGCACTAGCACATGGATTTCGCACACACTGTCTTGCAACAAGCAGCCTGCAGGCAAGGCTAACATGCAGATTGCCTCAAACTGGGCTGCGATTGATGAATTGGTCTGGGAAGAAAGCAGTGATGCATAAAGCATTCCTAACCAGGGACTTGTGTTGCTTTGCACTGCAACACAGTTGTGCCTGTGTATGCCTTGCAACACAACTGTGCAGCAGTACGCTAGTTAAGAGAAGTGACCTAGCTTTCATTCCTCTGTCCCGCAGAGTACGCTTTTTGAACTCGGAAAAGGACACCGCATAGCTAAAATTTCTCCAGTTTTCAAAAGCTTTCAGCTTTCACTCAGTCTCATTTAATTAGTCCCTTTTTTTGCAAGGCTCCTGGATTACGTGATTACCAACCCTGGTGTTCACTTGCAATGTGGCAAAAGAATGCTGCTAAGCCGATTTGTTTAACACACCATTTCAACCACTCGTCTACGATCCATCCACAGGAAAAGTAACTTGCTTGTGCCCTGGGTATATAGAGATTTGCAAAATGAAGCAACTAACGTTGGCACCGGTACAGCTTGACTACATGGGTGGGCAACATCCCATAACGCTCAAAACCACAGCTGGACTGAAGCACAAATTCCACAAGACTGAGAGGTCAGTGCTCCCATAACTGTTATCAAAGAGCGTCATGACTCAAGAACAGCCACTGGAATCTATATTACATAGCGTGTGGTGTAGGTGTGTTTGTATGTGCGTGCACATTCATCATGTCTTGACTGGCTCTCACTGTTTGGCACACACGCACAGCTGCAACAAACTGAATGCCCAGAACCCAACTTAATGCCGCTGGTTTCACTAGATGGAGGGTACAGACAAAGCTTTTGTCCTTGAGCACTGCAGCTTTAAGGAGCTTAAGCAAGGCTACAAAATGACACCGGGCAACTCAAGGAAAAACAAAGGGGGATGGGGGAGGCAAAGGGCCAAACAGAATTGCCCACAGCTCCAACAATGGAATGAAAAAGCTGCCAAGTAATGCTTTCAGATCAGCTTAGATGGCAGATCTGCCAAGAAAACCTCAATACCACGAGGTGGTAACTGCTATGGTTGCACTGCAGGTACTGTAAAACAACTAGACAACACACACTCTTTACAAAAATATTTTGTACATCTCTCCACCCGAGGTGCATTCACCTGGCACAGGATTGGCGTGCAGGTGGCAACAAGAGTCCGAAAAACAGCATTGCACATCTTTGCATCCTGCAGCTCTAGTCAGCTACAGTGCTCACTTTGACATTTTTTCACCCATATAGCGAGCCAACATGCAAGATTATAAACAACAGAACATATAGCGAGTGGCAACAACTATAACAACAGGGCTAGAAACAAAAGTGATGGCCGTAAGGCCAGGTCATACGCTTAAGCTGCACTAAAACAACAACATTTGGGCCAACCGGAAGCCCACGCACTGGAAAATGGCAACACTAAAGGAGGAGCGACAGGATTCAGGCACTGCCATTACTGCAGCAGGCGAGAGACAACACTGCCAGGAAGCCACAAAAATCAAACAAGCATCAGCGTGTAAAGAGAAAAGTGAAGCTGGAGACAAATCTCTAAGCAACAGAACTGTTCTTGAATGCCATACCTTCGAAACAGCACCAAGGGAACCCCATGCCTGCAAGCTGAAAATGCCAACCCTGAAGACAAAATCTCGAGCAATATGTGTAAAGATGGGAGGGGAGGCTCACATCTCCTTGAAATGTAGCAAGGAAGTTCCCCTATTCAGGCACGGCCCTACGGTTTGCCTAATAACTTTCTGTACAGCAGCAGATTACAAAAAAGGCACTCAAATGACTAGTGTTTCACTGACTTGAATTTTCCGAAGGCCCACACCCTGCCCTTTGCTATAGCATGACTCTGTAACAAGAGAGAAGCACACTGCCAATAGTAGACATTTTGTGCTGTGGTATCGCATGCTCGGTTGTTCCCTTCAGGGTTTTGTATAGCCAGGTGTCATTACTACCTTGCACTTCTCACAGCCTGAGGCAACTTTGAAAGTTTGAATGCGAAGAACAACACAAAACAACAGAGAGGAGAACATTTGGGCAACAGTGCATAAAGGTCTATTATTCATGCCTCCTACAAGTGAACATACTGGAGCTCTCAACAAAAAATGTAAAATACTCGTATTTACAACAGGCATATTTACATATGTATACATATAACTATCACTTTGCTGTCATGCAGAACAGTGCAACATATTTTTTTCAAAACCAACACACTATAACACGCTCAAAATAAAGTCTTTTCTAGAAGCCTTCCTGCCAACCTTTAAAACTGAAGCACTACTATCACTGACTACAATACAGCCAAGCAAAACACATCTTATGTAATGGCCCTGCTGCTGCAGCACCTGGCACACTATCTTGTGTTTGCCAGCATCAAAGGGTAATAAGTTTAACTGCACTTCACGTACTCCTCAAGAAAGAAAGAGGAAAAGGAGGCACACCTCCAAGCACAAAAGGGAGCCTTTGATGGAGGCCCCCCCTTGCACACGCACACATGCACGAGGGGCGCCAAAACAAGCAAGGCCTCTGGATTAGCCTGCGAGGTGGATAGATACAAGACCAAGCATCAGAGCAGGATGACCCGTATAGTGTTGATGAAAAGCCTGAAACCGATGCCAGAACAGACTCCAGACGGGGGAATGCCCACAATTCCCGTCACACAAGCTCACTTTGATATCACAGTACCGTTAACAACCAAAATGCGACACTTCAAGGTTCCCATGTTTACCGGGAACACACTGCTGGAGCACCGGACTGGGCATTTTCGCTCATAAAGACTTCCCCTCTCTCTCTTTCCACTCTGGAGGAGAGGCTGCTCAGGATAGGTCAGCAGCTCACAGCTCAGAAAGGCCTCCGTCTGGGTTGCCCGCTGCAACACTGCTCAGCACTCGGTTGACAAACTCTGTTGAGTGTCCAGCCACCTTCACTGAAACTGAAGAGAACAGCCAATGCAAAACTCTAAAACTAACACATGGTGTTGTGAATTTGTGGCACACCAAACATCCACCGTCTACTCTTTTACACACGAAGCTTGGTATGTTCCTAGTAGCCAACACTTTCTAATGAATATGTATGGTTCCACTGTGAGGAAGCTGTGAGAAGGAAAAGGGGAAAAAATTGTTTACTCTCCCTGGGCCGCCAAAGATTGCCTCTGGATTTACCAGACGCTTGAAATGCTCGTTTTTAATGACTTGGCTGTTGATTTCTGGTTTGTCGTGAATTCATGACAATCGCCATTTGTGCCACTTTGCATCTATTCAAGGAATTACGCTGAAACTCAATCTCTCGGGGAAATTGTGCACTTTTCCTGATGCTTAATGTGTACTACAGCCTGATCTACAAGCTGTACTACAAGAGCCAATTTAATATGAGTAGCAACAACAATGATGGGGTGGACAGTGGCAAGAGCCAATGACGACAGTCTGAGTTTGTTCTTAATGATTGAAAAGAATGTGTGAAATACGCAAGAAAAGACAGCCCCAAAAATGTGACAATGCCAAATAAGGAAAAATCTAATGCACTGCAACTGAAAGATAGATTTCCGTCACTACAAATGCAATCTGCACCTGTCTGACGATACAGGATGCACTGACGTTATGAATATAATTTTTGCAGTATTTTTATAATATATTCATTACGAGTACAAGTATCACAGCTGATCTTCCTAACAATTTGCACTAGGTGTGCAAAATGGATTATCCAGTGCTGTAAATTCGTGACTTACTGGTTTCCGAAATTTCAATGGCTTTAACAAATCTTTTAACTTACATTTGCGATAAATTAGCTGGAATAATGTAGAAATTATGATTTTTTAGTGCGAAAGCACCACTTAGCGTAGTCCCAAGCAAGAACCTTATGTGGAGCCTCAGAGTAACTCAGGTAAGCTCGGGTTAGTTTGCAACCAATGGGATGAAGCTCGGGTAAGTTCGGAGGAGTGTTGTGCCAGCTGCTGCCAACGGGAGGGCGACCTTGACCAAACCTAGCATAGGAACAGCGCATGCAGATATAAAATAAATATTGCCGCGACTGGGTTTCGAACCCACGGCGGCAAGAACAGATCAGCTTCGTTGGCCACTGCACGAGGGCGCTCTGCTATCTCCGCAGCCGATCACGCTTCATGTTAAACAGCAATATACTCTTGCACTCTGCACTGCACATCACTATCTTCATCAACTTTCATCTGCGGCGCAAACAGATCAGATCAGCTTAACTTCTTAACTTCGATCAGAGCTTAACCTGAGTCTAAATATTACGTCGTCAGACGTGCCGACAACCCACCATAAACACATGCTTTCGCACGTCTGGTCAGTTTAACTACCTTAAAACCCTACCACTTTTTTTGTTTGACTTCTCCATAATGCAGTCGTTAAATTGTTAAAGAAGCAGAGACGTTAAATTTATACGAGTCGCAATTCTTTTTTTTTTAGGTGTAAACGCTGTGTACCGGGTCTAAATCCAGGAGCATGATGTTTTATTCACCAATGCACCATATATGATTTAATATTGCATAACATCATCTCCAGGCCGAGATGTACACAGCATGAAGTATTTTAGCCACCTGGGGGGGACTCTGAGCATGTGATGACTTCCAAGGTTTTTGTTTTTTTTTACTTTTTCAATAACATGCAGCGTACTCATCTCTCAACTGCAATATTTATTTCCTAACTCTTCACCAGAAGTTTTTTAACCTTCCTAACCATGAGTATTTTATATTTGGTGCTTTTTGGCCTTCAGTTGCTCTGGTGTCAACTCCCAGATTTCATTCATTCATTCATTCTTAACTTCTATGCAGTAGTTTGTTTCAATTCCTCTGGTCAGGTCTTGATTACCAGTCATAACTCGGAAAACGCAACAACGCTCATGAAAACCATGGTGCAGCAGTAGACAAGGAATGGAGACAAGACATTGACAAGCAAAGTACAGTGGTGAGCAGCCTTGTCTAGAGCACTTGAGCAGTGCGCACTTGGTAACAAAAACCGAAATTAGAGAGCAGCCCCTCATTACAGGGCAAAGTTTTCGCGCCTGCTTTGTTTACGAGGCTATCTGGCGCTACTTCCGTGCAAACGTTGCAGCTGGACCCTAGAGGCTGCCACAAAATCTGGATTTGTTTGCAAGGAAGTGCACCGCCCGAGCGCTCTAGACAAGGCTGCTCACCACTGTACTACCCACATAGTGCTGTGTGTGTTAACCTCTCATCCCCATCCGTCATCTACTGCTGTGTTAAAAACTTCGTGAACAATGAACCAACAAACCCAAGTTTCAACATTAGACAACAATGCAGTTGGTCTAATCACAAGAACCTCCCCATGTACTGCATCATGCTACAGGCAACGGGCATTCGTGAAGAGCCGCCACAACAGCTTAGCAGCCAGCACCACCCAGTGAGCAGCAGTGAGAGTATTGCAGGATCGCTCTGGAGCAGCCAGCGCATGGGCAGCACAGCCCGAAACTGAACACATCGCAAGCAAAAGCGAGCGAATCATAGTTTTCACAACTTTGCACAGCTCAGAGGGTTGACTTCAGAGTTTTTTTATCTCATGAAGTATATTCTGAAGCAGAACATGCATACATGACAAGAAAGAAGTAGTGTTGTTAGGTGCCTGAGATCACAGTGAAATGCACGCTCTCGACAATTCATGTGCTGCTGTGCTTCCTAATAATAAATGCCTGTGGTTGTATATTGTGGGCTCACGGTTCTGTGTGCTTTTAGAGTGTTCTAGCACAGCCATGCGCGCGACCTAGACAGTAATACGTGGCCATTGTGCCGTGCTTGCCCGCACTTATCGTGCAGTAGTAGTTACTGTAGTTCACGTATTTACCGTACGAGAGCGCTTAAATGCAGCGTTCTGCAGTTATAGTGCCGGCATGAAAAAAATGCTACCACGGTGCAGCTGCCGTGCTGCTCGTTCAGGACATGAAGTTTTGGTCATGAATAGCCAAGTGCGAGCTTAAGGAGTTTCTGCAGGCAGAAGACAGTGTTCAAAGCAACAGGCGATTGCTGGGCATAAGGAGGACAAAAAAAATGAAGGAAAGGAATAATTACTAATTAACTTCCGACTCTGTTGAAAATATACTACGTGATAGAACTGGTTTAAGGAGCAATTTCCCAGTTGATACCAGCTGGAGTAAACTTCCTTAAACCAGTTCTCAGTCAGGATATTTTCACATGGAAGGAGAGTCATAACATCTTTGCAACGAGCTGTGCCAACCCACTAGTAAAATAATGATGCTCTTTCAAGCAATATGAAACAAACCGTTGCGGCATGATGCAAAAATCCCTTGACTCCATTTTTGTAACTTTCCAGCATGCACCAAAAGTTACTCAGTCATTCACATAAACTTTCTTCAGGGCACCGTAAACTGCATAGAACACTTTATACAGAAACAGGTTCCTTAGCAGAAGTGCCTTCCCCATGTACCTTGTTCTGAGATCAGGATTAACAGACCTGTAAGAGTTTGTGCTCAGAGCAAAAGAGTTCTGAAAGAATTTTTCTCTTCTAGAAAAGTTTGTAGTAATATAGCAATCTATTAGTGAGAGGTCAGAGTGGAGTGTCGCTTATACAACACAGCCGAGTGGTAGTGGGGAAGGTGGGTCTCTTCATTTGCTTTTGACCGCCAACAAAGTACTTGCTCCATATTATCCAGTGATGTGTGGTAAACCAATCTCCATTGTTGTTGCATTCAAAATTTTATTCATAGCACTCATTCTCCTGTAACCGATAAACGCTAGTGTGCATGACGCAAAATCTGCCTCAGGACAAGCACAATCAAGCGAGTGGAGCAGTCAAACCGAGTTCATGGTGAAATATCGCATGTGCGTGCCTGTGCAGTCGACAAAGCAACGAATTACGCTTAAAATTGGCAGTGTTCAGAAGCTGAATATTACTAAGTTGCACACGCACCAATGACACAGGCTAGGACATATACTTCTGAATCCCTTTCATGTATGGCTTGCCTCAGCTACTTACCTGTGCACCTCTTTCCTGTACGCACACAGAATTCGGTAAGCTTTTTGTAGCCTTAAAATGCAGTGTCCCTACTCCTTTCACTCTTAATAAGCAACTTTGAATTTGAGGGACAACCTCTTCTTTGGTAATATTTGGCACTTAACAGAAGCTTACAAAGATAGCCAAAAAGAGATTTGTTAATGTGACATGAAATTGTTTCTGAAGGGAATAGTGAAAGGACATCACTATTGAAGCCAGCACATATCTCCTGTGAGGGCAAGTGCTCAAAGACAACACCACGGCTGTTTCTTATTGTGACACTGACTTGGCAAGCACAACCAATTTATACAATACCTTTTCTTACAAACACCATACACTGTTCCTCCTCTGCAGCCATTCATTCTTGCTAATTTAGTGCAGAATGAAAATATGTATCAGTGAGCAAACAGACAGTACTTATGACAGCTAAGCAGGACTCGACAGCAAGTCCTGTAAACCAATGCACACTTACCATGTCTCTTAACCAAAGCATCAAAATGAACAGATGAAGCTTCATGCCTGTTTCCTTGGTGGCATTCAACTTGCTCACGCAACAGCTTCCTGGCTTCCTCAAAGAGGGTGATGAGCTTTCCTGCAAGGAAGGAAAAATGCTTACATGAGGCTTAGTCAACCAAGAACCAGAGGGAAACGAAGTACAGTGCAGTCAGTCCCCGCACACATTCAGTGAAATTACTGCCGGTTATGGGAACATTAGACAAAGATACCGTAAGCCGAATAAACCCCTAACCAGAGAAGCGGAAACTATCCTTCGGAGACTTCAGACTAACTTAGCCAAGAACTAACCAACCCACTGAGGAGCAATGGGAAAAGGTGCTGGCCAGTGAGGATCAGCAGAACCAGACTGCAAGCACCAAGGCTGCTGCAGCCTCCAATGACAAAGGATTCCACCCATTGTGACCTACTCCATTCTGATTCTAAGCCGAAAATACAAGTTCTAGCCTCCTCCTCCTCATGAAAAAACTGTGCTCTGCATACTGGTATGCAGTCTTTGCAAGGAGTGCATCCTAATGTTAGCCACAACTTGAGGTAAACGAAACTGCTTTGCTAAACCTGACCTAAGTCAAACTATCGGGCAGAAAAGATTCCATCATCAAGGATCCGAAGTTCTGAGAAAGCAGGTTATCACGCCTTAACTTTTTGTATGCTGCATTCATATGTCATGAATTGTATGGTTGTTTCATATGCACCTATCTGTAGCATGAATATGCATAATCAATTAAAATTGGTGTGCAAAGGCCTCACAAATTAAAGGAGTATACACACCTAACTTTTGGGTGCGCGTTTTCTTCTTTGTAATGAGGCGTAAGGCATTATTATACAAGGATTACCACATAGTATCCTCCTATGACCGCTAAATTTAGTATAATTGAATTTATTTCTCGTGCTGTTTCGGATGCAATAACTGAATGATGGCTGTGATGTCAGAGATAAGTTATAGGTCACATAAAGCATGAAAAGCTGCAATATAATCGCTGCTTCTACATTCACTGTCATCCAGTCTCTTGAGGAAGGCTGGCTTCGGCACTGTAGTGAATTAAAATGAGGAAGCAGCAATTATATCGACGTTTTTCCATGCCTCACGTGACATATAACCACACTTTGACGTCACAGCCATCGTTAGGCTGTTGGAACCGAAACAGTGCGATGAAAAAATTAGATTATAAATGATTTAGTGGCCGCAGGCGAATACCACATGCTGATTCATGCATAGTAGTGTCGCATCATTGTAGAGAATAAAACATGCCACCAAAATTAGGTGTCTATACTCCTTTAAGTAAGTCCACATCTTTTCATATTCAAAACCCTGCACTGCACAGCAAAATTCATTGCTATTAGCTACTGGGAAGTTTTTGTTTATATTAGTGCAAAAGGACTATATCAATGGGTAAACCCTGAGCAAGATCTTACGATGTGGGTTTGTGCCAAATATATAAAGAAATAAAATAAATATTGCTGCGACTGGGGTGTGAATCCGCAGCAGCGCAAACAGATCAGCTTCGCTGGCATGTGCATAAGAGTACTATGCTATGCTATGCACATGATCGCCGCAGCTGATCACGCCTTGTGTTAAATTGCAACACACTCTCGCGCTCTGTCGTCGTCTTCATCAACTAATCGTGCTATTGAACTAATATCGTCACCAGACATGCCGAATGCCCAGCAAAACAAAACTATGAGCCAACCAGGCTAAACACATGCTTTTGCATGTCTACTCGGCTTAACTATGCTAACACTTTTTGTGTGCCACCATACTTCTGGGAAAAGAATACTCAGGAGAGAAGATGCAGGCCACAATTTTACCTTGACAGATGTTGCATGGCTTGTCCCATGCATAATGTGGCTTATCAACTGCACCCCCCCCCCCCCCCCCTTTCATGAAACACCTTGTGATAAAAAGGAGCAGACAGAGCTTGTTCTAATATGTCATCTGTGACCTTGCGACCTTATGTGAAGGTGCAGAGCACAAAAGAAAACTGTAATAAAACTAAGAACAGCACCAAAGCCAACTTTGTATTTAGAATTTGTGCCAAGTGCTCTAAACAAATTATCCAAATTAGAGCATCTGTCAGGTGTACTGTCGATTTCATATTGGCATGTTGCTGCTGCTGCTGCTAATTGTAAATATGCCAGGTGTTTCAAGGAAGCCCACCATTAATTTTTAAAATAGAGTTTTTGAGGTAAAGAGAGGTTTTTTGTGGCACAGTAATACCAGTGTTGCGGCAAACCATGTTAACTAGTAAAGTGATTAACTAAATTCTAATAGCTAACCTTTTAGCTATTACGAATAGGTGCCTGACTTCAGTTAAGAGATTTATAGCTGGCCATTAATAATTGCAATATCCCATTTTAGAATTTTGAAAACGTGATTATCCTCACTACTGTGGATCAACAAATTTGGGCCATTTCTTGCGACATTCAGAAACCAGGTGCTTACACAGAGCGCGAATGCGGCCTGAGACATTCTCCGTACCGCAAGCAGGAGCAGTGAAATGGTGAGGAGCACTGCAACACAGGAATGTGTAGGGCAGAGATTGTCATGCGGTAGGTACGTATGCCATGGAGTAACGCGATTTGATGGACATCGGTGTGCGAGTTGTGCGGTTTTCGGATGCTGCCAGAAATGGCCAAAATGTGTTGAGCCACACAGACAAGGGCAATCGCGTTTTAAAAATTACAGAAACTGGTATGGCTATTACTAACGGCCGGCTACAAATCTGATTGCAATCAGGTGCGTATCTGTAGCAGTTTAAAAAGTCAACTGCTATAATTTAGTATGTTGCTTTATTAGTTAACATGGTTCGCCTGTTTTTTGATGTCCAACAACAGTGGTATTTACAAGCCTCTCTCCGCCTCAAAAAACTTTTATTTAAAAATGAGTGGCAGGCTTCCCTGAAACACCTTTTATGTCCACCATGAAAACAGTACAGCGAAACAGGACCCACTGTTAGAACTGCTCTAATCCTGGGCCATGTCGCATATTCCACACCACACATATAAGTAAACAATAAATATTCTTGCACGGGCACCGCGCACAGCCAAAGGCACAGCTCGCGTCAAGTGCGCTTCTCAGCACTCTTTGTTCTGCGCATTCCGGCGAAAGAACTGTCAACGCTTAACTAGCTGAAGCCAGCGCTGTCGTCCGCACTCGGTGCACGGCACGCGCGATCCCTGAGACGCGCCTTTTCGAGCCGCGCGGACGCACCGGAGGCCCAAGTTGACGGGCGCCGGGAGAGGAGGAGCAAAATGGCGGCGCGGCCAGACTAAGCGTCCACGGAACACAGACGCGCGCGTGCCGCCAAGATGGCGGCCTCTACGCGAGCGTCTAACGAGCATAATAGGACTGATAAAAAGCTGCGACCAACAGCGTGCCGCGCCGCCACCAACAGGGGCGATCGATATGCCGCCTTCTAATTTCAGTTAACGAAGGCGGGCCAATCCAGGCTGACAACGCGCGCGTGACGTCACACGAGCAGCAGTAGGCTGCGATTCCGCATGCAGCAGCCGATCGATGGGGTAAACAAAAGGCGCGCTTACGGTGCTCCTGCTGCAGGCCGTACAGCTTGAGCTTGTTGGCTTCGTGCTGGGCCTTCTTCTTGAGACGGCAGGCGCGCGAGGCCAGCTTATTCTTCTCCTTGCGCGACTTGTGGCGCGCGTTGAAGGGTAGCTCGCTGACGGGCGTCAGCTCGTTGATGACGCGTCCCAGCTTCTTGAGTTCCATGCCGATGTTGTAGAGCTTGCGGGGGTTGGGCGTCAGGTCGTTTCCGTCGCCGCGGCGCGCTTTGCCCGCGTGCTTGACGCCCTCCAGGTGGCATTCGGGGCTGAACACAGGGTCGGTCACATCGTGCAGAACGTGCGGGTCGGCAGAGTCCCGCGCCATGGACAAGCGCGGGCCCTTGGGACCTTTAGCCTGGACGTTGTACTGCCAAAAGTAGCGCTTCTTTTTCTTCTGGCCGTCCGGCGATCCCGGCTCGGTGGCTTCCTGGCTCGCGTGCGACTCGGCGTCTGACGTGAGCGCCTCGTCGGAGTCCTGGCTGCTGAAGCCTTCGTCCATGGACAGCTGGCTCAGCTGCGACTCGGGCGCCGAGCACGAGAGCCGCTCGGCCAGGATGCGTGAGCGCGGTTTGCCGCTCGCGGGCACATCACTCGGTACCGACTGGGCCGCCGGGCTCGGCCTGCACGGCTCGGGGCTCGCCAGCGCGGCGCGCTGTGGCTCGGCGGTGGCCAGACACGTGGACGCAGGCAGGCTCGTCGACAGGGCCGGGGTCAGCGATTCGGCTTTGGCAGGGCGCGCCAACAGGTCGGCCAGCTGCGAGGGCGCTGTGAAGTTGCTCCAGTTGGCCTGCTGCTGGAAGTCGCGCAAGATGTCGTTGACGTCCAGGCCGTCGAGCCCAGACTCGTCGGCGTTGAGCTCGGCCAGCGTAGGGTCCTTGAGCGGTGGCTGCTTGTCCGGCTTGAGCATGGCGTCCAGCTTGCTCAGTTCGAAGTCCATGCCCCAGAAAGAAGGGCTCTGGTCGCCTAGCTCATTCTTGTCAGGGACGCGCGAGCACGGGTCATCGGCCTCCAGCTCCCAAAAGGCCTCGGCCAGGTCGGCCTTCTCTTCCTTGGGCTCAGGTGCGTACAGCGCCGGCTCGAAGCTAAAGCCCTCCACCGACAGCCACTGGTCCGGGTCCACGTTACCCTCGAGCTCGGGCAGACGCAGGGGGTCCTGGGCGGCGCGCGCTGCGGCAGGCGCCCAGCCACGCGCTGCCGCCCAGTCGGCCGAGCCCAGCATGGGTGGCGGGCCCAGCCTCGGCGCACCTGAGTCACGGGGAACCTCCAAGGCTGCGGCCAGACCTGCGACAACGGAAGCCTCATCGCATGACCACCTGCGCCGCCACTGCTGGCTACATGACACACATCGCTCCGCACGACACAAGGCGCCATTTCAATTTCAGATTAATGGATGGTTTTAATCACGGTATCGGAACGCGGATTGCGCTGTGCTAAAACTCTCTACTAAGTGTAGCGGTGCTCAGATACAAACTCGCAACTGTGTTGAGGCAGACTGCAAGAGGCCAAAATAAAAAACTGCGCGCAATAAAAGGCTGCGTCCCTCTAAACGAAATGCTCGTTTGGGAAGCTTTATGAGGACCGCGGGCTAGCTGGCGTAGCGCAATTCTCAAATACTAATTTGCAGCACAGCAAAGATAGGGCAAAGGATAAATGACGTGCGACGAAGCATACAAGGATAGATGAAGCGCACTGATTTGTGTTGGTTAAGGAAAAGAGAAAGCAGACAAAAGCGGCACAACGAAAACAGGCATGACAATAAACAACAGAATTTAGCCTCATGCGCTACAACTGCAGTCGGTAACGTTCCAGGCTGTTGCCGGGTTTGCGTGTTCCAGATGGGCCGATGCGACAGAGAGAACGGAGCTTCCCTCACAAGTGTGGTGAACTGGGCTTGTTGGTGAAGGTTCATACCTAAAACAGCGCGAAAGACGGGACAAAAGAAGGAGCCAACACAAGCGCTTGTGTTGCCTCCTTCTTATGTCCCGTCTTTCGCGTAGCTTCCCTCAGCTACGCGTAGTCAGCTGCAAATGCAAGCAATGCAAGCGAGTTTCGTTCGATGTCGAGAAGAAAATCGGCAATGAAATTCTTTTCAGGAAGGCTCGCGTCTGGGCCTGGCTGCAACCGAGCAAGTACAAACGGCGCAGCGAGGTTTGAAGAAAGAACACGAAAGACTGGCACAAGACTGCATGTTTATACGTTCGAGGCGACCTGCGTAAAGCCCCTCTCTTTAAGCCCGCGTACACAAGATACGGAAAGACAGACTGGCAAATTCAACGTCACAGCTTCTGGTGGAAAACGATTGTCCTTTTTCCTCAATAGGCAGAATGCTTACCCCCGCTCGTCAGTGATAAGAACTAATTTTACAACTCATTTTTATACTTTCTCTCCACACACTCGGACACGCGCCACAGAGCCCATAGCCTTGCTACAGGTTTAGATTTCTCTCTCTCCCCTCGCTATGTGCGCTTTGGTAGTGCATGGAGCATCAGTGAATGAGTGAATAAATCTTTGCTGCCAGAAAATCGAGGGCTCTTCTTCCTTGATATTGGAGGCAGGGAAGGGACGGTATCTTTATTGCTATCTGGCATTAATAAACATTCAGCTGTGAGCGCCTCCTTGCTTAGCCACAGTTGTCAAGAAATCACGCCTTCTTTTGTACCCGAATGATCCACGAATCTTGCATGGATCGCGCCTTCTCCAACCTTTTCATTTTCCGAGTCCAAACCCTCTTCCCTCGCTCAACTACTCGATAATATCACAAAATTCAATTTGCACTTTAATTTCATGACAGTGAGCTGTTTAAAAAAAAAAAAAAAAACTTGATGATTCTCAGATTTTCTTTTGAGATTTATAATTTCACCGCCTTCCGCACATACAACTGAGATTCAACAGCACCTCGGGAGGGAATTACATATTCAATATGTGACCTGCTTCAGGAATCCCGGATGCTCTGTGATGTGAGAGCATTTTGGTTTGGTTTGGTTTATGGGGTTTAACGTCCCAAAGCGACTGAGGCTATGAGAGACGCCGTAGTGAAGGGCTCCGGAAATTTCGACCACCTGGGGTTCTTTAACGTGCACTGACATCGCACAGTACACGGGCCTCTAGAATTCCTCCTCCAAAGAAATTCCAGCCGCCGCGGCCGGGATCGAACCCGCGTCTTTTGGGACAGCAGCCGAGCACCATAGCCACTGAGCCACCGCGGCGGCTGTGAGAGCATTTTGATACACCACAACAGCTATGAGGAGTCTAGAATCATTCACGTATCATTTTCAATTGACCTTATTCAAAACCGTTACAAGATGTTCGGACCACAGAAAAAAGGCAAAAATACAGTGAAACCTCGTTAATTCGAGCTCAGTTCGAACTTCTGGTTTATGCGAAGTAACCCTTTGTTGCCGTCAACCTCATGTTTTAAAAAGGCACCCCTTAATTCGAAATAATTTTTGCGCCCCCTTCGATATTTCGAATTGCCGCGAGTCGACTATATACCAGGTGTTTCAGCGAAGGTGAACAAGAAGTTTTATGAAAAGGCTTTTTGAGAAGGCGGCTTCTGCGGCACAATACTACCTGCATTGGCGGACATAAGAAAACATGAAAATAATGTTAACTAGTTAGCCACTTAACTAATTTCTGATAATTATCTTTTAGCTATAACAGGCTACTGGTTGTAATTTGAGACTTGTAGCCGGTAGTTAGTAATAGTCATATCAGTTTTTAGAATTTCCAAAACGCGATTATCCTCGGTGCTGTGGCTCAACAAAACCTGCCTACATCGTGCCAAATATCATGCGCTTTCGAAAAGCGTGCGGGCAAAGCAACCTTTCCATTGCACATAACTAGTTAAAAAAGCCAAATTTCGTCGAGCCACAGCACCGAGGGTAGTCGCGTTTTCGAAATTATAAAAACATATGGCTATTACTAACGACTGACTACAAGTCTCTAATTGCAACCAGTAGCCTAACTGCCATAGTTAAAAAGTTAAATATCAGAAATTAGTTAAGCGGCTAACCAGTTAACATTATTTACATGTTTTCGGATGTCCGCCAAAGCAGACATTATTGTACCACAGACGCCGATTTCATAACTGAGAAAGCCTTTTTCAAAAATTTTGTTCATCTTATATATATATATATATATATATATATATATATATATATATATATATATATATATATATACACACACATATGAGAAGCCAACAGCCACGGAAACCAAGGAGCACAGGGGATTTTTTAATTAATTTTTTGTGGTGTTGATCAAGTAAGAATATTACTGAATATGTTGTCGCTTAAAGCTAATTGATTAGAATTAGATTAGATCGGATCCCACCGGCGGCATGTGGTTGTTTTTTCTTCTGCTTTTCTAATCAATTAGCTTTAAGCGACAACATATTCAGTAATATTCTTACTTGATCAACACCACAAAAAAAAATTAATTAAAAATCCCCTGTGCTCCTTGGTTTCTGTGGCTGTTGGCTTCTCTCATATTTATAACGAGCCCCTCATTCCCCTTCCCTTGTTTGGTATATATATATATATATATATATATATATATATATATATATATATATATATATATATATATATATATATATATATATATATATATATATATATAGCGAAGTATAACGCTTCGTTAAAGGAAACATATTTATTCGACTCGACGTTTCGATCGGAAGACCGATCTATATATACAGGGTGTCCAAGCTAACTTGAAAAAACACTAAGCGTTCTTCAGAACTGAAACTGCTTGGATGTTGTTAAGGTTTATCTAAAGTTACAGTGCCATTTTTTCGCTCCTCCTATTTGAACACTTAGTCGAGACAAAAGAAATTAACTTTTTAAATATAGCTTCCAACGTTCAGGCGTCAATAGGAAAGTTGTGGAGCTCCACAAATATTGTCCAACCCAGACACTTCCAACCAGATAGACTTAGCGTGGCCGTTTTTATTCGGCAAAAATGAAAGCCCGCAGAGTTTAAAAAATACCATATGACAGCGCGCTCCGTGTGCCCGAATGCGCCGCGTTTAGATCGCTCTCATCCGTGCTTTGTAAACAACATCACTCGCTTCGCAGCTTTCGTGCCGCCCAAGACAGAGCTTCGCGTTGTGCTTGGTTCTAAGATAAGCGCCAGTGGGTTCGGGCGGCAGTTGAAAGAAAGCACGGCTCCCGTTTCTGCGGCGATAATTGCGCCCTCACGTTAGCAGAATGCATGCGGAGGAACGATGAATATCTCGTGAGTTTCAATTTGGGAGCAAGATCCCCACAAGCAAAGACGCATGTATATAGCAAGCCTGATAACGTCGCGTGAATTACGCCGAAAAACAGGATGCGCGCACTCTTTCAACTGCCGCCCGAGCCCACGGTCGCTTATCTTGGAACCAAGCACAACGCGAAGCTCCGTCTTGGGCAGCACGAAAGCTGCGAAGCGAGTGATGTTTTTTACAAAGTACGGACGAGAGCGATCTAATCGCGGCGCATGCGGGCGCACGGAGCGCGCTGTCACGTGGTATTTTTCAAACTCCGCGGACTTTCGTTTCTCTCGAATAAAAACGGCCACGCTAAACGTCTCTCATTGGAAGTGCCTGGGTTGAAGAATATTTGTGGAGCTCCACAACATTCCTATTGACGCGTGAACGTTTGAAGCTATATTTAAAAAGTTATTTTTTTTTGTCTCGACTAAGTATTCAAATAGGACGAGCGAAAAAAATGACACTAACTTTAGATAAACCCTAATAACATCCACGCGATTTCAGTTCTAAAGAACGCTTAGTTTTTTATAAACTTGGTCCAAGTTAGCTGGGACACCATGTATGTACGTACGTACGTACGTACGTACGTACGTACGTATGTATGTATGTATGTATGTATGTATAACGAAGTATAAGCTTCGTTAAAGAAAACATTTATTTGACTCGACGTTTCGATCGGAAGACGGATCATTTTCAAGAGTGATTTGTCTTCGCTGGTGTTTCCCCTTTTATACGGGTTGGACACAAAACAGGTGAGCGAGAAACGGATAGAGAGTACAGATATAGGTAGACAGAAGTAAAAAAGCATGGATAGGAAAAAGGGGAGTCCGACCAGGAACTCCCCTTTTTTCCTATCAAAAACGCGATTATCCTAGGCTCTGTGGCTCGACAATATTTGGCTTTTTCGACTAGTTACGCGCACTGGAGGGGTTGCTTTGTCTGCATGCTTTCGATAGCGCATGTATTTTTTTCACGATGCAGCCAAATTTTGTCGAGCCACAGCACCGAGGGTAATCGCGTTTTCGACATGCTAAAAACTAATATGACTACTACTAAGGACCGGCTACAAATATCTAATTGCAACTAGGCACTTGACTCTAACAGCTAAAAAGTTAATTATTAAAATTTAGTTGACCAGCTTGCTACTTAAGACGATTCACCCGTTTTCTGGTGTCCGCCAACACTGGTAATACTATGCCGCAAACGCCGTATTTTTACCCAAAAAGACTATATATATATATATATATATGCTGCGAGAGCATGAGGTAAAGGAAAAAATTCAGGGGGCACTTTGGCTCTGTAACGTGCTGCAAGGCGAAAGCGTTTCCTGGCGAACTGTTCGTTTTTATTTTTTTTTCGTTTTTTATTTTGTTTCTTTTCTTATTTTTTATTTATTTTATTTTATTTATGAAACCCATGCATTCACTAGATGCGCCTTTATTCATATCCAACCCCTGAGCCTTCGTGGCGGAGTAGTAGCGTCTCCACTTCAAATGCCAAAGGCCCTGGTTCGATCCCCAGCCTCGACAGAGTTCTTTTTTAAGTAGTGACGCCGAAACGCGGCCACATTTGCTAACATTCCTTGGTCAGGACAGTATAAGGCATAAAGGCTTTCGCCTTAGTATATTTGGCTCGACGTGTGTGTGTGTGTGTGTGTGCGTGTGCGCGCGTGTACACACCTATTTAAAGGAGTGGAGTACAAAAGTATAGAAATACATTTTTGGTCGCGTATTCTTTTCTCCTTTTGTAATGATGCGCAAGACAATAAAGCCGGATACAACTCTAGAACGAAGCGGCAAATGCCCCTCAAAGGAGGCCCCACAGCCAATGGCGTCGACCGATTGTCAACGCGGTGGTTAATTTTCTTGAGCCCGCTTTCAGGGGGCTCTCAGGTGCAAGAGGACTGATTAACCGCTACGTCATGACAATCGGCCGTCGCCATTCCCTGGAGGGCCTCCTTTGAGGGGAATTTTCCGCTTTGTTCTTGAGTTGTATTCGACAACAGTAAACGTGCGAGTACATTCCATGTGGAATTCACGTGCGCGCGGTAAATAATTCGTAATTTTATTTTGTTAATACAAAAGCACACCTAGGTCCATTACGGGAAAAGCCAGTGGCGTGTGTGTGTGTGTATACGCAGATGGTACGTAAAATCCCAGCGATGACAAGAAAAATAGGGTGACGCCATCAAGCGGCCGTATGACGCACACAGCAAGCCGAGCACCGCCGCTTCAGGCAATCTTATACATGTCGTACGTCTATATGTACTTGCCACAGGCCGACTTCCATGTGGCACCAGTTTTCTCGACATTCGTATCAAAATTGTGACGCAACTGTTTTTCGTACAGTGTTCCGGGTGGTGTCGTACGATTTCTCGTGGCATATAGCTTACAAGTGCTAGTCAAGTTGGAGGCTAGCTTGCGACTGGGATTCGAACCGACGACATATGCATCTTCAATTGTATGCCTTCCCAGACTTTCGTATCAAAATTGTGGTGCAACCGTTCGTCGTACAGCGTTACGGGTGGCGTCATATGCACGCGTGTGTGTCCCAAACAACCAAAGGCTACGTCTTACGTCCACGACATGCAATCTCGGCCAACCTCATCGCCGTGCAGCGAGAGGGTCCGAACGTTCGCGGTCTGGGGCGCAGCCAATACGCAAACACATACAACTCGCAGAAAAGAACTTTAATGCATGTACAAACATCACGCGTAAACAATGCACCCAGGGACAGTAATGCTTTCGCATTCCCGCACGTAAGCAGTCGTACCTATGCCGAATTTTTTTCTTCTCATGTTTGGGTTTCTAAAGTCGAAGGGAAGCAATGACGTCAAATTTCAGTTCACGTCACTGGAAGCACACAAAAGCAGCGATACTGCAGCTGCTTACAGATTGTGTCATTCCGTCACTTGGGGCAGGCTGGCGCAAGAGTACCATCAATTATCTTTTTTTTAATACCTCACGCGATCATAACAGAATTTTGACGCCATATCACCGTTCGGTTGTTGAAACCGAAACAACGTGAGGGAAGAAATTAAATTAGAAATTATTTAACGGTCGCAAGCGAACCCCAAGTAATATGCAACCAAAAAATTCCACGACATGGATCTGGGACGCTTAATGTTTTCTTCTACCTTTTCCTTTGATTTATGCCAAATGCCTAAATTTGCGCAGTAAAAAAGATAATAATAATAATAATAATAACAATAATAAATGTTTTATTGCACATAATGATACATAGTTTCAGGAGCGGGCCTGTCAAAGCCAGCAGTGGCTTGAGGGACTAGGCCCGGCTAATAATAATAATAATAATAATAATAATAATAATAATAATAATAATAATAATAATAATAATAATAATAATAATGAAAATAATAATGTTTATTGCCACTTTGTAGATGATACAATATGGTTCAGGCCCGTCAAAGCCAACAAGAGGCTTGAGTGACTGGGCCCGGCAGTTACGGCCAGGACTACAAAAAAGGCAATAGATATAGCAACGCTTCTCGTTACACCCAAGCGACAGCAAAAAAAAAAAAATAGCGGAAAACACAGGTTAACAGCATGAGTATTGAGAAATTCAACTGTAAACCCAGAGTATACGTCAAAATAAAAATAAATGAATCAACCAATATTTTTAAGCATAACTTCACTCTAACCGAAGAATACAAAGATCAACAGAGGGCTTTCAGGTGTATCTTTAGGTCACGCATAGAAGTTACAGCAAAAATTTCATCCGGTAACTCATTAAAGATAATAATAATAATAATAATAATAATAATAATAATAATAATAATAATAATAATAATAATAATAATAATAATAATAATAATAATAATGTTCTCTCTTGTTGCGGGTCCGTGCCGCTAACGGCAAGCAGCACAACAGAGGGCGCAGTCTTGCCATACGTTCAAAGGCGCTACACGTAAACGGTTGCATGCGTGAAAAAAAAAAAAAAACTGAATACAACCGCACGAACGTCGGAAATTAAAACTGAGTTACGTAGCACGAATTCAATTTAATGCGGCGCTAAACTGTCTCCAGTCGAAGCTGCAGTTTGTATACAGCCCCGGCCATAATATTACGGCGCACGCTTCGGCGATCAAACTCTTCTCATGCCTTGCCTAACGAACATTAAGAACACATTTATACGTTTGGTTTATCGGGGTTTAACGTCCCAAAGCGACTGAGGCTATGAGAGACGCCGTGGTGGAGGGCTCCGGAAATTTCGACCACCTGGGGTTCTTTAACGTGCACTGACATCGCACAGCACACGGGCCTCTAGAATTTCGCCTTCATCGAAAAGCGACCGCCACGGCCTTCATCGAACCCGCGTCTTTCGGGCCAGCAGCTGAGCGCCGTAACCACTGAGCCACCGCGGCGGGACACATTTATACGTATCTCAGCACACAGCGCTGGTGCGCTCGCGTATGAACTCAAGTAACCATCATATCTTGTCCATGGAACGCGTGAGAAAATTTTAAACGGCGAAGCATGCGCCGTAATTTTTGCCCGCACGTACAGAGGGCAAAACGCATGTCGCAGGGAGTCTGGAACAATCTGCACAAACATGAAGAAGCAATCGTGATGTCAAAACTGCCGGCACGCCTATGAAGTACAATTTCCCTCTAAACAAGCGAACTGTCTGTTCCGCACCTCTCAAAGCCGCTGTGACCAGGAAGTCAAAAAATGACAACGAAATCCGATAAGTTTACCTACAAATGCTTACATCCAGAGCATTTTTAACGAAGTTTTATCTATAGATATCGCGTGTTGAGCCCGAAACACGCCCAGAGCGTGTTCTAGACATGCGTTTTGCCCTCTGTACAGGTAGCTCCAATACCAAAGGAAACAGTCCGTTTGCGCACTGTGTAACTATTTCAATGATTAATTAAACATTTCTCGCGTATACTTTTCATCCACAGGAATACTATTCAGAAAAAATTAAAGGGACAGAACAGTTAATTTTAAGCAGCCATTTTTTTTCTTCGGCGCAACGGAAAGCTTGCTGTCTAAAGGTGCTCGATTCCGTATGTTTTATCAGCAACGCTGTATAGTAGGATACAACTTAAAAAAACAGCAGTTGCTAACACTGGGCAGCGGTCCGAGGCGTTCTGTATTACTCCGCTGGCCAATCGCAACTGTAAACGAAATCAGCTTTTTAATGCTTGTCTATATCAAACAATCCACGTATCAAAATTCTAGAGCTCGCAATTTTTTTTCTTGTAATAAGCTTCTTGTTTACGTAACAAGAAGCGTTTATGCAGCGGACTACTTTTTCGTCGTGGAGGAATTCTGTGCGCAAAGGCTGAATGTGGGCGGAGCTTCACTGCAGACATAAGTTGTATCCGACTATAGACAGATTTTTACGGATAATTTTTCGATCAGCGCGTGCGCCCGTCTTTATGTAGGTCGATGCTGATCAGCGAAAGCGTTGGCAATTCCACGCTAGCAGAAGGGACGCGCCATTGCTGTCTCTAAACCCTAGGGCCTCAGGGAGAGTGACTGGGCCTGCATCGACATCCCGATGGATACCGCGACATTCTAGTGTATGATGTTCAATTGTTTCTGCAGATTTACCACACACTGCGCACGTGTCATCTTCTTGGTTAAATTTCCTTTTGTAGCTTCGCGTTCTAGGACCCTGATCTAGCTTCAAAGAGTAGGGCTAAGGGCACTGCCTCTTGAGTTATTATAGAACGACCCCTTCCTGATCTGCCTTTTCTAATTTCTATATAGTTCTGCAGTCTGCTTCTTTTCCACTGAATTAATCCAGTATCTGCCTTCTGCGTTTACCTGCCGCTTAAAACACTTTATTTCTCCGTCCTCGTATCCTACATACTTACTAGGTTAGTTTCCTAGTCCTTTTCCGCCAGTCTGAGTCACCGCTCTTTGTATAAGTATTCAGCACCCTATAGCTGCCCGCCTATTATCGTCCAATTTCCTCAAGCGTTCTTCATTTAATATTTTACTCGGGGCTTCCCGTGCTGCAAACTAAGCCCAGCCCGTGACTCCCCTGCACTGCCTCGTTCGTGGTTTTGCCGCGGGCACCTAGTGCTAATTAATCGTCCAACAGCCCTCTGATTTATTTCTAACCCCGATTGAACCTCTGCTCTTAGGCACAAAACCGCATCCCCAAAAGTAAGCCCTGTCACCATTATTACTTCCCAAATACCTCTCGGTACTTCACACTTGTAAACCCATAATCCCCTATTTTTCATAATCGCGTCACCTCTTCGTTCTTTTGCCTTAACAGTCTATTCGTGCTTTTCCATGTATATCTGTGCTTCGCTTACCCATACCCCAATATTCTGCCACTCTGGGCATTTCATGGCCTTGTGTTGTATGCACCTGATGAGTTGAAAATCATCAGACCTGATTTTATTGCGGTAAAAGTGAAGCCCAGAGCGTCTCCTTCGTCTCTACAAGAATTAACCAAAGTGTGCAAATCTTCCTGGCTTCAATCTAATAGTAATACCGTCCGCATATATTAAACCGGGCAGCCGCTGCTCTACGACCGTTTCGCCTACTCTGTACGACTGATTATAACTATAGATTACTTTCTTGTCGCATTCTTCCCACATTTTTAATATAAAGCATGAACAGCAGCGGTGATAGATCACAGAGGACAGCCTTGCCTTAATCCTTATCCTTTGCGTATCTCGACAGTTGTCGTACTTCTTATCCCTTCCCATGCAATTTCACCTTTATTATATCTCGGTACATTTCTTTTAGGAAAACAATGAGCACATGACCAATACCTTCATCTTTCAGTATGTTCCATAGGAATTCCCTATTAACGTTATCGGACGCACCGCTTATATCCCAAAAGGCTAAATATAGAGGCCTGTTTTCCGCTCTAGCTATTTCCGTGCATTGGATAAGCACGAACGAGCTATCATTTAAGCGCCTACCGCTTCTGAACCCGTTCTGAAGTTCTCCGAGTATCTTAATACTTACTATTCATGACTCCATTTTTTTATTTCACCGCCCGCATTGCCAGCCTGTATATAATGTATATATCGTAACCAGGCTGAAGACTACGTTCGTTCTATCTGCTCTCCCTCTATAAATCAAATCCATTCTACTCTGTCGCCAGCTGTCCGGGATTTGCTTATTTGTTATGACTGTTTCCAATGCTTTTAACGTTTCCTTGCATCTTGGTTTGGTTCTAGTTATATGGTGGTTTAACGTCCCCAAAGCGACTAAGACTATGAGGGACGCCGTAGTGGGGGCTCCGGGCAATTTCGACCACCTGGGGTTCTTTAACGTGCACATACATTGCACAGTGTACGGGCCTCTAGTATTTCGCCTCCATAGAAATGCGACCGCCGCGGCCGGGATCGAATCCGCGTCTTTCTGGTTAGCAGCCGAGCACCATAACCGCTAGGGCCACCGCGGCGGCTTCCTTGCTTCTTGAACCAAGTTCATTAATAAGCTTGATGGGAATTTCGTCTACACCAGCAGTTGTGCACTTAGGAATACTTGTCTCCGCCAGTTAAGATTGGTCAGTTCTAAGCTCTTTTCCATTAAGCTGTCCTGGGCTGCTGCTTCATTCGGGGAGATTACCCTATCGTTATTCTTAAACGACTTAGCTATAACATCGTCGATGAATGTGCCATCTTGCGATGAAACCCTGCCATCATTAGTGTAGCGCACAGCGCTACTCCATCTCGGTAAAATACCAATGGTTTGTTTTAAATGCGCAGTGTTTTTAATGCGACGGCATTTATAGGTTGTCGTCTTCCAAAACCACCCGCTCAGTGCAGCGGCTTATTTTTGTTTTGCTTGTATTCTTTTTTGTATTACCAGCATATTTAACCAATTTATTTTCGAAAAGTTTTACACAGACAACTCTGCCGTTTTCTTTTCGTTCAGAAGTGCAACTAATAAGCTACAATATCATGCACTGCAATGTGCCATGCGTCTGGCGATTTACACAAAGGAAATTTTTGGCCGCCGCGATGGCGCAGTGGTTATGGCGCTCGGCTGCTGACCCGAAAGACGCGGGGTCGATACCGGCCGCGGCGGCCGAATTTCGTTGGAGGCGAAATTCTAGAGGCCCGTGTACTGTGCGATGTTGAGTGCACGTTAAAGCACCCCTGGTGGTCGAAATTACCCGGAGCCCTTCACTACGGCGTCCTTCATAGCCTGAGTCGCTTTGGGACGTTAAACCCCCATAAAACATAAGAAAAAAAATTCTTTCAGTACACCCAAATTCGGCTATTTTTGCGCGGTAAGGGAAGAGCTAAGTGTATTATGCGTTTAAGTTCGTTAACA
Organism: Amblyomma mixtum; assembly: GCF_055824585.1. Classification (NCBI taxonomy): domain Eukaryota; kingdom Metazoa; phylum Arthropoda; class Arachnida; order Ixodida; family Ixodidae; genus Amblyomma; species Amblyomma mixtum. Next base: position 33,387,054 of record NC_143014.1, read on the forward strand.
TTACACTACTTTGTGCGCTATGTAGCGATTTGTGTAGCTGCGAAATTTCTGGGCGGCGTTTGTCTATTTGTCGGAATGCTACAGCTTCTTTCTTTGCCATACAGGTGACCAGTCAAATGCGGCGTTTATGCAAACGTGCAGAGGAGTACTATGAGGCAGGGAGGCGACTCCGTTCTGGTTATAGCACTTTATTTTTTTTTTATTTTTTGGGAGGGGGGGGGGGGGTCTTCCTGCGTTGCAGCCACCTTCCGGCCTCTCCCCCTTCTCGTCCACAAGCGGAGAAGAGGATTTCCCTCTTTCCGCTTTGCCTCCTGCCATTCGTGGTTGGAGGTAATCCCGTGTGCACAACCTTACACACGCCGACACCGGCGGGTACTCACAATAAGGCTTCTATGCTAACGGATTAAAAGAAGCTGTTCATGCTCATGGAATGATCATTGTTTTAATGCAGATGACGTGTTCCCTCTCCCCTCTGCACTGGTAGCTCGGTGGAAGATGGTACTGGGCCGGAATCAAACGCGAACACTCTCATGCACTATTGCTCGAGTGCATAACGCGAGATAGGTAGGTGACTGGCTCATTATAAATGCACTTTCCAGTGCTCACAAAGCAGCCTGCCACGACTCTAATAAGAATAATTTACTTGCACACGACACGCATTTATAACCAAAAGCGCTGAGCGATATCTGCTGGTCACATTCTAGAGGGCTCCGAAATGTACCTTGAAAGTAGTTCGGACGGCGCGAAAACAACAAAGACAAAGGAGACACGAACACAACAGGACGGGCGCCCGTCCTGTTGTGTTCGTGTCTCCTTTGTCTTTGTTGTTTTCGCGCCGTCCGAACTACTTTCAAGATATGAACCAACTAGCCCAAATCAAAGTACTTCCGAAATGTACACTCACATAAAGACATCAATCACGCTAGTTATTCGTTAGAGCGAGTATCAAAGCATCCTGCGTGCTGAAGCTGAAAGCACAAACGTGAAAGTTTCGCGTATGAGCCCGAGTTCTTTTCGGCGCAGTGCAAATTTTGTGGCCAGAAGGCAAACTTATACCATGTGGTGTGGACTTGTAACAAAAACACCAGTACTGACTTAATAAATCAGCCAACATGGGAGGGCTGGGAGGCGGCCCTGTCCAGCGCGGGCCTCGAGGAACAACGAGCCCTCTTCGAAACAGCACAGGCAGCGGCTTTTACCTGAAATGGTGTCCTGGACCAGGGATCCTTCCCGTAACCCAAGCATTTTTGGTTTCAATAAACGTTTTCTTCATCATAATCGCGTTTGAAAGTTTTATTTTTTCGACAGTGCACTGCTTTTTAGAAGTCCGAATGCACCGACCCAGCTGTGATGCGGCTTTCGTGAACATGGCTGTCGGACCGGTCTCGCTACTGCTTCTCAAGCACAACCACACGGCTCCATCAGTTCGCGTCTTGCCGACGTTTGAAAGGTATCGTCGGGAGCAAAAGTGGTGTACGCCATGCGAGTTCCGGCTAAACCGCATCGCACCGCCACGCCACGGTCGCGCCTGGCGTCGAGACAGCCGAAAGCGTGGCGCTGCAATGCAGTACCCGGTGAAGTGGCCAGCGTTGCTTTGTTGTACCAGAGATTGTAGAGATTGTTTAAACAGTGAATCTGAGTTAGTCACGCTAATGTATATCATCTTTCGCAGCTAATCTGCCGAGGAACTTGACGCCTTGTGGACTGTCGTTACGTTCACACAACGGGCGTGACATACTCCAGTGCTATCCGTTGACCCGGACACTTTTCATTTCATTATTTTTCCAACAACCAAGATTACTTACTTCGAGCTGCACGTGCATATCTGCCAAAGACTGCCACTCAGACAGCTTGTCGTTCGCCATGAAATAAAGTGCGAGAAGTCGCCTTTGACAGCTGTTAAAATTACAGTAATTATCAGGATGCAAAGTTGAAGTTGTTCATTATACCTCCGCTCCCAGCAAAACTGTTCTGGAATGCAAGAATTTCGCATGCCTTACCTCGCATACTTCGCAGATGTCTGTTGGTTTCCAGCCGTCTCGCTTGGCCAGCGATACCCACTTTTATTCTGCGCGCGGTGTCCCGAGCAAGAGCGAAATAGCCGCTGCCCTTCTCTAGTATGGGCAGAACACCCGGGAACACAACAGCCCCTCATAGTTTGATTTCCGACTGCGGCACCACATAGCTCACTTCAAGCAAAGGGGCGTTGCTCAATGGACGAAATTATCCACCTTCGCCTAGGTTGTCCACGTTTCGAGCGTTCCCTGCCACCGTTATTCTCCCGATTAGAGACGACTCGTTATGCGCCGCAGCCTTTTTTTTCTCCCGATTACAGCTTCCTCGGTACACATCGCACCTTCAGCACCACGCTGTCAGAAGTCGCACTGAACTGAACTGAACTTTGTCCACCTGACGACGAAGACGTTTCCCATTAAGGCAACCACAGTATTTAGGCGCTCTCGCCAGTAAGCGAGTACGTGAAGCTCTCGTCGCTCTATTTTGTTCAGTTTATTACTTTATCTTTATGCCACGTAGGCATTCTAGTTCCCCCTCTACTTCCTAGCGCCATCTCACTACGAATATCCTGGCGCCGTACGTATATCTTCTGCGCGTCAGAAAGCATAGCAGTTGTGGTCGCGTGATGACAACGTAAGACCTCCACAACTCCTCGGGAAAAAAGGCTCGGTTCGTTGGCGTCACGCAGCCACATCAGTAAAATTCGTCACGCGTGTTTCTGGGCAGGCATTTCCTAGAGCTTACCTTTCTTTTGCTCGCCCGTGTCTTTCTGCGTAGTCAAACGTAGTTTTCCAGCAAACCGAGGCCAATACCTTAAATGAGATACCTATTGCCTTGCCCGACTACTGTGGAGTGAGGCGGCAAGCCAGCGCATCTTCGAAACTGGAGCAGACGGTTCCGGGGAAGCGAGGAAGGCGGCCTGCGTCGCTCCAATTCCCCTTTTTTGGTTTAGCCTAGTGGGGATGATGGCACTGAATCAGAGCGATCATCAGGGTCTAATTTTGTGAGGTTTCCTTATGAATCAGTCGCTTTTGATGTATTTTCCTCGTATTTTGCGACTAAAATATACTTTAAGAGAGTTAACTGCTGGGCTAGTTGGTTTTCAGACATATTACCGGGATTTTCAGCGCAACAAGGACACACACAAGAAAGCGACCGTCCAGAGGCAAACTCAGCCGTCTTCGTGATTTTGTTGCGGGCCACTAAGGGAAGCAGTTGAGAAAATTCGACCATTTGGTTTCAGACGTGTCCTCAGCTGTCCACCCCAGAGCAGTGTGGCGACGGACCGTTTGGAAGAGAAATTTGCCATTACTGCGTGAAATCCTCCACATATGGTACAGTAATAAGACAAAGAGATCCAGAGAATGTCGGAAAAGCGGGTGTTAACTGCGCAAAAAAATATATTTGGCAGGTCATGCTCCGCGCTGCTGGCATACCCGAGAAACTTAGGGCCTTATGAACAGTACTTACTTTCGAACAACAAATTCAGCATAATTCTACGAAATACTCTAAACTACGACTACGAAGGAACACCATATAACTGCGGTCCTTTTTCACTGCAGTCAGTGAATGGGGAATACAGCAGTCGATTGCCTTGTAGTCGGAGTGACTGTACCACGCATAATACACACTCAAAAGTGTCAGAATATTATTGCCACGAGCGAAACAACTATGAAGTGCCTATTTCCAGTTCAGTAGTATCACTTCAAACGCCGCGCAATCGCATACAAACCGGCGCGTGGGACCCAACATGTCGCTGCGAGGGTGGTAAAAAAGTATGTCCCCACCCTGAAAGCGGAGGTATAGTGTACTTCTAGTACACTACAGTGGAGGCGAGCGGACGTAGAGGCACCCTAATTCCCGGCAGTACAGGGACAGCACATATTCAACGAGCTTGCGGGACTCGGGAGTAAAAAGAAAGATGATTTTAGAACTGTGGAGGACTTTTTTATTATACATTAGGAAATGCGCCGCCCCCACTGAAGCGGGCAAAGTGGGACCCCCCCCCCCCCTTCAAATCTGATATAGAAAACAGCGTTCCCTTCATGCCTCGTTTCTTATCTGCCTGAAAAACTTGGTCCTTGCTACCATCTTGCAAAAATGAATAATAACATTCAAACGTGGCGCCAATGGTGCTTTCGTCAGCGAACCGTACGGTTACGAAGTCAGCTGGCGTCAATCCACGCCAAGTGCAAAACGGTCATTTGCATAAACAAGTCCAGCTGTTAGGCGCCTTACAGCAACGACTGAAACCCCACGTTCCGCTCTTCGAAAACGCGTGCTACAAAATTTCCTAAAATAAACCCGCCTGCGGCACATTTCACCTGCTTCAGTCATTTACGGATAAAGCGAAAATTTCGCTGAAACACCTTGTGCCATTTCATCTGACTCACTGGCTAGGAGATACGGTTACAATTTGTTGCTGTTTTTTTTTTCGCGCAATGCGTTAAATTCAGGCTGTAGAGGAAGTTAATTTTGCAACAAAACGTGAGCGACAACGGAAGCCACGATTGCTCCTGGATCCGGCAGCGCTTCGAGCGAACCCACGTTCATCACTCATTACGCTCCGTGCTTATTTTCTCCGACGGTGTTCCCGCGTCAGCGGACTCACTCTTCACATAGGAGTCCAACAGCAACTTTTTAGTGGCAACGAAGAGCCCACGAAAGGTTAGGAAAGAAAGGAGGAGAAATTACGGGAGAAATGTGGGTATGATTGGCTGGTTGGTCTCAAATAAAATGGCACATACCCATTACGGGGGAGTGGCCAAGACACAGGCGGTGAACTGCTGGAAGGAGGAGCGTTTATAGAGGAGGAGAGGGAGCAGTAACAGGCCATAGGCTGACAGATTGGACAGCGCAACGACAGGGGACCTGTCAGCTGGGAGATCGATGACGGGACGATGGCTTTATGTGCAAATTCGAATGCAACGCATGTAATGGTTCAACTTTGCACTGACTGAAATAAAAAAAATATATAATAAAATAGATTTCAGAAAATCAAAAATAAAAATGAACAAAAAAAAAATAAAATGGTACACGGTTCGTGCATCTACCTCGTCGTCTTTGAATAGCATCGCCTAGACCTGGCAGTCCATTTCCACGGGATACCCCAATTTCATGACGAGTCATGTCTCGATTTCCACGGGAAAATGGGATACGACGGCTCGCCGCAATGTCCAGGGCGGCTGCAGCAGCCCCGAGCGAAACGCGTTCAGCGACTGGCGTTTCAAATATGCGTTTTTTTTTTGAACTTCCTATAGCTCGCCAAGACTACGCGTCCAAGCCATGAATCCAAGAAAGGCACAACGCCAACGACGCAAGCACCGATACTGCGCCCAACCGCGTCACTAAACCGACAACTCGACGTTCGGAGCACGCCAGAGCTTAGGAGCCGCGCTCACGGTACATCAGAGCCTTGCAGTAGCCCAAAGCCGACAGAGTCGAGGCCTGAGCTCTGCAAGCCATGGCCGATGCAAGACTGCGGCCACCGCTGCGCGACGTTCGGTTCACCGGTCGCAATCGGCATACGAGAAGCTACCGCTGAACTCGCACGGACCAGACAAACGAGTAACTGACCGGTGCGGTTCCACTACCCACGGCGGACGCTTGTACCCAATGAGCACTGGAACTCCCTTGGACGTCCTGTAGACGTCCTAAACGTCTTGTAGACGTCCAAAACGTCCGCAGAACGTCTAAGAGAGTTTTAATGTTCATTGGGTACCAGCTTCTGCGCTCGGGTTCATATATGATAGCTGCATTTTTCTGCATGGATGTAAAAGAAGAGCTTTTTTTTTTTGTTTTCATTCTTCGTAAGCACCCCAGTCAGTGATGACTGCAGTACTGAAGCCCAACGACCTCGCAAGGCAGCCACTACCAAAAAAATAAATAAAAAACATCGCTGCCTTCCACAAACTAAGTTGACAGAGATTCATGCCAAGCAATAGAGACAGTACGGTGCCTTTAAATGCTGCTGATTTGATGACTTGCAGAACTAGATAACTGTACGTTTACAGTTGAACTGCTCCACCGGCATGTCGCGCATAGGCCGCTCAGCACCATCGAAGAACTGCCATACATCGCCCGCGGAAACAAACAATTTGCGCTAGTAACGTATTGCGAATGATCGATATCTAGCGAACCAGTGCCTCCGATATTTTCAATTCAGAATCTAAACCACTTCTATACTACAGTCTCCAATTACTCACCTTCCCTCGGGAGCGCTCACTTCTATTCTGCTTCAGACGTGCACGGCTGGACGCTCGCAAACGCACCTACACCTGACAGTCGCCTAGTGCCAAGCGCCGGACCAATATTTATTTCAATTCATTCGTTCCCAAGTCATATCAGTACTCAAACCCCCTTTCTGCCGTGGTCGTCTTCATCTCCCTTGATCATTCAAATCTGTTGAAACCAAGTGTGGATTTATGAGAAGGGGGGGGGGGGGGGGGGGGGAGCGTACTCCTTCCTTCAAGTAGGAAAACCACGCTTAACCTGATTTTACTGCGATAGCAGGGCCTGTGGCACTTGGCGAAAATGCCTGAAGCCTCGGTGAGTGATGCCACCTCCCGACCGACTAGGAGACTTTTTTTTTTTTTTGGCAATGCAGCAGAAGCTAGGCAGGAAAGGGAAGGAGACGGGCCTCTGTCCTCGTACCGTGCGTACCACACATCCACCCTCGCGAAAAAAATTGTCGCGTGTGTGAAGCCTCGGATTCGAGCAGAAGAGCGTCCTGTTCCCTTACTCGTCCGTGTTGCCGTTTTGCGCTCTCATGTCTTTCACGAAGGGCATTCATTAGAGTAAAATCGTCAAAGTTATCGCGAGGGCAAATAGAACTGCTATCGCAGTTTTCTTGCACCAGGTTTCATCATCGTCCTGACAATTTGGTGGAGATCATATGCGCCGATAAATTGTTGCAGGGAAGTGGAAAAATGCGAATGTCAAATGCTTCAGAGAAAAAGGGAGAATGAGCGTTGCGCTACTCAACAGCTGCGTCCATGCTAACTACATAGAAAAGAAACAAGAAAAATGCGTCCCAGCAGCTGGACACAACTCAAGAACGAAGCGGTATGCCCCTCAAAGGAGGCACTCCAGTCGATGGCGTCGGCCAATTCTCATGACGCCGCGGTTAATCCGATTAAGCCGTGGTTGTTACCCTATCATCTGCCTCCACTGCGATTACACGCTAGCAGGTCCAAGTGGTCCATGGCGATCGGTCAACGCCACTGGCTGAAGGGGTTCCTTGAGGGGCATTTGCAGTTTCTTTCTTGAGTTGTATCCAACTACAGCATGATGCATCCATCCACTGGAGAGGCCGCCGCGGTGGCTCAGTGGTTATGGCGCTCAGCTGCTGATCCGAAAGACGCAGGTTCGATCCCGGCCGCGGCGGTCGAATTTCGATGGAGGCGAACTTCTAGAGGCCCGTGTACTGTGCGATGTCAGTGCACGTTAAAGAACCCCCGGTGGTCGAAATTATCCGGAGCCCTTCACTACGGCGTCCCTCATAGCCTGAGTCGCTTCGAGACGTTAAGCCCCCATAAACAATCCACTAGAGCAGAGTCGTTCATTTCCACCGTAGCGGGATCCAGCGGGAAAACATCGACAGCAGGCGCCAGGAGCGCCGCCGTGTCGAGGAATTGCACCTGCGAGCAGCGCCAAGGGCACCTGCTCAGCTGCACGCCGAGGAGACGCGGAAACAAAAGGGCTCCCCGCGAAGCACGTGCCCAGCGACCTCGGTCCGCCCCGCGCTCTCAGGGACGGCCGCATGCGTCATCTGCGAGAGAAGCCGCATGACGCAACCCGGCCTCCCTCTTGCAAAGTCCGCCGGCTCAGGGCGGATCCGCCGCCGCCAGACCGACGCGCGCAAACAACGCGGCCCCGTTATCAGCCGGATTCCTTTTCCGCCGCCCCGCAACAGCGTCGCTTCCCTTGGGAGCGGCCGCGCGCGCCACATGTCTGTGGACGAAAACAGCGCGCACGTGACCGTTACGGAAGATGCAAGACGAAGCGCGCGCTGCCCCCCCTCCCCAGCACAGAACTGATGGAACAGCCGGCCAACCGTTGTGAGGAGACCCTACGAGACTGCAAACCGAAGACTGCGCTGAAAGCGCGTTCATAGTTCAGTTTGCAAGAAAACGGGCATTCCAGTTGCAACAACTGCCTTCCTAATATTGCCTGCATCGCGCGATTGGAAGAAAAAGTTTTGGAGAACCGCCAGCAAAAAATGTACGCAGGGGATGTTCCGAAGACGAAAATACTAAAGCTAGACCGAGAAGTACTCTTGCTTTCTTTTAATTCTCCGATACGATGTCTGGCGCCCATCAATGGAGAGCGCGCGAACGAAGCTAGAACGAATGACCTTGGCTCGTTAAAACAACCACACAACGAAAAGCGCGCAAAACGACCATGTTGCGCCGAAAAAAAAAAGAACAAACTTGATATCAAACGGGGAAGGGCGTTCTCCAGCGGGGGTTTCCCCGTCGGGTGACGTGCGAGGCTCTTTGGCGTTTTACTCCGGCCTCAGTTCACCGTCCTTTCATTTTCCTGCCCAGTGGCATTTTCGCATGTCTTTTTCATTGCTAGCCCCCGTTTAATGCGCAGTCCAGCAAACTATAAACGACAGAGAGCAGAAAACGCTGGTGCAAAAATACAAACGCCGAGCGAAGGCAGCGAAGAAAGGCGAACGGAAAGGCCAGCAAAAGCATAAAGCGAAATGCGTATACAAAACAGGCGAACAAGGCAGACGAGATATCGAAGGAAGAAAAAAAAAGGGGGAGGAGGGCATGCGGGTTCCGCAAAGCACCAAGAAAAAAGTCAAAACGAGCGAGAAGCGAGTGAACGAGAGATCGAGTGAGAGGAAAAGCACCAAGAAAAAGTCAAAACGAGCGAGATGCACCAAGAAAAAGTCAAACGAGCGAGAGATAGAGTGAGAGAGAGAAAAAAAAAAAGAAGCAACACTTGGAGAAGACGAAAACAAGAAAAGGAAGAGGGAAAGAGAGACAGAGCTCCCCTTTGTGTTCGTGCATGTCTGAACGACCTTCGCATTGGGTCTTTCCATTTGTGTTCTGTTGTTCGCCCTTGGCATCTCTGGCGGCGATGGCCAAAGAAATTGGGCCGCTGGCTCACGGGGTAAGGGGAACGCGAGATCGGACTATAGAGAAATAAAGAGTACAAGAAAGCGCCGTCCACCCTCTCCATTCCCCTGCCTCCACGAGAGAGAGTGAAAAGAACATAAACGAAGAGTTAGGGTCCAAAGATTGCTTATATATACCATTGCAACATCTAAGACAGATAAAAAAAAAAAAAAGAAAGGGGACCTCCCAAGCCCCTTGACTATAAGGGCCTGGACATCGCCCACAAGGACAGGGCTTCTCTATCAGCGACGAAAGCTTGCACCGAGGCTTGCACGAACGATTCCCCTCGGAGGCGTCCAGTTACCGCACGTATCATTATGTACAGACCAGGTGTCTGCACAGACAGGCGCTGGCACGGATAAACGCATCGCGGGGGAAAGGAACAAACAGCCTTCCATTGTGATTCTTTTTTTTTCTCCTTCCTTAAAAACATCTGGCGCCCGGCAGCGAACATCACGAGAGGGGAAAAAAAAAAAGACCGTGACATTTCGTGCCCCTCTCCCCCTGGCAGACAAAGGTCAAGGATGATGAGCAAGCGTTATATAACATTGAAAAGTGAGTGCGCCAGAATGTAGGTCAACACGCAAGCAGGAAGTGCACATAGGCGCTGGCATTGCCACTATACGTGGCACTATTAGCGCACACTTGCTTGTCTGCACAGCAGATACAGTCGCGCCGAACATAAGCTGAAACGCGACAGCGGGAGACGACGCTGCTCCGCATAGCAATATGTAATTGTGATCCTTCGTTTTCCGGCTTTTCTTTTTAAAATTCGGGGTGGCGGAGAGGGAGCTAAACAGGATTCTTGTTTTCAAATCGAACAGAAATCGGGTTTCCGCGAACCTCTCCACAATTCCGTTTTTTTTTTTAGGGGAATAACCGATTATTCCCCTAAAAAAAAAAAAAAAACGGAATTGTGGCCTCCCTCAGTACCGGGTTCTAGAACTCGTTTAGTGCGTGGCAGAATCGACTCCATATTTCGTACTCCTATTTTCATAAACATATCTCTACTGAAAGTTACCAAATGACGATTCCGATAATTCCATACGCTTCCATATGTATTATATGGAGTCAGTAGGACTCCATGCAGAAAACAATTTCCACATATTTTTGCAAATCATATCGACTACTCCTCGTCACCCCGTCCCATGGCCATGCGCCTTCCTTACTCAATAAAGGACTTTCAACTCAATATGGACTCTTATTTCCCATAATTCCATGTCATCAGAACACGCATATCAGTGCCAATGGTGCGTGCAGGGAAATGAACATATGTAATTTCCATAAGGCTTTGAATTTCAGCAAACGAATAGAAATGAACAAGTAATTTAACAAAAATACAGTCACGCTATACTTGCGGCAATGCGACGCGCGATTAGCGAGAGACGCACACTGCCATTTGATAGAAGCTGCATTATTTATCGAGAGACAAGCTGCTCGCAACATCATGCGGCTTTTGATACGCGCCAATGAAGTGGCACAACGTGCTAATATCTGACGTAATTAACAACGATAGTACAACTCGTCATTACTATTTCTTCACAAAAGGTTACTGGCTACAAACCGTATAACACGGAAACATCGAATACTGTAACTGGAACCATAAACTTCAATGAGAGTCACATGAGGACAGTAACCTACAAGGGTTCGGTTTCGTAAGAAGTTTCATCCGCTAGTTAAAACCGCTGACCACGCGCGGCATACCGTATATGTCACTGAACTCGCAGATAACTGGACACGGCGTGAACTGGGGCAAGCGTAGTTTCGCATTCACTCTCTAGCAAATCTGCGACGTCTAGCTCGAAACTCTCCCAAACGAGAACCAAATAAAACGCGCTTGTCTTCGTAGTATAAGAAAAGCACATTACAAAGAAAAACAAATCGTCACAAGCGCGCGCTCCAAGCACACGCCATTCCAGCGCCAGCCGGATCCTCGTTGCACAATCCGACCTTGAGCTATGTTTCTGTTTGGCGACGACTCTCTTCCGCTTTCTCGGCTAGGACGGCATCCCCCAAGCGTTTACACGCTTGCATTCACGCGCACGTGAGAAGAGAGGAAAGAGGGTCCAGGCTACTCCTAGCCTCTACATTGTAGGCCTTCGTCACGGTGAAAGCCGAGCGTAACCGCGCCGGGCGGCAGTGCGGCCTTTAGTGCGGCCCAACGCGGTTCGCCCCGCCTTTCCCGCAGAGCTCTCCGACAGGGCGGCTAGCAGACGGCATCATATCCACCGCGCGCCTTGGACATATCAAGTGCAGGGCCGAAGCCAAGGCCTCGTTGAGAACGCGCATAATCGTGCGCGCAGCCTTGGCAATCGGCGCCACCGGAATCCTCGGCGGCCGCAGTCTCCGCGCGCTCACTTGGCGCACCCGGCAGCGCCAGGTAGGAGGAAATAAATGGGGCCGTCCTTGGAGAGCAGCTGACCTTCAAGGCGGATTGTGATGTAGGCAGAAAGGATGTTGATCCACGAGTCCTTAGGAAAAGCCCCTCGTGGACGCCATGCGCGGTTACAACACACGATCGCCAAACGCTGGCGCTCGCTCTATTGCAGGAAGTGCCACACAGCCCCTCGGTTAAGCCTCGAGAAAACGTGACGGCAGATCAGGATGAACAATAGCGCGAAAGAAGGCGAGGGGCGAAAAGAAAAGCACAAGTGAAGCGAGAGAGCAGAGCGGAAAAAGCAAAACAAGGGCGAACAGGCGACCCACGCTCAAGGTGACTACACTGTACACACACACAATGTTTCAAGCAGAATACAATTGCGCAATGGCGTTTATCGCTGAGGAGGCCGCGATGACGGCTACTCCGCGCGCCTTGTGTACTACCTAGCGACACATAAAAACAGCGCGTTCGAGAAACTTCTCGCGGATGCTCAGTGTTCTGCCTTTTGTGTCATCACACATCGATCACACGGAAAGCTAAACCACACGCTTACCCAAACCTTAATAATGATTTAATTACTGACAATGCGAACTGCACAGAGTCGAGCGCGAGTCACTTTACGCAACATTCGTGCCGAGAGCACATTCTGCCAATGACGGTAAGCCTTTCGTTACAATCGGAGCAGACATGACAGAACCCATAGCAGCAACAGAAAATTGCAGCATTAAAAACAGTGGCGCAGTCAAAAATACGCTAGATCTTAGTCCAAGTCTTGTCGTGGAACATAAGCGATCGCATGACACATCGCAGTAACGACGGCATGATGCAAAATACAAGCAGTGATATGCACAGGAACACTCACGGTAGTCCACCCAAGATCTTCCAATTTCCTTCAAAAAAAACTCGTGGCAGTCAGTCGATTGCGCTCGGACGAACTTCGTGTAGTTTCTGGTCACTGTTGGTTCCACTGGCTGTAGCAATTTGTTCAAAAAACACACCGTATTTCGAATTAGTTTCCACTCGGTCGAGATTTGTTTTGGTTCTGTAGCTCACAGCAATCACATGACTACTTTCCAAATCGACGCAGCTCAGCCAATGGGAGCCGTCGGTTCCAGAAATTGCTCCACCTTTGCGGGAGAACCTTGAGAGAATATGGAGTCATCCGAATAGGGTTCTGAGCCTGCTGAGGCTTGTAATGCGCTGCGTACTAATTAATTTGCCTCTCATATAATAGACTGCTGCGAGTTTTATCTTTCAGTAAAAATTAAATACTCTGGAAACGTAGCTTTAGCAAAATATTTGCGCGCAACTTTTGTAAACAATGCACTACAGCAGTCGTGACGTCATAACATGACGTAAAGTGTTTTGGTATGAACACGTGAGGTCACCTTCATGAGGTTAGAGTCATCTAGCGGCGCTTCTGGAAACCACTAAAAAATTCTTCGCCACCTGGTGAGGCGGGGCGGAAACGGGCAACAAAAGAAAATGCGTTACTCTAAGAACCCTACCCGTCAATAATAACCCTATTCATCTTGTTTCTGTTAAACATCCTCCCTCTTGGTTGACTCTTCACTCCGGAAAGGTGATTGATTTTTATTCGTCTTCTCAGTACTGTTTTGTCGCATGTTGATCGTGCAGAACGAGTCGTTTCGCTTAATGAGCTCATTTGTAGACTTGCGTGCAGTAATTGAAAAGTAGAAATCATTTGACAAGTCCGTTTCGGTCGTCCATAAGTAAAATTTTCAGTATGGCTGATGGGGTTAGTTAGGCCTAATCCTCAAGAATTAACATCTGAACTCCAGAAAACCTGAGTCGTCTTGCGGGACGTTTGGGTCTCTGGTTTTTGGCCCGAACATGTGGACTACGCGGGACTATGGAAATTAGTGAGCGTAGGGTTAAGGAAGCGTCACATCGCCGCATCATGTAGGCGACCCGGTCTATTGATTGTCGCAAATAATCGGCGTCTTTTGGTTGTTCTTGCTCGTCTTGGCGTTGGTTTTCCCGGGTCATGGACCCGGCTTCGGTTGCGATTCCAGGGCCTGTGTGTGGTCAGGCGCCCTGGAATGGTCACCGGTGCCCCGTCTGTGCTTTGACCCCTTCCCTTTCGGCTGTGCTCTAGCGCGTCTATCGGGCATCGGTGGCCGATTCGTTGGCTTCCCGGCTTTCGGAAGTTCCTGTTGCGTACGTTGGGTGTCTGTTTGGCCCGCAATTCGCATTCGGTAAACCCTGCGTAACTTTTTCCACTTTGGCTTGTACGCAAAGGGGTAAAGAGCACTTGCTGAAAGGGTTGACTGGGACCGGAGCCACCGGAGTGCATTTTATTTTCCCTCTCTTCACCGCGTGTCTTTTTTTTTTTTTCCTCTCCACTCTGGGTGCTCTCTGCTCTCTCCTCTTCCGCATCATTTTGCCCGTTCGGAGGAGTTCGCTCCGGCGGATGGGCATGAGAGGTGCGGCCTAACATTTAGAAAATTGGAAAGCGAATAAAGTGCATACTGCGTTTTTTTTTTTTTTCCTGGTTGAAGATGAGTGGCCAGATAGTAAGGTTCTGGCAAGGGTGTGAGGTGTTCCGTTTGTTTCGCCACAACGAGTGTGCATTGCGCGGGTGCTCCGGTTCTTTGTTTCTCGAAAAAGGTAGTCTCTCAAGAGCTGTTGTTCAATAGCTTTATTTGTGAGCTAGTTTGAGATAGAATAATTGAGCACTTAGCGCGCTGTTTTTAGTCGTTGTAATGATAACGGCGTGTTTGTGTGTGCATATTTACGCCTTGTAGCATGGGGACGCGTGCCTTTGTGTATGATCCAGCATTAGTTATTTTTCGTAACAGGAACTGCTTAGGAAACTAAAGTCCGTGATACGTCTGGTGATGGAATAAATATTCGTCGATATGCTCCATGTAGTACTTAGTTTGACTTAAAGGTTATCCTGAGCTCCTATTTTACTTCAGTCTTTGTTTTTATTTGGTAGCTGCTTTGTTTTGTAACTGAATTAATGTAATGGCGCCGCGGATGAGCAGAATTAGTTAGTCTGTCTTAATGTAAGGAAGCGGTCCCAAACGTTTCTTCACTAACCACTACTCATCACAGCCAGAACATGAGTTTGCCCTCAGTGATGGATTGCCCATTTATAATTCATTTTAGTAAACATGGTGGCCTTAAGTACTCTAAATGCTTCTGTCTGCGCATATTGAAATTTTCGGGTTATTTTTGTCAGTGGCGTGTTTTTTCTTAATGGAGCTCAGTTGTACTGCCTTTCGTGTTGTGTAAATATAGCTTACTGATGAAATACTGTGTAGTAATAAATTTTTACTCTTAATGTCATGCAGTACATATAATATGTATGACCTAGCTGGCTTTTTTTTTTTTATCGAGAAAAGCAGTAACAAGATGCAAGCAGTTCAGGCAAATCTAATGAATGGATCCATGTGCAACAGGTTGTGATGAGAAGGGAAACCGGACAGCCCGCATGTGTGCAGCACAATGGAATACGCAGCATTCCATTGATGCCTGATATTTGCATAGTGATTTTGAGTCCTTCATTGAGACCATCGCATATGTTTAACTGTGACTGGAAGCTGTTCCTGGTGTGAAAGTGACTTAAAATCCAGTTTTATGTGGATGAGGTTTGAGAAGAACCCCCAAAATGAAGCAAGATTTTTTAAGGCTATATTTGGTTTCTAAAGATGAAGCTTTTTTGGGGGCAGTTTTTACCTGTTGATGTGAGTCAGTCCTAGCAGGTGTTCTAAAAGTTCTGTTTGTACAATTACATATCTTAAAGGAGTATAGACCTTTGCATCGGGCAAGGGAGTTGCCGAAACGCCTCCTCCCTGGACTGTCTGAAACCGGTTCCACCGCCACTTCCACTGTGCTAACGTGAGGTGCTCACGACAGTCCAGTGAACAATATGGCAGCACCCAGGGAGCCCTTATTACAAAGGTCTATAGGCACCAAATTTTTGCTTCCCTGTTTTCTTTTTTCAGTGATGCGTTAAACATTCATATACATGAATCACCCCTGGTATTCCCCTGTGACTGCTAAATAATTGATATTTAATTTCTTCTTGATGCTTTTTCAGTTTCGGTTTCAATGGATGAATGATGGCTGTGATGTGTAGTTGATGTTAAGGTCATGTGAGGCACAAAAAAAAAAAACAGTAATATAACTGCTGATACATCGTTTGTTGTAATTATGGCTGTTGAAACACGCTGGTTTGTGTGCTGTAGTGAGTTAAAACTACATATCCGCATGTATATTGCCGTTTTTTTCATGCTTCACGTTACCTAAACATCAGCTACGCGTCGCAGCCACTGTTTGGTTGATGAAACCGAATGGTGGAATGAATGATGGTTGTGACGCATCTGTGTATAGGTCATGTGAAGCATGAAGTAAACTGCAGTATAAGCACTGATACTTTGTTTGAATTCACTGCAATGCTTAAGCCAGCCTGCTTTAAGTGCTGGAATTTCAAAAAATGATGTATCAGCGGTTATATTGCAGTTTTTTTTCATGCCTGGTGTGACCTAAACACACCTTACTAGTTGCAGCCATTGGTTGATGAAACCTTAACAGCATGAAAAATGAACTTAAGTTGTGAATTATTTAGTGGTTGTAGGCTTGTGTTTCATGTATTCTGATGTGTTGACAACAACACCATTACATAGAAGAAAACATGCAACTAAAATGAGTCCTTTAACATCGTGGTTTTGTGTCTTGTACGCAAAAGTGGAAATTTTCTCTAGCTTTTCAAAATGGGGACAAATAATTAAAATAACTTCATATGTAAGTAATGTGTCACAGCACTACGTAATTTAGAAATACTGAGCTTCTTTAGTCCTGGAAGCATGGCACTGAGGCTTTGGCTAGAAAACAAGTGTCCATTGAAAATTGTCTGGTGGAGATGGCTACTGTGCATTAATTACTAGGAGGCAAGAGTGCCGCCTCACAGGTGCCAAAGGGAATGACTAAGATCACATGTCTTGAGCTCTACTAATCACTTCTCATTGCTGTGGTATTTGCCCCTCAAAAATAAAATAAATAGTGGCAAAAGTTTGGTCTCATTTAGAGTTTTTTGATGTAGGGCTTGCTTATTAATTAATGCTCCTGCTGGCATCTTCACTAATGTAAAATATCACACGTGGCCAAGTGCTACTAATATGATGCTGAACAAGAGACTTGGTGTGCCATCTGAATAGCGCTTGGTAACGTGCATGCCAGCAGTGCTGCTTCTGGTGGGCAAGAACTGAGGAGCATCACAGTCCCTGGTCAGATCCGAAGTGAAAGCCTTGGGGTAACGTGACAACAGTGGTGGTTCATTTTGCACATATTGAAGGGAAAGCACAGCTAAGAGCAGGCACCAAACTGTCGCACATGCTTGTGGCTGTGTCTTGGCTGTTTGGGAAACGTGTGTGCTTGTAGCCACCATGAATTAGTCGTGCCACAGTTGAGCCCATGGGCTGGTTGTGTGGGGTTTAGATTTGTGGCTGGCATGTGTTTTTGGCTTTGTGTTTGGGGAGAGTGCACTCTTGTGTGGGTGGTGGCAGGGTGCACTGAGGTGCGGCCCCTTGCAGCATGGAGTGCCAGTACGTGGCCACCCAGCGGGGGGGCATAGCGCTGCTGTACGAGGGGCACCGCTACAACAAGGTGCGCGACGGCAAGGAGGGCACGGTGTACTGGCGCTGCGCTCGGGACCGGCAATGCCCCGGTCGGGCCGTCACTGTCTACAGCCGCATAAAGAAGGCCAACAACAAGCACAACCACCCTCCGGACGCCTGGCGGAACAAGGTGGACCAGGTGGTGTCGGACTTGAAACTGCGCGCCCAGGACGACGCCACCACCCTGCCCACCCTGTTCACGGAGACGCTCAAATACCTGGCCTCTAGCCACCAGGTGGCAGCCCTGGCCATGCCCACATTCCCCAGCTTTAAGGGCACCGTCTGCAAGCCCCGCCACCAGCTTGTGCCCTCCCTGCTCCAGCTTCGCGACTTCCGTCCAGAAGACAATTGGCTATACGCCAACAGTACGTCTGCTGCCGCCTGCTGCCTGCCCTAGTTGCATGTCGTGGAATGCCGCCGCTCCCCTAGTCGTCCTCGCCTGCCAGTGCTGCGCCGCTTGCACGCCTCTTGCCAGTGTACGTGTCCCCATAAGGCCCCACAGTGCGGGCGCGTGTGTTGGGTTCTATAGTGGTGCTTGCAGCAGTATCGCTGCCACCTTTGTATACAGAGGAGTCTTCATTTAAATGTAGTTTTTTTTTTTCTGCCTTGTTGTTATTGTTTCAGTGTTGTGAAACACTGTTGTTGGCCTGTGCGTGTGTTCTGCATGCATTTAGGTTGCTATTCAGAAAACTATATATATTGCCAAATTTGACCACAAAATTATAACAGCTGTTTAGAGACTCAAAAATGTGTGGCATATTGTCGCATGCACATAACATATAGTCGTCTTTATTTTTTTTTCAGTGAACTCGTAGCAGTTATTTTTGGAGGGCAAATTTGTAATTTTGCAGTTTATGCTAATTTGTAGTAGGGAAGTTTGTGATGGTGCTTTGTTGAAAGATTTGCTTGCTAGGTGATATATTGATGCCTATTTTGGTGAAGCTAGTTACAAACTTGAAAATAGACAGATACGAAAATTAATGTAGTCTTGTTGAGAATGTCTGGCCATAGCCCAGTGAAAAGGGGAATGCTCTGGCTTTCGTTTGCTGAGGCTTCAGTATTTGCTTTCTTGGCAACTGTTAGTGAAGGTTATTTTTGGATGAGCACTCCTTGCAAGCTTCATGTTGGGAGATTTAGTGCTGTGTCTTCCTGTGGGAATGCTTTCTAAATGTTGAAAAACAAGGTAGCAAGCTTTCAGAAGGGCTTACAGAAGTGTATTGTCTGTGATAGAGGCTTTGTTTGATGGTGGTGACAGTGTTATGCATGTAGTTCATGCAAGTTGTCTTGAAAGCCTGTTGCTGAAAATAGGAATGCATACCACCATCCGAACTGTTGCCAGCAAGGAAATTCTACCTAGATTGGAGTGAAGGCTCTAAATTTTGATAGTGTTCTTTAATATTATTGCGGTTTATAACATGTGCTATTTTAAAAAGCCACGTGTGCACTCTGTTAAGTATTGCTGAACCTGAAGTTTCTTGGCAACTTAATGAGCATTTTTTTTCTTTTTGCTGTGGTTGTGTAGGTCTGGTTTTTAGGTGGAAAGTTGTTTTGCTTGTGATATGGTGACATTGTGCTTGCCCTTTCATTAGCTACAAGTCAAGTGGACTGAATATGCCTGATTGTATTTCTGTACTTGTGACTTTATCTGTGTTGTATTTTCGTTATTTTTTTGGTACCTGTGCATGTTGCATCCATGTAGTTGATTTTAGAGTTGCAGTGCAAGAAGTGGATGCTGTTGAGTTCCTTTCTTGTGTGTGTGTGTGTGAGGAGCAGGTTTTAGAGCCTAGTTTTACATTGTTTACTTGGTGGTAGTTCTCCAGTGTACTGGACCAGCAGACTTAAGTCCTACGTAATGTAATATGTGTAACAGTATTTTGGCAGGCTTCTTTATCTTGAATAGTCTTTGTTGCACAGTATTTTCTCTGTAAAGTTTTGAGTACTTTTTGATAGCTCTTAGCGCAAATTTTTGGGCAGTGTGCTTGCATGATTAATTTTTTTCTAGTACTGTTGGCTGGTAAGGGCCGTTAAAAGGTGGAGGGCAGAGAAGAAACTTTTTCACTGCAAAAAAGCAAAGGTTGTTAGAAAAAAGAACATGATTACAGTGCAAACAATACACACGCACACTCACACATACATGAAGGAAGCCAGCAGTCAGTGCAACCAAGGTGTGTGTTTATGGGGGGGGGGCTGATTGGTTGAATGAAAAGTAGGCACCTCTCAGACATGTTTATTGCTGACGTTTCGACTGGGGTCTGGTCTTGAAGACAACGGAACCTGCTTTCATGACTGTATCCTCGTCAGACCCTGCGTACATCTTAATGCAGGTTTGTCTTTTGTGGGTTCCTTAAAAGATGCATCATTCCGGCCGCCTATGTGCAAATGGAAGTTGGAGAGGACTCTCTGCATTCCCACGTATTCACCTTTTCTACAAGTGTGAAATGATAGGCGAGCCCTCATCTGCCTCTCGAGTTTAATGATTTGTCTAAGCAAAATATCCGCTCCCAGCGGCCAAATGGTTGCCAAGTTGCACGTGCTTTACCATGAGATTTATTAATATGTTGATTGAAAGACATTCTGTTGCACATGTATTTAACTAAATATACGTCATAAAACGCTTTTGCATGTCTATGTAGGCCCACAGGCCTTTAGCAGAGAGTATGGAGAAAACTCACAAGGTAAGAACAGTTGAAGCTACGGCTCCCAGATTTTTTGTGCACATTCACGGGACCGCCAAGGCTTCATATATGTATTTGGATCAATGCTGACTTCCTGAACTTTTGCTTGGGTCTGACAAGGATATATACGCGCTCACACACTAGATTATGCAGAGTGTTTTATTTGTACTGACTAGAATTGTGTGCTACTGCTGGAATGTTCCTCTCAGTGTATGTGTGTGTGTGTGTGTGTGTGTGTGTGTGTGCGTGCTTTTTTTTTTGCATTTTATGCCAACTTAGCTCCAGAGAGGGAGTTCACTTTTGTGTTACAATTCTTGTGTGCACGTGTATGTGTACAATTTGCTGCCCTTTCTGTCTAGTCAGCCTGTTAGTGTAGAACTGTTGTGTTGTAGTGCTTCTCTACATTGATGTACAAGTTGCCTTCTCTTGTCTGCTCAAGGTTTTAGGTTTCTTCCTTTACCTTCTTGCTTTTGCAGCAGCGGATGAGCCCTCCACCTCGGAACCACTAGACATGGCATTACGAAACACGGGAACCTTGCTCAAACGCCTGCGAGCGCTCATGAAAAATACGACTTACGTCAGCGAAACGATTCAGGCCTACATAGTACCATCTGGAGATGCCCATCAGGTTTGCTACCATAAAGTGCATTCTTTTGAAATGTCTTCAGAAAGCACTTGTGTGTGAAGTACCACTGCATGATCAGGTACTGTGGCTAAACGTGTGTGCATTTCACAGTGTTTGTTTCTAACAGAGTCTTCCAGTGCAGGAAACAACACAGTTTTGTTTTTAGCTTTGCTCTCTTTTCTTTTCTGACACTTCAAAGTCCTAGCTATTTTCTTTTCAAGTAAGTTGCACTGTTCTTACAGTGCAGCTTGTCTTTTCGAGTGCTTATCTGTCACTGTTGTGTCTTGGTAACATCGCCCGAATTTTGCCATTGCTGTTGGACTGTTCATGAACTGCTCCTGCATTTGGCCTCATTATGGCTTATGAGTAGTTACTTGACTAGGCATCTGCTGTTTGTAAGCTCTATCGCGCTTTGGTGTGGCAGTGCACTGCAAAGTATTACAGATGCATGAACATCAGGTGAGCAGAGCTCATTTATTTTTTGTGTGCTGCTTCACTTGTACATGCTGCCCTTGATGTGTCTCAAAAGCTGTTGGTCCATGCAGCCACATACGCATAGCATAAAGTGTAGCACTACTGCTGTGATGCTGCTCTTGGGTTTGCTGCTCACACATAATGTGACTTGTGAGGAGAGATAAATGCTGCACTAGGACTAATAGAGAGGCTGAACTCTCTGCATAGAGGCCAGCGGGCTTCAGTCTTGAATTATAGGCAGAGGGACACTAGTTTTGGCATTCTTGTGCTATGTTGTTCAAGCGAGTGTGGCACACTGAGGGTACAGTTGCCTGCTTCAGCATCTGCTTGGGAACTTGGCACACCTGAACAGAGGGTGAGCCAGTAGGTGGCCTGTGCTATACTTGCAGGTGCAGCAAAGTATCTAGGAGTACTTACTTCAGGCCCAAAACAATTTTTTTAGGCTCTTCCAATTTCCTGTCTGTATTAAAAGCAGAAAAGAATCTTGAGGCTTATTGAGCAGACTCGGCTAGTTTTGCTAAACCAAGTTTGATGGCCCGCATTTTTATTCCGTGGTGCACCTGTAATGTAGTTAATAGTGGTGGTTGGTGCTTTTATGAAGCTTCATTCGCTTCATCATTTTTTTTTTTTCAGAGTGAATACATTGCACCTTGTGATAAACGAAGAGCTTTTCTCACTGGATTTACTGGAAGTGCTGGTAGGTTTTTGCAACTTGCATTGTCTGGCATGTGTAAGCTGTAAAGGGGGGTTTTAGCTCATTTCTTATGCGCTTACACATGATTAAATAGCTGGTAAGCAGAGCTTAGATGTAAAAAGGTTCTGTGCTTGGGTGTACAGGCACGGCTATTGTAACCGAGGATCATGCCGCACTCTGGACCGACGGTCGATATTTCCTGCAAGCAGAACAGCAGCTGGACTCCAATTGGGTCCTTATGAAAGATGGTGGGTATGGTGGTTTGTTTCTCTGTGTGCATGGCTATTGCTTTCACTTGTGCATTGGCCTCTCTTGAGAGAATCACTGTGTTTTGTTACTGCAGTGTTATGTAGCTTGGAAATTTCTCTGTATTCATTTATTTGCAACAGACTGCTGGACCTGTGACAGTTTGACATAGTTGTATTTGACATAGCTGCACCTGTGTATTAAAATTATGTACAGTTTGTTGTATGAATGTGTTTTCGTGCAGAATTCACCTGCTGTTCATGACAGTAAAGGAACATGGCTAATAGCTCCCGTCCTTTATGTGTGAGAAGCACAAAGAACTGCAGGAGATGGCAAGCAGCCTTAAGTGTAGGGTTGTAGATCCTTTGCTGCACATAAAACTGTGGTGTTTGGCCCAGATGTTCATTAGCTTGTTACACAAGTTGGTAGATTTATTCAGAGTTTTCCAAAGTGTTTCAAGGCTCCTGTAAATAAGGCATACGTTTACCATCTCGCTACTGAAGTATGTCAAATGCTTGACCCAGAATAGCAAGGCTTAGAGGCTGCTTAACTTGTGTGTCGACTAATGACTACCGTGGGAGGAGCAAGATGGAAAGTAGTTGGGCTGTTAGTCAAATCGAACAGCACTATTGTTGTTTTTTTCTCTTTCCCTCTTTCTGTCTGCACCTTTGAGGAATTTGGCTACTTTAATGAAAAGAAGTTGGGATGTGTTATGGTGGGATCGTGAGCAGCGTTAAGGAGCTCATGTCTCAGAAAATCCGGCGGCAGTGTCGATAACGGCAGCCGTGAGTGAAAAATCCACGAAAAACACCCAGAGAAGCAACCTCGGAGGCAGGTGGGCCACCTGAGTCACATAACCTTGCAGCGTCATCACAACCTGCCCACCGGATTGTGAGCAAACTGCGCACCGTGGCAGGTGGCACATAAATTGATGATTGGTTGTGAGAGGTTGCTTAGGAAAAGCAGTTTGACCCCATTTGTTTCGTTGGACTTCCAGGGCCATAGTGCAGGTCTTTTTTCAAATTTGCGAATTATAAATTTATTGTTTGAAATTTTCTTCTCATTCTAGATATGTCGACAGACACTGCATCACAAAAACTCAAAACCAGAATTTGTGCGTTGCGTAGAAGAAATTCTAAGAATGTCTTGACCTGTCTTGACCCATGCAGCAATAGCTGCCATCACTGCTGTGCCCCCGCTACTTGGTGTTTTGAGCTGCCCAGTCCTGTGCCATTTGCCCATTATAGATTTCCCTACTGCACTCAACTCTTTCAGTGCCTTCTCTTTCTCAGCAATCCACACTGACTTCTTTCCATATCTGTAGCCACCTTCTCCTTCGTACTTGCTCGCTGCGCGTTTTGCCCCGAGGTGATTGAAAAAAGCTGGCTTGCGCTGGTAGTTCTCAAAGCCCGGCGCTCTAGCTACCTTGAAAAGCTCGGGAAAAAAAAAATGACTCTACATTTGTACCTTGGTTTAGACTATAAAGTGAGGTGCGTCTTGAAGCATTGTTCAAGGATTCCTGCGGAATTTCATGAATTCTTTGTTCTCAATTCCCAGAATTGAGAATTTTCTCACACAGTAAGTTAGGGGCCTTATCCATAGCCATCATTTGTTGCATGACTGCATATAACTGAAAGCAGCCTGTGCCATGATCATGCTCCACGCTTGCATTTAGTTACAGGCTTGGAAGCAGTTAAATATATGCTCATGTCATTTATTCCTCTCCCCCATTTTTGCAGGCATACCAGGAACACCATCTCAGGGAGAGTGGCTCTGCAAGGTAGGTTGTTTGAATTTCATTACATGGTTTGGTTTGAGCTTAGGGCTTATGAGAGTTAGATGGTACAAAGATACACTGCTTGTTTAGTCTTGCTTGGCTATTCTAGGTATGTCCAAGAACATGTGCTTAGTCAATGCTGAAGATAACATGGCATGGTTGGTTGTGACCACTGTGTAAACATATGCCAGTGCAGGGTATTCTGAGTGTCAGCATGTTAATAAGTTAACATGCCAACTCTCAAAATGCCATTTTTGTGATATATACCCTTGCTGCAGCTGCATGCATCCATGTCTCTTTTTTTTTTTTTTAGCTTGCTTTGGTATTGTAGTGGGCAGATTGTGATTAGGTCTTTCAATGGACATGTAAACATTAATTGAACTTTGTGTGAAGTGTGCTACCAGATAAGTGCTATGTTGGAGAGAAAATTTGAAAAAACTTGGATTCGTTGGAGCTAGGTGCAGGATTCCGTCTACATAAATTGTAATCAAGAGATGTTTAGTTTAGCAGCTGGTTCCAGTAATGCCAGCAAGTTGAGAAATTACACTAAAATGTCTATGCACAGTCTATAGAGTCATTGCACAGTTGCACTTTTGCAATCTGAAGACTGCGTGTCTTCCAGCGGTTACCTCGTGTGAATTTTGCAACATAGTTTCTGGCATGTTCACTGTAAAAATTATGGTCAACAGCCACGTCACTTCAGCAGCCACAGTATCCACTGTGCCTGTAGTGTTACAAAGTAGGAATGTGCTGCCAGGCGTTTAGTGTGCATGTAGGAAATGGTGCTACAGAAAAAGGCTTACTCCACAGCTATGCACTCCACCTCTGTGTCACGATCGTCCGAACCTTCCACATTTTCCAGCCATTCTAAAGTGTCGGCTTTTAGCTGGTAGGGAAAATCGTAAAACGATTTGGTACTATTTTCCTCTCGCTGGTACCTTTGGCGAAGGTCCGCCGGTGACAGGTCATATCTCATCAGTAAAAAGCCTTTCAACTCATCGTAGTTCTCCAAGCCGCCGTCCAACAGGCGATTGACAACTTCATACGCTTCGCTGGAAAGAAGGGCTACCAACTCCTGTGCCCAACTATTCCGCTCAATGCGCTTTCTCTCGCAGACGCGCTCAAACTCCGCCAGATACTTCGCCATATCTTTGGCGATCACGAAGGGCCGTGGCCTGTCTCTCGGCTGCCGGCCGTTGGACTCATGCAGAACGGATAATGCTTCACTTCTCTTGCGTTTAATTAAGGCAAAAGACGGAAGGCGTGACAATAGATGACCATTTTGTAAGGAAAGTACTCTTGTTAACATATCTCTCTTGTTGGTTGTTTCATCATTAGCAACATGTGTCAGGCAATATAGGGAGTATTCACCTGGCGTCACTTCCTGCGGCAGAAGCTGACACGCGCCATTTCGTGGTGCAGGCTAGCAGCCCTCCGAATGGAGTAGACTGCATCTCCGAGCAATGCCAACCGTGTCGATGGCTTTCACTGCCTCTCGGGAATGTGTAAATTATGTGGATTGGCTGCGTGTATTCTGTTTGTACTTTTGAGAGTCCCAGCGTGACAGTTTCTTCTTGTTTTAGTTGTCGCACGTGTACCTTCAGCGCACTTTCAATACAGTTCAGTGCATCGTAATTGTGCCTGTCTGTCATGTAGTGTTCGTCACTTTGTGCACGTTTGAATTACTTTTGACGACTGATTTGCCCTGTGTGCGTCGATGATGGCAGTTTCATCCAGAAAATGAACTTGCAAGCACAGCTACGCGTCATTCCTGAGCGGCGACTATTGCTGTCGCTATGATGCGAAAGTGCCAAGGTGTAGGTGCGACCCAATGCATTTGACTGTGGCTGACTGTGTGAAGGGATCATCACATTGGCCTGATCTTGACCTTCTGGACATATACAACTTTGTTGTCACAAGAGCCAGTTGTTTATTGAAGGAGCAAATCATAAACAAGAAGCCATGCACTCGAGGCTCATAACTTTGTTTTAAGTGGAGGGGTGCAAGCGCCGTTCGTTCGTTAGACACATTGGAAGCAATGAAGTGATAATTTTGACTGAAGTTAGTCACTCTCAAAGCCTCTCTGTCGCGCCTCTTACACCGTGGCTTGGCTGCTGATGAATGTTAATGGCTGTGTCGGATGAGGTCATTGCACGTGTATGGCTGGGCTCAGTGAGGCTTGCTCGCATGTTGCTGCACTGTTGTTTTTATTTAGAAATGGGGCTGTTATTAAGTCAAGGCCAAGAAGTACTGATGGCAGCAACCATTGGCTGCCTGTTCGTCAGCGTAACGTGGCACTGTTGTCAATCTCAGCGATGAACTTTCATCACCAGAAATGCGCCACTGTCAGATTATTCCTGGAGTACCAAGTATTGTGCAGTGCGTGCCAAAGAAAAAGAGCTCCTCCTCCAACACGGTAAAAATGGAACTCATTTTTCGATGGAATGACTTCCAGTGGCCTTCGCGCTAGCCAATCACTCCAGCGTCTTTCCGACAACAGCCGTGTCTTTTTACACTCGTTCATGCGCACTTTCGGTACCTTGAAGAATTTAAGGTCCGCTTCTTGGTTATTAACCTTCTGTTTCTTCGTCTGAATGTGACTACTGCATCCAGTGCTTGCGCAAAACCCCATGGAGCCGTGGTCACAGGTGGCGGCACTGCATTACAGCGGTATGAAAGACTGTGTACAGCGGTATGAAAAACACTAGCTGCACCACTAAATGGCGGCTAGTCCCAGCATCCATCGGTTTGCTGACATAGGTGAATACTCCCTATAGTTTAGCATTTAACAGTGCCAGCAGTGGGCCTCTTTGATTTTCCAGGCTGGCTGTGGGCTGTCCGTCGTTTGCCACAGTACAGAGCCAAGTGCTCATTTTTCTTGGGACTAGAAGGACTGTGGTTCTTATGCGAAGTTTTGTTCAATCTGTGGCGTGATGCAGGCATTTGTTTCCACTAGACCACAGTGCCTGCTGTCTGTATCTCCAGCAGCGACGCCTTTTGCGACAATTCTCGTTATTTATTTTGCGTGTGTGTGTGTGTGTGTGTAAAATCGTGTATCGATCATCTCGCCATCTCACAAGTGCAAATGCTCGCTTCATATTACGATCGCGCGGTTTGGAGTAACAAAATATTTCAGCTGTTAATTCCATGCGCCTGGCTGATATTGCGATGTTGTTCGAGGCCTTCCTTGCGAGCGGCCGCAGATAAGAGTTCCTACTACACGTTCATAGTACATGCGCATGCATGCATGTGGGGAGCATATTTAGCGTGATACGAGTGCATGGCCTTGCTTGTTTTCTGTGTAGTGTAAATGTGGATGTGCTTTGAGAAATGATTGATTGAAACACGTCCTTTATTTAATGCCCTCATGTGCGCACATTACTCAAGGCAGCTGTACGGGCATATGTGGCCTCGCGGAGTTTTCATGGCGGCCAAGGCAGGCGCTGATTTGGTCGTCGCCAACTGCTGTAAACCTTGGTGCTCGGCCCTTCAGCCACAAATGCTTAAAATATCCGAGAAGTGCCGTATCCATATACCGCTTCTCATTTGACTATTAAAGAAAAAAATTTCCCAGCATGGACCATCATGCATGCGCACTAAGGTTGGATTGCAGCACCTTTCATTCGACAGCCTGGGCTACATTGTCCTTCACTTCCAAATGGTGATCACTGAGTCATTTCGGGGCTTGATGTCACTAGTTTGAATCGAGTGGTGGTAAAGTTTAATCCAATCTTATCGGCAGTAAATGCGTTCTTGTTGCCAGAAAAGCATCATCAAGTCCAGAAAGAGTCTTGGAATCGATTTTACTAGGGGTGGGCAATGTTTCAAACTTCTAATAGCTTGCGAATAGCATTTACTGCTCTATTCGCACTGCACTTCACTATTCAAGCTATTCGAACCTCCTAAACATTCTGAAATTAAGGATGTCTTATTTGTCTAATTTCGCGGCCAAACACTTTGATATTTCCAAACGGCAGTATCTTGCACTTATCACAAAGTTAACTTGCTCTTTTCTCATGAAATCGACTGCCAGCACGTGGCAAAAGCTTGTGCGCGGTAATGCTGGGCCTTGGATAAAATCAATGTGCTGATGGCTGTTTTAGTAGCTGCGTTAATTCTATACAAACTGCATTCTTTGGAACCTAGAAACTGTGTTTCTTTAAGCTTCAGGCGAAAAGACAAATGCGGATGACATACATGCCATGGAGCTGACCCATACATCTGTGTTGTACAGCACTTCCCGCATAGCGTTTTCCACTGCATAGTTTCATTTTTGCACCATTGGTCACTTGCGCTCGCACCACGAGGGCGATGAAACTGCAGCAGAGCCGCAGCATGTTGCCTGTATGCTCAGTGTTGGCATGGTTGCAGCATGCCGGAAGCCACTGAACATGGTGACTGTCAAGTGCCGATGGAGTAGTAGAGTCCCACTTTGAACCATTCCGTATTTGCTAAACGTAGGCTGTCAAAATCCTGACTCGGGGTATAGCACTAGTGCGAAGTTACATTCGTGATGCAGCATGTGGAAATGCTGTTACAGTTGCAACTTAACAGCCAAGTCTGTATTGTACGGGTTGCTGTGGGAGTTTGGACGAGACTGGCTCACTAAACTGTAGTAGCCGGGAAACGCAGCGCTCGGGAACCTATAAGCGGAGTTCTGCTGTGCTATTACTACTTCATGATTCCCCTTCCCTTAAATGCCTTGCAGCTTTTACAGGAATAGGAAATTACGTTGCTGATGGATGAAAACAAAATGTGTTTGAAGAGTGTTTCTTTCTATAGCTGTGTTTTATGGAAAAGCAGTTGATATTTAGTTTAAACTGCCTGTATTGATATTCAGAATTATTGTAAATTATTAGGTTTGCAACCAGAAATTTTATATTAGCACACTTTTAATTTTTTATGAGAACAAAACTTGAATGGAATGGTCCTCAGTGGCCATTAATAGCCTACGGGCTGAAAAAAAAAAAAAAAAGGCAATGGGCTGGGAAGACACCAACTAATGGGACACCAGCGGGACACCAAGGGCTGGGAAGTGGAGGCAGGGATCTTGAGTGATAGGTTAAAAAATTTGCAACCATAGTCAGTCAGTGCAGTGCTTGGTGTAAGACATACATATTGCTGCTGCAGCTTCTTTAACTCTAGTGCAGTGGAGCTTAGCTTCACTGTAGAGCTGTGTTCAGCTATAGTTGCTTCTCATATTCAAATTTAATTTCCAGGTGACAGTAGCTGTTGGCTTTTATAAGTGTTTTGACTATTTCTTTTTGCTCAGGTGCTGTCAAGTGGTAGCAGAGTAGGCGTGGACCCATTTCTCATGCCTTATGGTAAGCTCTTGCTCTGCGAGAAAGGTTTGGGAATAGAGCCAGGATGCTAGTGGAGATGCTGGTCACTTTTCCAGATGCCTGGAAGCAGCTGAGCAATCAGCTGGATGTATCAGGCCATTCCCTGGTGCCAGTTGCACAGAACCTGGTCGACTTGATTTGGGAGGAGCGGCCCTCACCACCCAGCCGTCCTCTCGATTCGCTTTCCATTATCTACACCGGCAAATTTTGGCAGGAGAAGATAGCAGACATCCGGCAGGACATGAGCCAGAAGTCTGCCTCTGTTCTGGTGCTCACAGCCCTGGACGAGATAGCATGTATGTGGGAAGCTGCCAGTGGCTGCTATGGTGTGCTGGCTTTGGAGTCGGTGCAACTCTTCCTTTCTTTTTGCAGGGCTCTTCAACCTCAGGGGGTCAGACATCGACTACAACCCTGTCTTTTTTGCCTATGCTGTGATCACCATGGACTCTGCATAGTAAGGCTTAGGCACTGTCGCTCCCTGTGTCCAGTTTCTTACACAAGCCTTCTTTCAGTCTCTTCATAGATGAAAACAAGCTTAGCGCCACTCTCCAACGTCACCTCTCAACTGACAGGAATGAAAAGAACCTCACTGTCGACATCAGACCATATCGTGTGTTCAAGGATTTTCTTGCCCTGCTGATCAACCAGCAGTCGGGCAAATTTTGGGTCAGCAGTAGTTCAAGCTATGCAGTTGTCAGCCAAGTTCCCAAGGTAATGGGAAGTTACTGCAGCTCTTTTAGCATGCTCTGGGGGAGGTAGTGGACTGTCCTGTATGGTAGTTTGAAACTCTGAAGAGTTACAAGAATGGAGTTCCAGCATGCTAGTATTGAGCAAAAGGGACTCATTGTTTTGAAAGCCTCAATGATGTTCGTATTTTTGTCCACAGGAACGAAGAATCGAGTCCACTACGCCTGTGATGCTTCGAAAAGCCATCAAGAATGAGACCGAGATAGAATGCATGCGACGTGCCCACGTGAGTAGGCTGCAGAAAGTCGTATGAATGCAGATTAGGTAAAGTACCAGTTTGCTAGGGAAGGTTGGTGTAAAGCTATCATTGAAGCTTGGGTTACTCATTCTAGTTTGACTTGT
This sequence comes from Amblyomma mixtum, assembly GCF_055824585.1. NCBI lineage: Eukaryota > Metazoa > Arthropoda > Arachnida > Ixodida > Ixodidae > Amblyomma > Amblyomma mixtum. The sequence continues at coordinate 33,417,147 of NC_143014.1, forward strand.
TCAGCTGCCGATTGTAATACAGTAAAACTTCGTTAATTAAAAAAAATTGCCATGACCCATTGGCATCATAGTAAATTTATTTGGCAAAAACAATGGTGGCAGTTGTCTGCATTTTAGATGAAAACTGTGCGGCAGTGGCGATTTTTTTTAACAACGTAATATGCATTTACCGCGTGCACACTCTTCGGATTGTTAGCACACAACTGCTTCAGAGTGGTGCAGGTTTCCATCGTAATGCGATGTGGTAGCAGTGGAGCCTCCTCACAAGCGGCGGCGTCATGCGTGAAAAGGTGCCACTGCACAAACTGCAGACAGCATGTGATGAGCATAGACAGAACTGAGGGAAACATGTAGATGCAAGAGCGGTGAGACTCTTGTGAGAAAATGAAAGGCAAGTGATGCACTAATTTGCGTCTGAAACTCCATGAAACTGTACTCAGCTGGCTGGCCATTGCAGGGTTGGGCTGCCAGTGCTGTGGTGTGGCGCGAAACTCGGAAAAAGGGAACAAACTATGCAGCCACATGAGTAATCAGTGCTGGGGCTCGTTGAATGTCGTCATGCCTGCAGTCGCCAGACGTAAGAGGTGGTGCGTGGGCACCTCTCTGACGTGATATTTGACATTATGTGGAATATTAGCATGAGCGCTCACCATGTCGTTCATACTGAGACATAGTCTCCGGTCGGGGAGCATGTCTGAATTAACCGGGTTGAGCCTGGCAGCGTCCGACTTAACGAGTGTCTGACACCATAGGCTTACAGGGGCGTTTGGCCGAGATTAGGTCGGCAGTATGAATTATCCGGGTTTCCGAATTAACGAGATTTCACTGTGGCACCTATTTTGTGGGGAGAATGCCAAACCTTTGTGCATGAAAGATAGACCGAGAACAAATTGGCATCGGTAGTGCAGTATGTGGGGCTAGCACGTTTGCTATTTCTTACGTGCAGGCACACCATCTGCAGTCTCTTATGAGTTTATTTCTTGTTCTTTGTCATCTAGTAATGCACTGTAGTTGTTGTAGGTACTGTGGAAGTGAAGTATGAAAAGTAACATTTTGATTTTTTTTCCCTCATTTTGATCTGGCAGATCAAAGATGCTGTGGCACTCTGCGAGTTTTTTGTGTGGATGGAGTCTGAAGTCCCTAAGGGAGAAGTCACGGAAATGACAGCTGCTGCCAAACTGGAACACTTCCGAAGGTATGGGTGAATTGCATGCTCTGTTACCATGTAAAGTCTTGCCATTTTTTGTATTTGTAATCTATTGTAATCTAGAGAGGAAAGGTGCCCCGAGAAATATTAACTGCAGTTCGTGACTTGGAAATTTGGTAATTTGAATGTGAAAGCATGATGATTCAATTACCTAGTCATGGGGCTTCATTCTTTGGGGGCTCAGTTTTGTGCTCAAGCACTGGGGCCTCGGGTGTTCGCCTGCAGGGAGCAAGAAGACTACGTAGGACCAAGTTTCGAGACTATCTCGGCATCTGGCCCTAACGCGGCTATCATTCACTATCGACCTGAGGAAGAATCTGACCGGCGGGTAACAACTGAAGAAATCTATTTATGTGACTCGGGTGGCCAATACAGGTTAGCAGTCGTGGCATTTGGACTAAGGTGGCAACTTTTCTGATGACTGATGTGTACGTATGCTTGGTTTGCCCAGGGATGGCACAACAGATGTGACCAGAACATGGCACTTTGGCACTCCCAGCCAGTACGAAAAGGTAAAAGCAGTCTTCAGTTATACACAAAGTACGCATAATCATTTTGGTTTCTAGGAGTGCTTTACCCGGGTCGTGAAGGGCAACATAGCGCTTTCATCTGCAATCTTCCCACGTCTTGTGAAAGGTTTGTGCTGGTTAGCTTTGTTTTCTCAGTGTTTTGTTTGAGGAGCCTAAACCTCTTCCAAAACATGCCTGCCACTTTCTTTAGGGCAAATGCTTGACACACTGGCAAGAAGGGCTCTCTGGGAAGTAGGCTTGGACTACCTTCACGGAACTGGCCACGGGGTTGGCGCCTTCCTCAATGTGCATGAAGGTGCGCATCACTTGAGCTCTGCTGCTAACCATTGCATGTTCTCCTTTTTGTAACACAATCTGAGGAATGATGAATTAATGTTTCTGGCAGGTTTTCACTCTTCCTTGGCTGCATAGAATTTGTGATCTTGCACTGAACAAGGTTTTAGTGCTCTATAAATGCTTTGATAGTGTTATGCCTGTATGCAGATTGTCAGACAGGGTGACCCTTATACGTGCCATTGTATTTTAGATGATGTTCGAGACCATTTTTCTCAGGATCTACTAGGGTTAGAGCAGTAACACTGGTATCATTGTAATCGGCTTTCTGTGCTCTTTTTGCTGAACGAGAAATACTGTTTATTAATCATTTGGTATAGTATTTTTGTTCCTTTTTTTTTTTATAGAGCCTACCAGTTTTCGAGCTGAAATGGGCAATAAACACCCTGTCAAACAAAATTCCCTCCATCACTTTCTGTAGATCTGGTTCAGTTGACTCTCCCGTGTGTGTTTTATGTACTGGGCAAAAAAATTACGTTTCTAGCACTTGTGGCTCCTGAGAAAAAGGGTCTAATGTTGCAAAAATTGATGTTTTGAGAAAATTGGCTTTTTCGGTGGAAAAAAAAAAGATTCACGCACACTCAACAAATGCATGTTGATATTTGATTTCAACAGCCATCAGCCAGATAGTCATCCCCAGATTCATTACTTTTCTTGTTTATTTGCTGCCGCCTTGCCTTCTGGACCACTTTTGTGATGAGCTCTGCCGCCGCGGTGGCTCAGTGGCTATGGTGCTCAGCTGCTGGCCCGAAAGACGCTGGTTCGATCCCGGCTGCGGCGGTTGAATTTCTTTGGAGGAGAAGTTCGAGACCCGTGTACTGTGCGATGTCAGTGCGCGTTAAAGAACCCCAGGTGGTCGAAATTTCCGGCGCCCTCCACTACGGCGTCTCTCATAGCCTTGGTCGCTTTGGGACGTTAAACCCCATAAACCAACCTGTGATGAGCTCTGTAGACCTTTCCGCAAAGTACTCATAGCCGTTTGGCCTCAAACAGCCATTGCACTGTGTATCAATCCTGGTGAAACACCAAATGACAGGGAAAATGACCACTTGGGGAATGCAGCCATCATTAAAATTAACTACAGCATTCGTCCTAGATGTTTTCAGCATCAAAATGCTAAAATAAGCACATCCTTTTGCAGTGTGCTCCCAAACAGAACTGTACAATACTCATTTCCATTTTCTTCCTTTCCATGGAGGCACTTTTTTCTTCCTCAGCCAGTGCATAGCTGTTGTCTGGAACCACTTTCAGCTCGTCTGTGTTGTGCTGCTGACAGCGAGAGTTTTGAAGAATAAGAATTAATGGTAGACTCTAGCCTCCATAGAGACGCTACACGACGTTGCCACAGTCAACAGCCTAACGATCAACATAGGCTGATTAGTGCAAATTCAGTGCTTCCAGCACAAATTCGTTGGCGTTAGCCAGTCCAGTAACTGTGGCCCTCTGCAGCAGTTTTAGGGTGCTTCAGGCATATGTGTTGTCTCCCTCGCTTTAAGATTGGCTGTTAAATCATCGTATTTTTCTTTGGCAATGAGGTCAGCAGAGACTTACCATGAACTTTTACTGTAGCCAAATTGCTAATTTATTACCAAGCATGCTTTAGTTTGTCATTGTGTGTCAGCCTCATTGTTACTGGACTGTTAAAGAATCCTTCAGTTTCATGAAGAGCACAGTAAAATTTTTTCTCTTTAAATTGTGATTTGGTGATTCATTCTAGTAGTGCCATTTTATTGAGAGGTGCTCCACTGCTTCCCCCTCCCCAGTTTGTTATTTAGGTAATTTTCTGCACAGTGACAGACGTTTAAGGGGGGACCCTGGTCTTGAAAAAAAAATTTTTATTAATGAAGCCACAGTTATGAAATTTTCAGGCCACATGTATTTTTGTGCGCTGATTCTAGATATGCCATTTAATTTCGTGTAAAACAATTCCTTGAGCACTTGTGCAGTTTTTATGCAAGTATTTTGGGAGAAAAGTTTTGCAGAAAATTTGCTGCAGGAAACTCGCTGAAATGCATGCCATTGGGTTCTCCTGACATCAAGGAATGCAATAAAGGTAAAATTATCATCCTGGCTATCATAGAACTTGAGTTATAGGGTTTTGAAGTTGTCGCTTCAGAAATGAGAAGAAAAGTGTGTATTCCTGTTTCTGAAGTGGCAGCTTCAGTACCCTATAACTCAAGTTCTATGATAGCCAGGATGATAGTTTTACCCTTATTGCATTCCTTGGTGTCAAGAGAACCCAATGGCATGCATTTCAGCGAGTTCCCAGCAACAAATTTTCTTGAAAACTTTTCCCAAAATACTTGCATAAAAATTGCACAAGTGCTCAAGGAATTGTTTTACACGAAATTAAATGACATATCTAAAATCAGCACAAAAAAATACGTGTGGCCTGAAAATTTCATTACTATATCTACATTAATAAAATTTTATTTTCAAGACCAGAGTCCCCCCTTAAAAATACCACATTTTGTGGTGTATAAGTTGTTTTTTCTTCTGAATTTTTCGTTGGTGCGCCTTATACTGCGGTGCGACTTATATCTAGCGAGAAATGACTGGTCACCGTGTGCTGTCTTTTGCCGTGACCAGCAACTATGCACTAGTATGTTGAAAAGGAACTTCATGTGTCGAAAAGGGAAAAAAATCGATTTATTATTAAACTGTTGTTTGTGGGCAGAATCACATAATTTCACCACAACCGGACTGAATGCGATAGTCGCAGTGCAAGCAGCCGGTCCAGCCATATTCTCAAAAGTTTCGATTTCAGTGTCACATCCGTTTGGCTTTGCACACGTACTGCATCGGTATTGCTCAACATGATGCCGCCTGCAAGGTGAAGGAGCTATGTGGCAAAATTGAAGTTGTGTGTAGTTGAATATCCATTGGAGAATGGGAAGCAAGCTTCTGGAAGGCAGTTCAACATAAGTGGCAAAATTATCCGGGACTGCCAGGACTGGCAAATGGCCTCAAGAGTGGTTCGGTCGATGAAGTCAACAAAAAAGGCTGACCATGAAAGGAAGACACATTAGCCAGAGCTCAAGAACAGTCTATGTATGGCATCTGTTGCAAGCATGTATTTTCATCACACACTCTAATAGATGATTGTCAGCATGCTTTTATGGTGCTTACCGAATGATCAGATGCGTCTTATACACTGGTGCAACTTTTTTTTTTTTTTGTATAGACGGCCGTTTCTAGGGGGGTGCGTATTAGACCAGAAAATACAGTAGTGTGATCTTATGACTGCTCACAAGTGCCCTTTATGTCTGTAAAAGCCAATGCAAATTATGCAGTGCCTTCCTTCCTTTCTGCAGGGCCAATGGGGATAAGCTGGATGCCACACCCCAATGACCCTGGCCTCCAAGAAGGAATGATTCTATCCATTGGCAAGTACATACTTGGGCATGGTAAGGGAGCACTTTGTGCTTCAACAACTTTGGTATTTCTTGCAGAGCCTGGCTACTATGAAGATGGCCAGTTTGGAATTCGTATAGAGAACTTGGCCCTTGTTCGCAAGGCTGCAACAAAGTACAACTTCAAAGACAGGGGATTTCTGGCATTTGATTCTCTGACATTGGTCCCCATTCAGACAAAGATGCTGAACCCTCTAATGCTCACTGCCGAAGAGGTAAGCTTTGCCAACCTTGTTGGTGTGCTAACATAGAAAGTAACGTTGGGGGTTGTCACTTGGTGCTGTGCTCCCCACAAAAGAAAGAGTGCCCAGATATTGTTAGACAGGCCTATACGGTTCTCTTGAGTTGAACATGTAGCATTTTAGAGTGAAAGCTCTACTACTCGAGGTACAACTCAGTTTCGCCTGGCTTTGTGCGTTTGACCTTGAAGACCGACTAAGGTCAAACCAAGCATACACCCCCAAGACTGACAATTTATGACTGTGTCTTGCTGTGCATAGCATGCTTATATGGTATGGTCATAGCCAATGACCTGCAACCACATGACCGATGACCAGTGGTCACTTGACCTTGACCTTTAGAGCTGAGATTCGCATTGCCTGATGTGACGTCATGTGATAACGTAGCAATGACATCACATCATTTTTGGCAATAAATGATGGAGGCGAAATTCTAGAGGCCCATGCACTGTGCGATGTCAGTGCACGTTAAAGAACCCCAGGTGATCGAAATTTCCAGAGCCCTTCACTATGGCGTCCCTCATAGCCTGGGACGTTGAATCCCAATAAACCAAACCAAGCAATAAATACCACTGGCTTTGCTTTTGCTCGTCTACTAGGTTCAGCCGGGTTCAGCCTCTGCCAATTTTTTTCCTGGCTGTTTCTCTCCCCGACACCGGAACTGAGCTGCTGCTTCAGGGTTGGGAATTTACGTATGCAGAGCAAGGGCAGCCATTGAGAAAGGGAGAAGGGACAGGCTGATTAGTATGAGAAGGGTGAGACCTAGACTCTGTGCTGGTGCCCTGTACTATTCCAGGTGGAGTGGCTTGACACATACCACCAGGCCTGCCGGGACGTCATTGGCCGAGCGCTAGAAGAGCAGGGCCGTGACCATGCACTGCAGTGGTTGCTTCGGGAGACCCAGCCGTTGGGCTAAGAAGTGGGATGCTTGGGAGCATGTTGTCCCCACCTCTGTGTTCGGTATTGTGCCAAAGGGGTAGTCTTGGAAACAGGGTTTAAGTTATCTCGTTCATGCGAATCGTCCATCACCCAGCATCCCCATTGCGTGCATTTAGCAAATGGCCCATCTTTTGGGACAGTCTTGTTTCTGTATCCCCTTGCCAGCCCACCCTGTCTGAGGTGGAGGGGCATGTGCTGCCCAGCAGCCATTGCTGCTTTTCAATACCTGCGTGCTGACCTGGTCTGCACGAAGGGCACTGGAAGAGTTGGGTACCATTCCCTGTGAACACCTGACCATATGTCAAAAAGCGACAGCGAGGGCGTACCAGAGCTTTTGGTGTTGGTCGTGTTCCTTGGGAGCGGGAGAGAAGTGACACTCAACCAGTGTGTGCGCAGGTTGCCTCTCTTTCTTTCCAAAGGTCTGTCGGGAGTCGCGTGTCAAGATGGGAGGATGTGATAACAGACGTTTTTTTGTCGGGTTTCCTAGAAACCCCAGGAGCATTCATTGTTAGTGATGTCCAGTAGGTCCCTGCAACAGGGCATCCGGGCACTGTTGAGCCTGGCTCAGCATTTGCACAAACTGCAGTCATTTTGTATGTCCTGATTTTAGGATTTCTACATGTCTTGCCATTTTTGCTGACAAAACCCTGGGCTTGAAGGAATGCTGCCCGTCTTGGTTTTGGTCCTTGGGCAGGAATTTCTTTTTTCCCCAAGAGGGCCAAAACAAAAGTGGACAGACCCAGTAAAGCAAGTTTTCGCAGAATGTCAAACAAATCAAATGGCGTTGGTTCAGCCCACTGGGTTGTGTCAGCAGTGACCCAGAGCAATAAGGGGTCTGTCCAGTTCTTGGCCAGGCGGCAATAGCTAAGCTTATGGCCTCAAAGCCAGAAGGAAAGTGTGGACTTCCCTTGGGTTTTGCAATGCGTAATGGCATTAATGCAAAGCAGTACTATAAATACTGCCATATGTTAGATGACGTTGTTGGCAAAGCACCGTAAAACGGGAATATTGCATTGTGGCATATATGCAGACTTAACACTTTTTTCTTTTAACTGCTGGGCCTGCATCAAAATGCATCCTGCTGTGTATCGGGCATATACCAGCTTCAGCTGTGGAGATATGTGCTGAGTCTGTTATTTTATTATATTATTATTGTGGTGGTTTGTGTGTTTATTTCTGCCAGTCATGCTACATTGAGGTGCATGTCTCTTATCGAGTCTGTCAGAGTGCAGGCGAATTGTGGCTGTGTGCATTTGTGAAACTGCACCATCTGTGTGTGCTTTTCTCCATGCAATTTCACAAGGAGCCCATGAAAGTGCATGCATGTACAGTTACGTTGTCATTTCGTGCTGCCATGATTATATTTTATAGATGTCACAGGCTGAATTTATTACGTTGGTTAGTCAAGGACACTGGCCTGTAAACTTGATTATGCATACGTTAGACTGCACATTTTTAGTGCACAGTGGCGTTTCATGCTGAGCATCTTTCCATGCTTGGGCATTGCTTTTAGTTTTTGTTATCTGAGAACAGTAATTGTATTTTATTTTTGGTGAAGACATTCCATTCTCTCTGGTTTTTTAGAAGCGTGCAGTCATGCTGATAGGAGATGCTTGACCATTGGCGTTTTTCTTTTTTGTGGTTTCTGGCCTGTATTCTGCAAGGTGATGTGGTTTTGTTGATCACCTGCCTCACTGTCTACCTTTAGGCAGTTTGTTGGCAAGTAAGCCATTCAAGTGCTTGGTGATTGAGCTAGTCAGTGATGTGCTAAAGGGAGCAGCTGTGTGCCGAAGAGTATTTTCACGGGTCACTTCGCCAAATATCCTGCAAGGTATGGGCCAAAAACTGCTGTAGTGGGAGGGCAGGCGTACTAATACACAGCCAATCAGTGTGGCATTAAGAGATGTTATTTTTTATACCTGCAAGGAGCTACGTTTTCAAATGGATAACCTGCCTGTGGTCGCTCTGGCCCTGCTTGTTTCAAACACACTACCTCTAATCTTCTTGCAAGAGCTGAACAGTTGGCTGCCTTGCATTTCTTGTACCGTGTGCAGCATCTTTTAGTGCTGTTCTCCACTTGGGACAAGCGCTGCAGCATTACTGTGTTTGCAAGCTGCGTGGAAGGGGCTGGTGTTGCTTCTTCGTTTCTCGTCCCATCCCTTACGGGTACTGGCGGCATTCAGACTTGAGAGCATTGTGAGCCGTGTGCAGGCAGTGTGAACGGTGGCCACGCACAGCCCATCATGGGCTCCAGAATGAAGTGTGTGCGCCGCTGTCCTTTGGTGTTACGTGCATGAGGGTGTGTTTCATGTGCATTCTCATTTGTTGTCTAGCAGTGTAGTGCCTTTTGTTTGCCAGCATTATCCTCATGTGCAGTTCAACTGCCAACAGGTGCAGCAAAACTTTTAGAGCCTCAGATTAACAACTAAGGACCTCATTTGAGCTTTGAATCGCTACCTCGTCTAAGCAAGGCCTTTGCCTACTTTACCAGACTGTAGTGGTTTTTATGAAACCATGCAGGGCAATATACGAGCCTCTATTTAAGGGCCATGTGGGCAGGATGTGTGTAACTTTTGACAACTGCTTCTTTTGAAACATTTACAGTTTGCTGGGTGACTGCAGCTCCCAAAATAAACACAGCGCTTCCTGCTGCATCTACCTCTAAATAGACTGGCCGTCTAACTCCACTGTGGAGTGTGGACGTGGTTCCTAGAAGCCTGGCTTTGGCCACTGCTTTCTAACACGGATATACCTCGAGCAACGTAACTACCCTCATTTTGCGCGGACGCGCTCTTGCCAGATACCTCAGGCAGTTGGCGGCAGTCTTCTGAAATACCTCTGGCGTAGCCCATGTAGTTTGTTGTGGGGGTGGGTCATGGATGTTGTGGTACATAATTGGTACCTCCCAGCAGCCATTAGCCACTGTGTATGTGTGTGTGTTTCCCCTGTGCCAATGGTGTGGTCTGGCTGGGGCCAGGCACTTGTTAGCCTGTCGTGTTGTTTGAGGGGCCTTCCTGCTGGGAGTGCATGGGTGGGCCAAGCAACCGCACTACCTCTCTCTCTCTCTCATAGCTACTGTATCATCCAGGGAATTGGTGGAGACTGCAGTCACCCAGCGGTGTGCCCTCTGTGGTGTGATTTCTGCTGTGACCTTTTGAGTGTGCCCAGCTGTGTGCCGTCGACCGGGGTGGTTGGCTGGGCGTTTCCCCAGGGGCGGGGCCAAGCATCCGCTGCCTGGGGCATCGCTCCCGAGAGGAAAAGGGCTGCTCATGCTCTCCTCTCTCTGTCCACCAAGCAGCTGACCATCAGTGTCTTCCAGCAGAAAAAACATGTTTCGTCTTGTTGCTGTTAGCGTGACGTAGAGACAAGGAAATCACCCGTAACGCATATCACACAGTGGAAAAGTGTACAAGACAGGAGCAATAATTGTGTTAACATTCAATGGAAATCAGTGTTGCGTGTTTGTTTGTATATTAAGAGCAGTCAAACTGCCGTAATTGTCGTCTTAGCTGAGCAGCCCCTGCAGACTGGGAGACGGAGAGCCCCCTTTCCTTTTTCCTCACCCCTGCTTGCCCTGCATCCTAATCCCGCCAAGCTGCCTCAGGCACTGTCCCTCTGGCCAGCCAGATCTGCTCCTCTTTTTGTAGTACGTCGGGTGGGACGTTAAAACCACATGCGACCAGCTTTTGTACGACTCTTCCCCTGCCACTTTTTCTCAAGGATGGTCCACGTGATGTACGCTGGCAGATGATGGAGCAAACATTTCAGCGCTTTTGAGTTTGCCCTGCTCGTGACTCTCCCACTCTGTCAGTGGGTGGCCGTGTCGTAGTTTTTTGCTGTCGTCATGCTGTCGGTGTTGGGTGTGCGTTATTGCTCCAAATTGTTTCGGTTATTCTTTCCACCCTGGTCACCTAAAGCCATCGGGCCAACTCTAGCTTTGTGGCTGTGCTGGGGCCCTGCCCCAAGTGCTGGTACAGTCCTGTGCTGTGGCACCTCTGGTCCTTTGTTTCATTGCGCAGTGCAGCTTTGCACCTTGGTGAATTGTCGTGCTTCTGGTCTACACCACCAGTGGCAAATGGCAAGGGCTATGTATGGGTTCTGTCATCTAAAAATTACTGGTAGAGTCTGGAAGTTGAGTGCACAGTGCGAACAAGCAGGTACCTTATCAGTGGCAGTTTTCCACTGTCTACTGATAGCATGGTCTGGCATGTGCTTTTGAAACATGCACGCATAAAGGTAGAATTTCTAAGGACCTGGGCTGCTGAAAGGATGCAGTCATAAACAGCATGCAAAGATTTATGCACTCTTACATTGAAAGTTCACGTGCTCTGTAGCAGTGTTGCAGGGCTTTGCCTTTTGCCACTGGAATGCTGGACAGAATGTGCAGCCACTTTGTACAGCCAAACATTTAAAGGGCTTGAACTGTCAAACAGTTGCCCGAATGGCTGTTGCTATGCCATGCACAGTTTCAAAAACCTGTTCAATTTGGCTAGAAATTTGCTGCGTCCACAGGATGGAGGGCTGCTTTGCCAGCCATTACCAGTTTGCTGATCAGTGCTGTCATCAAACTTTGCTGTTCCCATTTTGGGTATGGGCAAGGAAAAAGAAAGTCTATGCAGAGGTGATGGGTCTTCGCACAGCCAGTGACTCAAAGTCATATTTAAAAAAAAAAATTAATTTGCTGGATAAGCAATATTTCCTCCCCATTAATGGAGATTGTAATTTTGCTTTGTACAAATAACCAAGTGCTCTATGTTGAAATAAAGGATTTTATTGACGTAGCCAGTGGCAATACATGCATCGTATTGTTTTTGTCACACAAAAGCATTTTGTGGACTGTTCGCGAGTAAACTTCATTGTAGATAGGAATGTGCAACATTGCCAGTAAAACAACTTTTGGCACGTTCAGACTCCTTCCGAGGCAGCAGCATATTCAGTGGCTCATGTACCTCGCTTGGGCCCTTTACAGTAGCAGTTGCACACAACAAAATATGTGTAAAATGCGGCATATTTGCTTTACCCCTGCAGTGCTATTCACGTGCATCTACAGGCCTGCATCCAGCTAATGCAATAGGCACTCAGTGTATACTTGCATGTTCTAAAATGGCACTGCCAAGAAAAACTGAACTATATAGTTTGCACAGGGCAACGTGTGAAAAATGGATCAGTGACATGCCTGCACAAGTGTTTGCTGTCTAGAAGTGCACAACAAAATGAAAAACAGTACTCTATATACTACAATGCCTTGGTAACACCTTGATGTATGCTATAGAAATGCCATTGAGTACGTAAGTAGACGCACACTGCCAAACATTAATCTGATAAATGGACTAGAGCTTGCAAATGGCTTGCGTATGCTTCATGCTGCAGATGAGTTTATTTTCTCTCAACTTGGCACTTCAACTGAGCTCCACAAGCAGGCCTAAATAGTTGCTATCTCAAGTAAAAAAAAAAATGGGCACACAGCCTATTTTGGCAGATGAAAACCTCCTACAGCACTGCTGGTACTGCAACTTCAGCCATAGCAAAAGCTTGGCAACAACAAAGCATGCTACGGATAGCACTTGGATAAATTTTGTGCAGTCCAGCACACTATACTGTTAACACCACATCTGTAATGATGTATAAATGTGCTTGTCACTGCAACAAGAAGGCCAACATACAGCTACACGGTGCATATATATGTCGCTGCAAAAGAATATAATGCAGCCTGCGCCACACATGCTGGTCCTGTGTGCAGGATGATTGTCGGAGGGTGAGGCATGCCATTGTTGGAAGTTTAGAGCCTTGGTGGTTGTGCTTGTGATGACTCGAGGATGATATCGTCCCGTTTTCTACTGGGAAAAGAAAGGAAGTGCAGAATTAGGATGGGAATCGTGTACAAAGAATGCCTGTAAGACAGTATACTCTCGTCAACTCTGAAGTGGTACAAACCGTGGAAAATTTCATGATAAAACGGTATTGTACTGAAATTTTCATTGTATTAGTCATACGTTGTAAAACTGCAAGCTTTCCATCGAGCTTTATTTTGCAGTGCAAACACCACTACTGTGAAGAGTCCCATTTAGCACAGCGGTAAACAAACACTGCAGACGATGAAGATCGTGCTGATAACACAACCAACGGTGGCAGCAGCTGCTGCTGCGGCTCAAACAACGCCACTACTCGTGGAGTGAAAAAGACTGGGGGACAGTGCTCCTGGGAAATTGACCCCAGCTGTCCTCGCCATGTGTCGCTGAAGTCTGCAGCGGAGGCCATTGGAGCCCCAGTCGCGTGAAGTACAGTGTGGCACAGAATGTATGCCAGTGATGTGGATGCGCGGATGCACGTTGGTATGTGGCAGAGACTTTAGGGTCACTCGCTAAAGGCCCTCCTTTTGAGTTCTTGCTGGCAAGATTTCGAGATAATTTCATTTTGAGATATGCAGTGGCAAATACACTGAGCCTATTCCACGACATGACGAGATATGAGAGTTTGTATATGCTTGCTGCGCAAAATTGGCCAAAGCTACACTGAATTTTTGCAAGCAAAGATCTGCCTTGTTACAAAACTTAGCAAAATATGAAAGCTTTGGAAGGCACCAATCTTGTAATTCACGTTTCATAACAGTGGCTCCTTGACTTTGGAAAATCCAAGCACTTCATTAAAAAAAAATGCGCCTCTTGAAAAGCCCCCGGACAAGTTTGGACATTTCAAAGAACAAGCACGGTGTGTAGTACACATGGTCATGGTCGCCACTGGCACTGGTGATGCCACTGTTGGTCCTGTGGCGTCGGAACTGCAAGCACGCTGCATTTGTCGAAATAAACTTCCAAGGGAAAAGTAAGTGTGAGGAAACATACTAAAAAAAAATACCAGGTTCAGGATCGTCATATCAAGCGGAGTGGCACAAAATGGCTATAAAAGTGCTTAATGCCTTTGTAGCACATGTTCAAATCTCCAGCAAAACTTTGAATACACCACATCAAATGCCCAACCATCTTTGTTAAAGTTTCGGGGCTCAAAAAAACTTGCACAAAAAAGTGGTTATATATGGCAACATAACAAATGTGCTTGTATTCCAAATGGTACGTGAAAAATAAATATATATATATATATATATATATATATATATATATATATATATATATATATATATGAGAGAAGCCAAAAGCCACAGAAACCAAGGGGCACAGGGGATTTTTTAATTTATTTATTTTGTGGTGTTGATTAATTTCTAATATTACTGAATACGTTATCGCTTAAAGCTAATTGATTAGAAAAGCAGAAGAAAAAACAACCACATGCCGCTGGTGGGATCCGAACCCACGACCTCCGAATTACGCGTCCGGTTCTCTACCTCTGAGCTTTGGCGACGGCTGTCAAACCTTCTGCTTTCGGGGGTATTTATGTTTACAAATAACCTAACCTTGGGAGTATTCACCAGCACCACCCACGTTCATAAGCGGCGGATGTAGCACGTCCTGAGTTACCGCTGATGTGACATAGAACGTCATCGAACGGCGAGGGTGGAAGCTGTGTGAGAACCCTCTTATGCTCTAATCAATTAGCTTTAAGCGATAACATATTCAGTAATATAAATAAATCAACACCACAAAATAAATAAATTAATTAAAAATCCCCTGTGCCCCTTGGTTTCTGTGGCTGTTGGCTTCTCTCATATTTATAACGAGCCCCTCATTCCCCTTTCCTCGTCTGTTTAATTGCTTAACGAGGGCCTCGGTTCTGGCAGCCTTGATTCCTTAGGAAGCATAAGAGGGTTCTCACACAGCTTCCACCCTCGCCGTTCGATGACGTTCTACGTCACATCAGCGGTAACTCAGGACGTGCTACATCTGCCGCTTAAAGAACGTGGGTGGCACTGGTGAACACTCCCAAGGTTAGGTTATTTGTAAACATAAATACCCGCGAAAGCAGAAGGTTTGACAGCCATCACTGTAGCTCAGTGGTAGAGCACCGGACGCGTAATTCTGAGGTCGTGGGTTCGGATCCCACCGGCGGCACATGGTTGTTTTTTCTTCTGCTTTTCTAATCAATTAGCTTTAAGCGATAACATATTCAGTAATATAAATTGATCAACACCACAAAATAAATAAATGAATTAAAATTCCCCTGTGCCCCTTGGTTTCTGTGGCTGTTGGCTTCTCTCATATTTATAACGAGCCCCTCATTCCCCTTTCCTCATCTGCTATATATATATACATATATATATACATATATAATTCGTCTTCAAATGTGTTGGCTTAGGAGGCAGTGTTGACAAATGACAGCCATACTGTGGCAGCAACAAAGCAATCAAGTCTGTGTAACCAACAAAATGTGAGGGTAGAGCCTTTTTCTCCTAAAACCATTGTTTCACCAGTACCTCATGCTCCTACAACACCCAAGCATGATCTTTGTCGCATTGTAAACAGATACTCTAGACAGGCAGAACACTACAAGGCAACGCACCTCCAGAAATTAATCAAACGGTCCGCTTCTCTGAATCCTGACCTCATAGCTCCATGGACAGTCGAGTAGAAATCCTTATCAGTAGCTTCTCCAGCAAAAAGAACAAGTGGCCACTGCAAATAAGCAGATACATTTCAGAAAGCAAGGTCACAACAAAAATTCGGTGTTTTAGTACCTCTACTTTGGTTACTCTGTGCAGTGGAGCGTCTGCCACAAGTGGTTCATAGAAGGTCTCAAGGAGGGCATCCGATGTGTCATACGGCAGCTGTTTGTTACTGTAGCTTCCAACAATGTAGGGGTTGGTGAACCAATATGACCTGCAACCAGATTAGGAAGAAATGGTTTGGTTTTATGGGGTTTAACGTCCCAAAGCGACTGAGGCTATGAGAGACGCCGTAGTGGAGGGCTCCGGAAATTTCGACCACCCGGGGTTCTTTAACGTGCAGTGACATTGCACAGTACAGGGTCATTCCATACGAAATGTCCCGGACCGCAAGTGCGACCAATGCCAATTGTTTTGAAAAAAAAAAAAATTGGGCTAGTTGGCGATTGTCTAAATGGCATTTCAGTTTTTTTTTCAAAAAAAAAAAAATTGCTCATGTAAGCGCTTTTTGAAATTTCTGCGAAGAAGCAAAAGTTGATTGGAGTTAAAAATTTTAAAACCAAATGAGAAACACGCTACAATGACAAATCTTCAGAATATTTCACTTGTATTGTTCTTTCACCTGACTTTATTAATGAAGCCATACAAGAATTTTCTGTTTTCTTGGTTCAGTAAAAGAGAAAATGTGATGTTCTAGCAATTTTTACATAAACGTCTTTAACATCTCAGCCACAATAATTTTTTTTCCTTTCACCTGTTGCTGTAGTTTATGCTAAAAGTAATTTAAAATTGTTAAATAGAGTACTATTTAAGAAAATTACTTACAAAGTTCACAAAAAGTGACTTTTTACTGAGATTCAGGCCTAAATTAAAGATAAAAATGAGAGCTGACTCATAATACTTTGTTGCTTGTAATATAGAAATTTTAATTCAAATTTTTTTTTTTCTGCCTCAAACAAAATTTACTTGAAGTCCAGAACCAGCCTCACCGGTGGGTACTGCCAAACTGCGTCTTCACTGCAGAACACATACGATCGTGCTCAACATGAACTGCAACGCACAATATATGATAGCTCAGTTCTTGAAGCAGTGCGAGCCCAATGATGCTAGAAATATTTGGAGTTAGCTGTTAATACAAGTGGCAAAATACACTGAATGTTTATGCAAGTCGGGTACTCTTTGACATAGGACACTGATTTACTATAAAGCAGAAACCTCAGATCCCATCAGGTGCGTTTCAAACTATTATGAGTGCAATAGTATGTGCCGCCACCTTTTTTTTCTGGCATTAATATGTACTGTGGCTCTCTGCCAAGCGAATATGTGCTGTGCTGCTTGACGTAGGTATAAATAAATCGTAAGCAGTGCAGGCATGTACGTGTTCTGCAGTGAAGACACAGTTCAGCAGCATCTACCAAGGAGGCTGACTGCAGACTTCAAAAATTTTTTTCTTGCTTCAAACAAAATTTACTCGAATTAGAATTTCTAGATTACAAGAGACGAAGTTGTGTATTATGAGCTATCTCACACATTTTTATCTGAAGGACCCTGATCATTAATTTATGTCTAAATCTCAGTAAAACGTCACTTTTTACAAACTTTGGAAGTAATTTGTAAGTAATGAAAGTACTCTATTTAACAGCTTTAAATTATTTGTAGCATAAACTACAGCAACAGGTGAAAGTAGAAAAAAATTACTGTGGTTGAGACATTAAAGACGTTTATGTAAAAAAGTTGTTAAAATGCTATATTTCTTGCATTTCTACTGAACCAAGAAAGTGTGGAAAATTCTTGCATGGCTTCAAGTCACATGAAAGAACAATGCAAATGAAATATGCTAAAAGTCACTGTAGCCTGTTCCACATTTGATTTTAAAATCTTTGACTCTGACCAATTTTTGCTTTTTCACGGAAACTTCAAAGAGCGCTCACGAGCATTTTTTTTTTTTTAAGTAAAATACTTCCTTGAGACTCCATTCATACAATCTCCAACTAGCCCAGTGTTTTTCAAAAGAATTGGCAGTGGTCGCTTTTGGGGTCTGGGATGTTTCATGTGAAATGACCCTACACGGACCTGGATCAAACCCGCATCCTTCGGGTCAGCAGCCGAGTGCCATGACCAATGAGCCACTGCGGCGGCTGATAAGAAGAAATGTAGCAACAGGCTGACATGCCTGGCAATACTGATGCCATGCCAGAAGCAGAACTCACCTGACTATGGACACAGGTGCAGGTATTTCTCTGTTGAGGAACTTGGACAGAACGCTGACACAGGCATCAAGAACTTCAGAGTCATCGAGCAACTCCATGTGCTCTGCTGCTTTGCCACCAATCCAACCAACAAGAACATTGGGATTTTCATACACAAGATCAAATCCTGATATCCCCCGGACCCACCAGTCTGGCTTGGTCATATCCTCAGACTCGTCATCAAGCCAGATTAGCTGAAAGCCTTCTGTGCCAGGGTCCCAAAAGGGCTGCTCAAAAATAAGAAATATTTTGTTTATGGTGCCAAAGCCAATGCCACGCAATGCTTGACATTTCTCCTTTGGAAGCTCTGGGTGGAACATGTCATCCAGGTGACGTTTGAGGTAGCCTGCGGACATGGTTAAAAGCAGGTGCCTACAGGACATAATCTCGCCATCTTCACACTCAACGAATGGAATGCTTTCCCAGATGGTCTCCTGTGAGTTGCTGATAGAGGAACGAGGCATTTTAGTGTGTGCAGGGATTGCACTATTGTCCCAGTAGATTCGCTTAACAGCCTTGTTATATCGAATGTTGGCTTCCGGAATGTGCTCTAGTAGACTGTTTATCACGCTGGAAAAGCCGTGTCTCAAGTTGATGTTCCAAACTCCAGGACACTCCTCAAACTCTTCGTAACTTTTGAAGGAGAGCTCGTCCAGACTGTAGCAAGAGTTGTCAATGACCTCAAAACGCCAGTACCAGTCATATATGGCCCACTTGATCTTGACCATGTCAGCCGTGTTACTCTGCTGCTCAAGATGCTCAAGAAAACGTGAGCGCAAATACTCCCCGACTGATATGGGCAGATCATTGACCTCAAACACTTCCTGGTTTCCTTCAAGCCGAGGTCGCCGACCCCCCAGCTCCTCTTTGATTTGGTTGAGCACAGTGATGACTTCATCTACCAAATCCTGTGGCAACCGAGTGCCTTGGTCAGTACAAAAGAAGCCACGACCTTCAAGGGAATGGTACCGCCGTGGGTCAGCCAGCAAGTCATTTGACAATGCGTAGCCATAGAGAGGATTGCCTTCTTCACCATGCACCCACTGGGCACCCAATTCCAGGACTCTGTTGTCTGCATGTAGGAAAGGGCAAAGAATAACAAAAATGAGCATGAGTGTCATGCAACAAGTTATGTCCCTAGGCCAACCAAAGGGGGGGCACATATTTAGTCCACAGTCAATGTTTGGTACTTTCTGCACATTAAAAAACATGCATGTGAGCAAACAAATCATGCAAAAAAGAAAACAAAAGTATGCACTGCACTTTTGCGCAATTTTGAATGCAGTGGCTCTTGAATGAAGGTTTTTAGACATCTAGAATTCTTGAGACATTCTATGATCTGCTTACACTTTTTTGGCTTGTCCAATAAGACCAGACTGACCTTGAAGGTTTGAAGGTTTATTAAAACGAAATACAAATGAGTTGTAAGTTTCATAAAAAAGTTAGTACAGTAGGAGGTCCCAAAGTGAAAACTGTCTGGGGGACCTCCCATCAGGAATACATGAGGAAAGTGCATAAGTTTGGCAGAGGAGCTATAAAAGTATACAATCAAGTTAAAACCTATTAGTGTAATTTGCGGCAATGAATAAGTTATACAATAGTTAGCGGGCATAATTTAACAAAAAAGGCATAAAATAGCAAAACATAAGAGCAATAGAAAGAACACAAAAAGACATCAGATAACAATGGGCATTGAATAAATGCAGATATAATACACAGGCGGAGAAAGAAAAAAAAAAAAAAAAAAGAGGTTCCAGAAGATTAACAATATGACCGTTTGCTGTCAGAGTGGGGAACATAAAATAAGATGAAGGCAACCTTAAGCATGGCATGAAGCTGAATGGGTTGATAGGAGATGTTTTTTTAGTAAAGTGTAGAAAGCGGGCTGCGAACGTGCGGATTTGATTGCTAGTGGTAATGAATTCCAGGTTTTGATGGCGGAGAAAAAAGCAGTTTGTTTTCCATAATTTGTGTTCACTTTTGGTAGAAGCATATTATTTTGTTCAGAGAATCTAGTGTTATTGCTATTAGAAAGGAAAGATACGGAAAAACAGAGTATGTAGTATGTAGTATGGAGTATGTAGTATGCTTATTCAAATTTATCATATGAACTGAATCATAGCAGTTAAATGAATTGCGTATTTCAACAGCAACTGCTTAAGTGCTCTGGGCTATAATGTAGCAGCACAATACTTATGCGGACTAGCAAAACAGATTGATGCAATATCACGGATTAATTCTTTTCTTCATACAGCTGAAACCCTATTTTATGAAATCTTTTGGGGATAACAAATTTATTCATAAAGTGCTGGCACACTGTGTTCATAAACACAATACAACAAAAGAATAAAATAGTATTTGCTTCTAACTAGTTCTTAACTACGCTATTTTTCCTTGAATGTGGTCAGACAGCAGTGTCATTAAAAGCATGTCTTGGACATTAACCCTTTATACAACAGTGGGACGCGTGTCCCACTTGCTTCAAGTGCGGGAAAACTGAAAACGATGCACTTACGAACAATATTTTTACATGCTGAATACTACTGAACAATCAAACAAATCATTAAGTGCATCTTTTACTTTTGCTAATAGGCCTCCGTGGTGTTCTGTATGTTTTTACAAGCGCGGGTACACAGTTCCACGAGACCCATCTTGGTGGGAAATAAAAACATTTTGAAAAATTGTAGAGCTTTTGAGCTTTTCCTAGTAGTCAACTGCCTCATAATACTTCTTGAAGCAATTTTCGATTCCAACAGAAGTTGTCTGATATGTCCAAAAGACGGCAGTACAGCTATGCACCAAATTCAAGGCATTTTTACAAAGTCACTGGTGCAACTGTGTACCTCTATCTTCTACAGAACTAGTGGCGGAAACAGCTTGAAACAGTTCACAGAGACATCCTGAGTGCCATTTTACCATTTGCACGTATGTGAAACGTGCACAGAGCTTGTGCCTTGTAAAGGGTTAAAAGGAGAGTTATGGCATCTCTACCTGTCTTCTGGGTGCCACCAAACCACCTCAGGGGTTCAACCTCAACCTCCATCCGGCTAGGCTTCACCGTGGTATTAAAGGAGTGCCCGCAATCATCACCTTGGCTGCAATGACCGTTACAATATTACTTACCATGAAGAATTTGCTGTGGCTTTGTCTGCCCTGGAATTGGTGCTCATGTAGCAACCAAGCTGACACCTGGCAGGACCTCATCAAACTCTCGAAGCTTTTCCCAGCAACTAGAGAAAAACTTTTCATGCCAGAAAAAGACTAAGAATATTTCTCGTATGTACAGGGTCAATCACACTTAGCGTGAACACGGCTCCGCGTGGCACCGCGCTCCGCGAAGCGCCGCTTGCAGCGCCCGCAGGAAGCGGCGGTGGATTCTCGGGCAGGCGCAGAGAGAGCGATGGGCGGGGCCACCAGCGCGTCGTCTGCTTCTGCGCGTCGTCTGCTGTCGTGTGGAGTGTCGCCGCGAAGAGCGCTTACCTGAGGTGCTGACGGGAAATCGTCGACTGTTTCAGACCGATCAAAATGCTCGTTACGCAGCACACACTTCTCTAAAACGGTAGCTCAACATTACTAAAACTCTCTTGGCGTGTAATAAGGCAGTTGCACGGCCCTGACTTCATACTGTAGGAATGCGAAATTGCTGGTGAATGGCAGCCGCATGCCGCGCTCCCTTCCTCGCCTATCTCTCAGGAACAGCGAGGAGAAAAAAAAAGAGTTCGAATTGCTTCTTTGTTTTATTTCGAACGAGAACGATGCATGAAATTATCAGATGAGGCATGTTTATCTCCGAGTTCTACTACTGCATTTCAGGGATCGTTACACGCGAATGTAGTCGACCTGAGTTTCCAGACTAGAAGCCACCGAAGACAAGCAAATGGCTGAAAAAATATCTGCAAAATGATCACGCAACGCGGAGTGCCGCATTCTTCAAGTCATTGCGCTGTCTCGGCCGGGAGTCGGCACTGATGGTGAGGTTAGATCACTTCGAAAACCACGGTGGCTGCATGTAGTGCGCTTGCACGCAAAAAAAATGCTAGGCGTTGTTATTAAGGGTAAATATTCGATGTGGCAGAAAGAGGCGTCGTGGTTATCGCTCTGATCGAGACCAAGCGCCGCTGGCGGCTGGCCAGCCGAGTCAGCGCAATGAGCTGCAGAATGGCGCACTCGCGGAAAGATTGTGTGATGAGTTTGCAGAAATTTTAGGCAGTCATCGACTTATCACTGGCAGCTTTCAGTCAGAAATTGCAGCCCCTAAATGCAGTAGCAGCTAATCTGTGAACACAGAACCACGTCGTAATGTCTTGTGTTCCAGAGGAGCAAAGAGTACAAATTGTGGAAAAGTGTGTGCTGCGTAACGAGCATTTTGATCGGTCTGAAACAGTCGACGATTTCCCGTCAGCACCTCAGGCAAGCGCTCTTCGCGGCGACACTCCACACGACCGCAAACGACGCGCAGAAGCAGACGACGCGCTGGTGGCCCCGCCCATCGCGCTCTGCGCCTGCCCGAGAATCCACCGCCGCTTCCTGCGGGCGCTGCAAGCGGCGCTTCGCGGAGCGCGGTGCCACGCGGAGCCGTGTTCACGCTAAGTGTGATTGACCCTGTACTTCCAGTTTGTACATGGTCCATGGCATTATCTTTCCATGTCATGACTGCTATCGTCTCACTGGCAAACGTGACTGGACAGCATTGACATGCCAGCCCAGCTATGCAGCATACTTATGCAAGAAGTTTCATGAATACTTATATTAAATGTGACAAAATCTGGAGCAGCTTCTGCTATGCTCAGAATTTCTTGCCTTTTTGAACAGCCAATCACCATGAAGCTATTCCTATGGTGCCTTTTCACATATCTCTCCTTTTTGTTTTTATGGGGATGCTTTGTAAAACTGAATGCAGAAGTCAAATTTAATTCCATAATCATGCTCATAAATATATTAAACTCAAGGCAGAGAATGAAACTTTGCTTGCCAAACTGAACAATTTGCTAAAATCGGTTTCAACTATGCCTGGAAAATAAGTCCGATTCATGATGAAAGTTACTTGCACAGGTTATTCTCATGTCATCATATCAATTCTATTTGTGCTGCTATGGGCTCCAGAATTGCTTTCACTGGTGCTCAAGGGCCACAACTGCCTCAAACAATTTCTGCACCATACACATGCGATGCTGAAGTAAAACAATATTTTTTTAAAGGCTGCAACCGTATAAAACCAACTGTGACCTGTCACAGTTGCAGAGCACATAATCTCGCACATGGCTCCAAAAGTCCGTTTGGCATTTTGTTCAGCAAGCCATTTGCACTGCCTACCAGTTATGATGTAATACTTGTCCACTTCAAGTGAAAAAAAAATTGTGGTGGCTTTACTTCAAGCATGCGTCATAGAAAACAAAGCCTGGCCTGCATGGAGTGTTTTTCGCAGTCAGAAACACGCTGCACGTGATACACACGCGGCCGCACCGCCGAACTTGCACCATCGCGGGTGTAAAAAGTGGCTGCAAGAAGTGCCCACGATAGTGCAAGCTCAGTGGCACAGCTGCGTGCATTTCACATGCAGTGTGTTTTCACGCGCGAAAAACACTCCATATAAGCCAAACTTTGTACGTCATTATAAAGGCTATGACAGTGCATGAATAAAAAAAAAGAAACAGGAGAAAGGGGAGCATTGCTGGAAAGCTTGCCTACACAGCAATGAAGAGCCATGCACTAGCTTATGTTTAAGATCAAACCTGTCCTGATTTAAGACTGCATAAAAAAATTTTTCATTAAAAAGGAACCACAATGGACTGGCTTGTTTCTGGCCAGGTGGTTGATGAAGTTTTAGTGCCCCCAAAAGGAAGCTTGCAGTTCTCACCGCCATAGTAGTAAGACTGTATCCTTCCTCCAGCCATCTTCTGTGCCTCCAAGATGACAAAATTGGTGTAGCCCTTTTGGGTAAGTTTGTAGGCTGCAGACAAGCCAGCTGCACCAGCCCCAACAATGATGATCCTTGGGTTTGAGCCAGCAGAAGATGCGTTCAATGCTGCAGAACTGAAGGGATCCGCTTTGACCAGAAGACTCTCTTCTTCATCGGGCACACAGCATGACTCTTGGCCTGATCCGGCTTTGCTGCAGCAAGCAAGAACACCCAATACAAGTAGTTGCACCTGCACCATAACATGCTTCCCCCCCCCCCCCCCCCCCCACACACACACACACACACACACACACTCTTTCTCTTCCAGTGCAAACTTTCTCACTGGTGACTGCCAGTGGATTCAAGCATCAGCTCTGTTTTTCTACATCTGCACCTTTATAGTAAACTTTCTACAGCATGGATTGTGAGAAAAATTATTTCCCAATATCTGAATGAAAACAAATGCATCTGACTGAAAATAACTTACTGGCCAAATATAAATGAAAGTACTGCTAAGTACCAAAAATGGTGCATCATGCAGACAGCCAATGACTTTTTTTACAGTTAGCAAGGAATAGCATTTTGCCAAAGGACCCTTGTTTTCCACTGTACATAAAATGAACACAAAATCATTGTTTACTGCATTCAGAAACAACTGCACCTGCGTTCAGCTGTTACGAAACTTGTGAGGCCATAGGCTTCATGCTGGTGGCCATTAAAAGCAGAGCAGTCTACTTCAAGGGCACTGACTTTGAAACTAGTACATGGCACTGAGTTTCAGAAGGTCGGCAATGAAATTCACTTAAAGGCAAGCTTCTGCTGCAGACTTAAAGGTGTACTGAAGAGGAATCTGAACTCGTCTCTTTGCCGCGGGAACTCGATCTACACATTCCGAGCATTCTTAGAAACTTCGAATTATTGCCCTGTGTGGCCGATTTTCCTAATTTAAATCGGATTAACGTCTGGCTCCTGCCTTTTTTTAAGTTCCTCGCAGACGGTGGGAGGAGTCGACCAACGCACAGAGTGCCTTTCAGGCAGTTGGGTGGTGGCTTTGCTTTCACTTTTATTTTGTTTGTTAGGTTTCCGTGAATAAATAGATCTAGTCTGAGACTACATAGCTGCAAATTAGGCCAAAAGAAATAAAAATACGTGTGGACTATTTGCTTTCGCCGATCACTACGTATCACTCTACCGATGGCAGAGCGGCAAGCTGCCACGGGACTGGTTGAAAGGTTGGTCGACTCCTCCCACCGTCTGCGGGGAATTCAAAAAAAAAAAAAAGGCAGTAGCTGAGATGTTTAATCGGATTTAAATTAGAGAACTCGGCCGACAGGGCAAATTCGAAATTTCTAAAAACGCTCGGAACGTGTAGATCGAGTTCCGGCGGTAAAAATACGAGTTCAGATTCTTCTTCAGTGCACCTTTAAGTTTTCTAATCCACCTCCAGGCATGATGACAATGTGCACAGTGTTATACAGCATGGTGGACATAGGCCTACGCGTGCTTGTCATTGAAATAAAGTCTTGTGTGCGAAGCTGAGCCACTAAACACACTCACAAGTAGAAGTCGGCAAGACGATCAGCTTCACGGAGGCCAGACTCATAGGCACCATGCACAGTGGAGTAGAAGTGGGGATGTGTTGCCTCACCAGCAAAGAATATCACTGGATACTAAGAAAAGGAACAAAGGTTTTTAGCATGCTTCCTGACTAGGAGAACAAGACATGGAACAAATTGACACATATAAATGAAACAAATTAAAGGGTTTGCTAGAAAGCTTCACATCAGTGAGGCTTCAATAAGAAAGCTAGGCTACACCTTGTTAGCAGTGTGTAGCACATAGCCTAGCAAGCAGAGGAAGCATTTTCTAGCAGCACATGTAGAATTATCACAATGCAACATGCCACAGCATATTTTGAGGCACAGGCATTTGTACAGCGTAAAGGAAGCCAGAGATTAGGTTCACAGGTGTGCTTTAACCCTGTAATGCATCATGTGCTACCTGTGAAAGTGTGTGTAAAGAAGTCAATAATTTTCATTTCTGTTTGCACAACTACATGAATAGTCAACATGGTACTTGCAGAAACGGCCTTTTCCAAAATAATTATCAAAGGAAGCTCAAATTGTAAGCTGCCAGAGGCTCAAGAGCCTGCTGAAAATGCTGCTTAATGGCAAGACAGCCTAAAATTTCTTCAGTTCTAATACTTGTATTAGCAGGTGATGGAGCTATTTTGAAATGTTTTCTCAATTCGCTGTATATGTGCCTGCATTCTACATACAAGTTTAGCATCCTTAGATATACAGAAATCATCAAATTTAGCTAAAATTAGTTATGCTGCAGCCATCTTTTTCTTAATAAATATTTCAGTTTTTTTAACTTTGTATTGAAAGGACCATTTGTAATGGACTGCAAAGAGTTTATAACTTTTGGTAGGGGGGAGTTGAAAGGCTTTTAAAATACTACAATTAGAAGCTTTGCTTTAAGGACGATACAACGCAGAAAATTTTGAAGAGTGAATTTTCTCCTAAGAGTAATCTAGGATAGAATGGGATGTGTTCATAAAAAATTGTGGGAAATGTTTTTTCCTTAGTCTCTCAAGCTGTGTATATGAACATAAAATGTGGGCATAGTCCTTCAATGTTTTTTCTGGTCATGAAACTCTGGCCAAAGTTCCATATAGGTACAGCAAGCACCACTAGTAGCGCAGCTGTCGGAGAGGGGGCACGAATGGCTGCGCGAGCCGTTTGCAGCGCCTGTTTTCCGGCCAACTGGCTCACATTCGTTTGGTATTGGTGCTTTCTGGGGATCGCTATTTGGGCTTAGCATGGACACTACTATACTGGTTATCCCCTGAATCCTTGGTTGCAACATCGAGACATTAAAAACCCTGTGCGATCAACAGCGGCCGCTAGTAAACTTTGCTAGCGGCTGTTTCCTAACCAACAATTAACGCGCTTACTTTCCCTCGTTGCTTTTTATAAAACAGTGATTTTTGTACATCAGTTGAGCCCGCGCATTCATTTTCACCGCAACTTGCGTGCAATGTCACCCTGGAAGATCTAGCGTATATATATAAATACAGGGTCTGTCCTGAAAGTAATGAGACAAGTCGCGGCGTGACGCGTTCACGCATTAGATTAGGGTAGCGGTTTTGGGGGAAGGAGGGGGAGCCTTGAGCTTCATAATGCGACCAGATTAGTTCTCTCCGAGCAGGCGAAGCGAGTGGACGTCTTCGAGCGTGTACCCATGTTTCGTCGCTGCGTCGAGGAATCCATGGAGCGAACGTTAGAACAGCGCTACGTGGTGAAGCTTTGCAATAAACTGAGTAAGTCATCTACCGAGTCAATCAACATGATCAAGACAGCATGTGGGAACGATGAGATGTCCAGGTCGCGTGTTCTAATGGCACAAAGCATTTACAAACGGTCGTGACGATGTTCACGACGAGCAACGGTCAGGCACCCGTTGATGACGGTTACAGACGGCAACGTTGACTGTGTGGTCCTAAACGTCTTCACAGCCATTTGTAAATGCCTTGTTCCATTGGAATCCTTGTGATATAGAAATTGCACCATTACCACATGCTGTCAAATGTCTCGGTCGGTGATTTACTCAGTTTATTGCAAAGCTTCACCGCGTCGCGCTGTTCCAACGTTCACTCCATGGTTTCCTCGACGCAGCGACTGAACAGGGGTACACGTTTGAACATGTCCACTCGATTTACCTGCTCGGAGCCAATTGAGGTCTTTGCACTGTGAAACTGAAGGTTCCCCCTCCTTCCCCCAAAAGCGGTTTCCCGATCTAGCGCAAGCACACGCCACACCGGGACTTGTCTCATTACTTTCAGGACAGACCCTGTGTATATATATATATACACATATAGCGAAGTATACGCTTTGTTAAAGGAAACATATTTATTCGACTCGACGTTTCGATCGGAAGACCGATCTTCTTCAGGAGTGTGTGTGTGTGTGTGTGTGTGTATATATATATATATATATATATATATATATATATATATATATATATATATATATATATATATATATATATATGGGTTGTGGCTATGGGTTGTGGCTATCTCGGCCGAGTCCTTGCTTTCATCTAAGTGCTTAAGACTGCTTATACGACTGGTGCTTACCTTGTGAGAAATACTGGAACCTCACTAATGCTGGAAACAAGACGTTATGGCGGCAATTTAAGAACTAGTATGCGCGCTACAGGAGCAATCAAATGATGAATGCACTGGCAGTTTGATGATGCTATCTCAAATGTTTTTTCTTCTTTTTTGCTGACAATTTTGTAGTTGGCAAAGCCAGCTGCTGAAGACTCTTGCAACATAAGCCATTTATTTACACTTTGTCATGCTGTGACGACAGAGGCGATGGCGAGTGCAAAGAAATTTAAATTTTTTTGTTCACTGCTCATGTGCTGGCTTTGCGCTACGAAAATAAAAGACAAGCAGTGAGCGGCTATGCAATAGATAAAAAAATTAGCAATGATAAAAAGCATGCACATCTACAAAATAAAAAGCGGTAGGCATTTAATGTAGTTAAGCCAAGTAGACATGCGAACGCATGCGTTTAGCCTGGTTGGCTCATAGTTCTGCTTTGCTGGGTCGTCGGCATGTCTGGCGACGATATTAGACTCAGGTCTAGCTCTGATCGAGATTAAGCTGATCTGATCTGTTCGTTCTGCAGGTAAAAGTTGATGAAGACGACAATGTGCAATGCACAGCGCAAGAGTGCGTTGCAGTTGAATGCAAGGCAAGATCAGCTGCGGCCATAGTATAGTGCTCTCGTGCAGTGGCCACCAAAACTGATCTGTTCGGGCTGCCTCGGGTTCGAAACCCAGTCGCAACAATATTTATTTCATTTCTGCACCCTCAAACTCAGGGACGCCACAAGATTCTTGGTTGGGTTTGACCCCATGAAGTAGTGCCTTTCAACTAAAAGCAATAAGCACATTGAAGTGTACAGCTGTCTCAAATGCAACATCGTCACAGATTCTTGCTCAAGTACGCTGGTATGCCTTCGAATATCTCTGGCACGGCACCGGGCCTGTTTCAGCTTCTCGTGTTGCAGCTACACTGCTTTTCCGTTGAACACAAACTCGTGAGGCTGAATTAAATTCGTGGGGCCCAATGCCTCTCGCAGACACGGACATGCTTGGAGTCGGAGCTAATTTCTCTGCTTTCCTGTCGGGGTATTGCCCGCCTCCAAATTTTAAGCTGCTCGGCGTCGCTCGGTAGACAGAACAGCGAGGCCTTTTCCTGTGTACCTCAGTAGCCGGAGTGGCAACCCGTCACGCAGCAAGTATTCGGCATCGCAGGCTTGCGTGTCACATGCACTGTGCTTTCTTGCGAATCAAGAAAAAATCAGAAGAGAAAATAGTTGCTGCCACACCGCTGCCGTCCGATTCCGTTTGTAGCCTCTTCCCATACAGGTGCTCGCTTGCTCGCGTCGCCGCCGCCACAGGACTCTTAGCGCCGCCTCTTGGAAGGCGCGGTCAACATATGAAGCTCTACCTTAGAGTTACGGAGAAGTTTCATGACCATAAAAGCATTGAAAGACTATGATGTCGGATATGGTAATCACTTCTCTGCACAGCTCGCATGTTGGTGTCTCTTCTTTTGCAAGAATAAAACTATGTGTAAGGTGTGTGTGTCCAATGCGAAGATGACATAAAATGACTTCAATGAATCGATCTTGATGTGAACATGACTTCAATTCTGCTGTGATGGGTTTTACTAGGTGTAGCTTTTTATTTACTTCACCTTTTTTATTTCTGTTTTGAGCTTATGCAGCACATACGTCAGCTTTTTCATTACCACTGATTCCGATGTGGCTTGGAACCCAGCAAACTTTTATAGTGTGCCCCTGACTTATGGCTCTTGTTATGTTGTGTATGATGTCACCAATTATTGGTGCAACTGCACTTCTATGGTGGATTGAGATGAGCATGCTCAGAGAACCAGTGCAAATGATACTGTCCTTGATGTCCTCATTTATTATTTTTTCTACAGCCACAGGGACTGCATAACACTCCGCAGTGAAAACAGATGCACACTCAGGTAGCCATACTGCTTTTCCGAATTGTTTTGTACGACACTTCCAACATAATGTGCTGATTTTGAACCATCGGCATAAAATGCTGTGTATTCCCCGTATTTATCGTTTAGTGACAAATATTCATGTAATATATTTTCATGTGACGTTTGTTTTTCTGAAATTCTGTTAATGTGAAGTCATATACAGAGCACAAGCCATACCAAGGCGGCAGTGGATCAGGTTTCCGGGCAATATTGGGCAATGTGTCCATTGTGTGTAATTATTGGCATTTCTCTTGAAAGCGAAGAAGGAGTGGCCCGATTGTTTCGGGCTTGTTGGTAAGCAGTGTTCGAGATGGGCACTCTGTAATTATTGGGTAGCAGATGTTTTGGCACTGCACAGATTTTTACAACGTATGAGCATGTGAGTGCCGTTCTTCTGTCTGCAAGTGGTGGTTTTTGTGGGTGACGCCCTATATGCACCAGCTGAAAGACGTAAACCTAAATTGTGTACTGGGTTCAGTTGTTTCAGATATCACAGCCTTGCTGAACCATACACTATGCAAACATAGACTAAGCAGAAGCGTAAGACAGAGCAATAAACTTTGTAGAAGGCACGCCTTATCGGAACACCAGTGTTTGTGTGAAAGCACTTTAAGTAATGTTCAGAGATCAGGAAGCTTTCTTTTTCAACTCGTTTATGTGAGGCAGGAATGTGAATTTTTTGTCAAAAGTTATGCCAAGAAATTTGTGTTCATTTTTTATTGGTAATTCGGTTTCGTTCAGGCGTAGTATGGGATCTGTTTATAAGCGTCGTTTGAGCGAGAAAAGGATGGCCACTGTTTTCTGTGGAGAAAAGCAAAAACCATTCCTGTCCGTCCATGTTGCCTGCTTATTTATTTTTAACTGTACTTGTCTTCTGTATGTTGTTATGTTGGAGGACGTGCAAGCTATCTGAAGATTGTCTACATAGACTGAATACATAATTGACCTTAGGATTATTTTGCTAAAAAGAATTCTTCTTTAGAATAAACAGTGTTGAGCTTAAAATACACCCTAGAGGAACCCCATTCTCTTGAATGAAATTCCTCGAAAGGCTTGAGCCTGGGTGTACATAAAATGAATGGCTAGAAAAAAAGTCTTTTAGGCATTTCGACATCCTGCCACGGATGCCATGCTCAGCCAGGTCCTGAAGAATCTCGAACCTTTAGGTTGTTTCATATGCCTTCTCTAAATCGAAAAAGACAGCAAGACAGTGTTGTTTGTGTACAAAGGCTTCTCTGACAGTATTTTCAAAGCGAACTAGATGGTCGGTTGTGGAGCATGCTTTTTTAAAACCACACTGCTGAACATCGAGAAGCTCACGTGCTTCTAGCATGAAGGTTAACCTGATATTCAAGATGGTCAAGTATGAAGACATCACAGCATTTTGACAAGTTTATACAGCCTCTGTGCAGGAACAAAGTTAGCTGCTGCATAAAAAATTACCTACCAAAAGGCATAGAAAAACTAAAGTGAAGGAGACTATAACTCATGTTCTTAGTATTATGTTTATTAGTACAGTAAAATAATTGAACCCCTTGCAATTACCTCTCTCTTTTTATCAATGGTAAAAGGTGTTACCTTGGACAAGAAATGTGCTATTCCAAAAATGATCTTGTATTTCACACCACAGTGGTTCACTCATGACATCAAAAATTTTTGCTCTATGCTTGGGCCAACCACATGTGGTGACTTTAAAGGGGCTTCTTGTCATTTTTATGCCTTTTGCGCTTCAAGCTATTTACACACCACTCTAAAATAAGCAGCCCGAGCAAAAAAAAGTTTGTTGTTTATTCATGTTGTGAGCCGTTACTTTTTACAAACAAACAAAGCTCAGCCAATGACTTTGCTCACTGAAAATTAGTCACTCGTAGTGTGGGGAAAGTTTACAGAGTGATTGCATGAACTTGATGTTAACACAATTTCTTCTGTTAGTAAAACCCTCTTTTTTGGTGAAATCTGTGTGAACGATGTCCTTGAAAGGCAATGCATTAATCTAGACTGATGCATAATTTGGATTTATAGTCCCTTTAAAGAAACTACAGCCAGAATCCCAAAGCAAATAGTACAAGCACGTACCGTAACCTCGGTTCCACAGTGTACTACAGGCTCACAAACCGGCTCAGCCAGGTCACGAGGGAGTGAGCCTGTCGTGTCACATGACACAGAGATGTATGAGTACGAACCTCTTGCATAGGGATCAGTGAACCATTTGCTCCTGCCAACAAGAAATTGAATGTGCACAGGTTTGAGTATGGGCAACATATCTGAATTCGGTTTGGGCACAAAAAAAGAGACATCCAGTCAGCACTCCTTGAAGTCAAGCTGAAACAGTTTTTAAAGGGACAATGAGGACAAATTGATAGGGTACCACGTTCTAATCACCAAGAGACCATGCTAACTGAAAACGGAGACTTTATAGGCTAGAAAAGGCCAAAAAATGAAATACGAAATAAAAATCAAGTGTCGACAATGATATTTGGGCGTAGATTCCAGAGGCTATGCTACAATGACATTCACTTCAACACAGTGGCAACCCATCCTTTTCAGTAAGGACATCACAAGTTTGAATCGACTGGTGGGAAGATTTTAGAATCCAATTTTATCAGTTATAAATGCGTCTTTTGCTGCCAAAAAATGTCAACATAGCTAGAAAAAGCCAGGGATTCAATTTTTACTGGGAACTATAATTGGATGGAGATGTCCTCGGTGTTCCTTTAAAAGGACCAGGACAAATGATTACAGCTATGTAGTCATACTGGAACTAAACTCTGTCATCCCATGCTATGTTTCAAGTGCTAAATTTTCCAAAATATCTGCACGAAAAAGAAAGGCTCATCATGCATGAAGTGGCAATTTCATAAACACTTTGGATTCTGTGTTAAAAAATATTCAACCAGTGGGCGTGATACCATCACGAAAAGCTCAGTTCGCACGGTCACAGTCACATATTAGGCAATACCTTAAATACTGTTTCGAGCTCACTTACAGACAAACCCAGACGTTTTACTTTTCTGGTCTGCACTGTAGCCTTTTTCAAAACCTAGTGCTACAAGCACAGACTGAAGTGGCTGACAAAGCAGACAGAAAGCTACACAAGACATCTCAATACACATAGATAATCAAGCTCTTTCATGGGTATCCTCTTGTAATATGCATTTACACACCAAACCCATTGCCCCCACGGTAAAACAAGCCATAAAAACAGTCATAGAAGCTAGAAATTTTACAAAGGAAAACCAAGCTGAATCCCATTTTTTTGTCGTTCGACGAAAAAATGTCCAAGAAACACATGGTTTCAGAGAACGCCCCTCACAACACCCCCCACGAAGAGTGACCTATAAATCTGCCCCGCAGTCCCAGTGTCCCCAGGTTCGCCCACTCGGTATGTTTCCACACGTGCAGATGGTTGCTAAAGATATTACTAAACCAGAATTTGACGAAATTTTGAACGTGGCAGCGAGGAAATTGTTTAGCAGCTGGGAAGAAAAATTGAGTAACTCCACCGGACATTTTTATTGCTTGCAGTTGCAAATGTGTGATCCACAGAAAATCGTATGAACAGGGAACGTATCAATAAGATTATACTGCACTTTTTGTCATCTCCTGGTAACTTAACAACTGCAGCACCAAAGTTTTGGCTAGTAATATTAGTTGACTGGAATACTCTAGATAAACATAAGTTTCACCTTGAATTGTAATTCATACACCCAGGTTCTGTAACAACAAAACACCATGAAGGCAAAGTTCACTTGCAGGCACATAATGTAAGAAATGCACGTATAATTCAGCAGCAGAAAGTGAACAAGGACGTTGAAGAAACATACAGACGAGGACGATGCTGCAGCATCATCCTTGTCTATACGTTTCTTCAACGTCCTTGTTCACTTCCGGCTGCTCAATTATACGATCATGAACCAACTAGCTCACCAATCCACCTTATTAAGAAATGCACCTTTTATGCTTTTTGTTGTTTATGATGCACTGCGACTAAATAGGAGCAGCTGAGGAGCTCAAACTAAAGCCAACTCAACAAGTATTAAAACCAGAAGTACTTCCTCACTGGTTAGCATTCGTGATAAAGTGTTGCGTGGAGGAACAGGATTAAAGAAAGTAAACACAAGTGCTATACTCTGTCCTTAAGTGTTTGCTCTCTATCAACCTGTTCCTTCATGTAGCAATATGTTGCAAGTATAAATACTAATTAGAATCTGCAAGAGACCCAGGTGGTAAGATTTCTACCTTTGTTTCTAGCCGAGATATGCAATCAAGAATATATTTCAACTTCACTGGCAAACTCGGCCAAGGTTTTCCACATGAATGAATTACGGTCACTGTTTTGTGCACAAGAATGACCACAGCACGGAGCTAAGAATAGTTGAGTTGGGAAATTCCTTGAGATAAGGAAAGCCCTAAAGTGATCTCTCTCCGTAAAAGAGACACTTGAAACCTCAGATAACATTTTGAGCTGCAAACATTTTCATAACTATTCCAGTCCACAAGTCCTCCCACACAATAACCTAACAATGGCATAATAATTTTGTAATACTCCACAGTATTTCTGCAACGAGACCACATGACAGCTTTTGTGTAACTGCAACAAAGTGTTGAGATGTTAGCAGCTTCAGTATATATGAGAATAAGCAGCATTGAGACAAACCTAGATTTGAGTTCATATGGACCTTGAAGCATTCCAAGGATTGACAGCTTTGTCTGCAAATATGCACGTTCCAATTTCTACGTCCAAGAATGAGACATTGTTTTGAGTAGCCCCTACTGCCTTGTGACAATGACTGAGGAACGAAGTAATGAATAAATAAACTGCACACTGAGGCAACAAAGAAAAATGGTCATAAGGTTGACAAATGACAAACAGAATTTCACATGCCAAGGCAACACTGTATTCTATGAGGCATGCCGTAGTTACAGGTGTTCATTAATTTCAATCACTTGAGATTCTTTAGTGTACACCGAAATCTCAGCATGAGGGAGTTTTTGCATCATTACCAGCACTCTCAGACAGTAGTTATACAGCCTATGCTCAATACACATTAGAAATGCAGTTATAAAAGATGTTAGTAGTCAAGCTGCTACAGTGTGCACTTGTGTTACTACCAGATACTGAACATAAAAGTTTTCAAACTTTATGGACCCAAGGTGCCCCGATTATAAATAAATTGTGGGGTTTAACGTGCTGAAATGACACATGGGCTACAAGGGGTGCCGTAGTGGAGAGCTTCGGATTAATTAAGACCATCTGGTGTTCTTTAATGTGTGCAGACGTCGCAGAGCACACGGGGATTTTCGTATTTTACCCCATGGAAAGCTGGCCACCGCAGCCAGGATCAAACCCGCGACCTTGGGGCCAGCAGCCGAACGCCACACACTGAGCCACTATGGCAGGTTCTGTGCCTTGCTCGGGATCACACGAAAAATAATAGACAAATTCTCGAACCATGAAAGAAGAGCAGCGATTTCACATTAATCAAAATAAACAATGAAAACAACCTTCTTGAAACCTAACTACACACGAAAGAAATGTGACAAAGGATAAATCAGCATTTAGTTGCTAACACATTGCAACAGCCTCAGCCTGGCTGCATGCTGTAGTGGATAATTGTTGCCATACTCCAAATCCCATAGTAGTGCCGTATGTCATGCACTTGGTATTACGTACCGCTCAATCGCAGATGGTAAAGGTAGATCTTTGTTCCCAAGGACGTGGACAAGGACATTGTGGCAGCCGATGCGCACG
Source organism: Amblyomma mixtum (assembly GCF_055824585.1). Taxonomy (NCBI): domain Eukaryota; kingdom Metazoa; phylum Arthropoda; class Arachnida; order Ixodida; family Ixodidae; genus Amblyomma; species Amblyomma mixtum. Next base: position 33,452,356 of record NC_143014.1, read on the forward strand.
TCATCATCACTCAGCGTTTCCATGTACTTTGCCCCTTCTCCAGTTATCCATGCACACAACAGGTTCGGCTGATGACGCACAGCATTGAATCTCCCAATGTACCTGAACCAAGAGGTATTGAGCTGACTGTGTGTAACCCACGCAGACATGTCCTGCGGAAAATCCACGGGAAAAAAATTCCTTGTAAAAACTATGTGACAATAACGGCAGGCAAAAAGAACAAGGTTTGTGTGATAACACATATTACATGTGAACAACATCAGCAATTCATTTATTTATTGGTACTACAGAGTCACTCGACTCAAAGTAGGGGTGAGCATGAAATTGAGAAGTAAATTGGCATCGTAAGCAAAAGGCATTATGCAGAAGCTCCATTCAAAAACTTACAACATAATATAAACATTGCACAGGTGACGCTCTCAAATTAGCAACAAACATTTCCACATTCAAGCTATACACTATACATTTCAGTCATTTATTCAATTTGCTAATGGTTCCAGCAAAAAAATGAGAATTGGAATGTTTTGCTATATGCTCAATATTCCTGGATCATACTCACATTACTGTAACATGTGCTTACATGCAAAACAAACTTTTTCTCCATCTGAAGGCCCTTTTTTTGTTTCTTTGAATGTTAGGAAACAATATGGAAGGTACATATGGATATAGAGTACTTGACATGCCTCACCAAAAGCCAAAAATTACATTTCTTATGATGATAAACATGGCAGCAATCCTTCAAAGTTTGTTCACATTTAAAAACATAGAAACAATAGCTTTTGAAGTAAAGCTCTATAATGGCAACACAGACTTGAAATTAAAGATTTTTTTTTTATGAGGGTTTAACGTCACAAAGTGGCTCAGGCTATGAGGGATGTGAAATTAAGGATACATATGATAACACTGCAGAGCATCCATAATAAAATGCATTTAAAAAGAGCAAATACATTTCAAACCACTGTTTTTAAGGGTGACACATACTCATAAAAAACATGGTTGTTATTAATAGTGCTGGCAGTTAAATTTAATTTTAAATCTGCTTTGTTGTGTTCAGATTTATGGCACGTAAGGGGGATGTGGGTTTCAGAGGTGAAATTTTATTTTCTTTGCACAAAGCAATGAAATTTGGCATGCTTCTTTTAAAGTCCACTGAATGCTTAAATACGAAATTTCACTAAAATATCACAAGCAGTTTTGAAATTATAAACACTTATGTGCTTCATTGCTACACCAAACTTGCAAAAAGCTTGGCATGACAACAAAACATGATAGGAACCTGCAGTTGCTCTTAAATTTTAGCCACAGGAATGGTTCATGCAGTGACATTCTCCAAATTTTTTTAGCAACCTGATTTCTTTCTACACAGAATGCAATATTCATGCTTGCATAATACACTCAGTAGTGTACTAACCAATCAGTGACGGATTTAAAAAAATGAGAAAGTAATTAAAAATATAGGAGTGCTGCTGCATAAAGAATTTATTAAGGAACTCAATGCAACAAACCGCATGAAATCTGTGAAGTCATTGTCATGCTACGCTTTCTGCAAGCAGGGCAGTCAGGTAAAAAACACTTTTGAGAAAACTGGCTCTGGAGTTGTACAAGCAGTCCATACCCATCAAAATGCCCCAGGACTATAATGTTCAGTGTCTTTGGCTATGGGGGCCTTGTAGACGCGTGATTCTGATGAGAGGAGAACTGTGGTGAAACCAGTTTTCCGGTGACACCAATCTTGCCGCAAGCAGCAGTGCAAAAGCCGAGCTATTGCACCTGAAAATCTGCCATTTTCGCCGAGATTTTATCCAGTTTTTTGCGACCTACGGTCACGAAAATATTTTTTTAAGTCAGTTCTGGGTTGTTTTCAGGGAAAACTTTTCAAAGACCTTAAGACACCAAATCTGCTGCTTTCTAAAATTGATTTCTTTCGAGATTTTCATGGTTTGAAAGCCATGTACCCCCTTAAGTGGCTGACGCCCTTATGCGCTAAACACAAATTTCAATAATTAAATCGGCATCAAATGGTACTGAAAAAAGTTAATTTTTACATCATGGTACACTGAACAAAGTGAGAGGCAGGCTTACATCATCCTCCACCTTGTTACCGCAGTGGTTGAACCCATCAAGCCACAAGACTTGGAACATGTCTCCAGGCTTCCAGAAGGGCACATCATACTTAAGGAATACCTTGTTAATTGTACCAAAGCCCAATGACCGGATAGCCAGCATTTTCTTCTCAGGAAGTGGTGGCTCAAACATGTGGGAGGCGTGTGCCTTGAGGCAGCCTAGTGGCAGGGTAACAAATACATGATCTGCTTTAAAAACGGAGCCATCTTCACAGGTCACAGTAATCACTGGCTTGTTGCTACCCAGAGGAACAGCTGCGAAAGATGTCTTCAGGTGACTCTGCGACTTCTCAGTAATATTGCAGTTGTTCGACGCAAGGGGTGCTACTGAGGTCGTCACATTTGTCACACATTTCCCCAGTTGCAGCCACTCGGAAGGAATACCTTGCAAAATAAGATCCACAAACTTTTGATAGCCATGCTTGAGCTCGGTCACAATGTTCCCATCACATTCGTGGTACTGCCCAAAAAACAAGGCAGAGACGTCTGTCAGGGAGCTACAGCCCTGAATTTCTAGCTGCAAGCGCACAGCCCAGTCATAGCAGGCCTCAATTAGCTTGATCTCGTCCTCACTGAAACTGTTCTTGCTTATATAGTCAAGCAGGCTGTGGCGTAAGAAGTGACCAACAGACTTTTGAAAGACACCTGGCATATTATCTCGTCTGCCACTCGTCGACATTTTCTGGCACCTTTCCAGTGCCTCTAAAACAATGGAGCTGACTTCAGTGGCCACATGACCTTGCTCTTCGGTAAGCTGGGCCCAGGTGTAGAAATGTTCCAAATAGTATGGGCAGTCGTGGTCGACCAATCCGTTTTCTTTGGCAAGATGAAAAACTGCATTTCCGGCCTGGCCATGGATCCACTGGGCTCCACACTCAATGTAGCTGTCACCTTCACAGAGGAAAACACGCAAGTACCAATGAGCGTGCATTCACAATGCACCATAGATGGGCATGAAAAAGTCTTACTAGCTAATCAAAAATGTTTAAAAGCTTATGAAATGTTAAACGAAGGCAACAATGAGATGGATTACAGTGGACTAGTTTGAGTCAGAGAGTAGAAATAAGTATATAGGAGGACAGTAATCATCACCATCAACCTCACTACTCCCACTGCAGGGCAAAGGCCTCTCCCATGTCTCTCCAATTAACCCTGTCCTTTGCCACTTTCAAACTTCTTAATCTCATCCGCCCACCTAACTTTCTGCCGCCTCCTGCTATGTTTGCCTTCTCTTGAAATCCACTCCGTTACCCTTAAGGACCACCGGTTATCTTTCCTTCGCATTACATGCCCTGCCCAAGCCCATTTCTTCCCCTTGATTTCGACTAGGGTGTCATTAACCCGCGTATGTTCCCTCACCCACTCTGCCCGCTTCCGATCTCTTAACGTTACACCTATCATTTTTATTTCCATAGCTCGCTGTGTTGCCCTTAACTTAACCCGAACCCTCTTTGCTAGCCTCCACATTTCTGCCCCATAGGTGAGTACCAGTAAGATACAGCTGTTGTATACTTTTCTCTTGAGGGATATTGGTAAACTGCCATTCATGATCTGAGAAAACCTGCCATATGTGCTCCACCCCATTCTTATTCTTCTAGTTATTTCCCTCTCATGCTCCGGATCAGCGATCACTACCTGCCCTCAGTAGACATATTCTCTTACTACTTCCAGCACCTTGCTACCTATTGCAAACTGCTGTTCCCTTGTGAGACTGTTGAACATTACTTTGGTTTTCTGCATGTTAATTTTTAACCCCACCGTTCTGCTCTGCCTGTCTAACTCATTGATCATGCTTTGCAGTTCATGTCCCGAGTGACTTGGCAAGTCAATGTCATCAGCGAATCGCAAATTACTTAGGTATTCTCCATTAACACTTATACCCAACTGTTCCCATTCTAGGCCCCGGAATACCTCCTGTAAATGGCGAAAATCTTTCCCAGCCCAACTGGTTTATGGAACAATTTCCAGTCGGTTCCAGTTGGAACCAGCTGGGATCTAGTTGGTTCCAACTGGAAATTGTTCCATAAACCAGTTGGGCTGGTGGAAATTGCTCCATAAACCAGCTGGGCTGGGAAAGATTTTCGCCAGGAACAGGCGGTGAATAGCATAAGCGAGATCGTGTCCCCCTGCCTGACACCTTTCCTTATTGGAATTTTATTGCTGACTTTATGGAGAACTACGGTAGCTGTGCAGTCGTTATAAATACCTTCCAATATTTTCACATAACACTCTTCTACACTCTGATTCTGCAACGCCTGCATGACTGCTGAGGTTTCCACTCAGTCAAATGCTTTCTCGTAATCAATGAAGGGTATATATAGGGGTTGGTTATATTCTGCGCATTTCTCTATCACCTGATTCATAGCGTGAATATGGTCTATTTTCGAGTATCCTTTACGAAAGCCTGCATGATCATTTGGTTGATTGAAGTCTGAGGTTGTCCTGACTCTATTAGCGATTACCTTAGTAAATACCTTGTAGGCAACTGACAGTAAGCTAATCGGAGGACAATAGTAGCAAGCGATAAAATAAGGTAAGAAAAATGCCGGTCGTCACGCTTACAGTGGATACGAGCGGCATGATTATATAATTCGAAAGAGGCAGTGTCTGGGGGCGCTCTTCCCAGTGAAAACAGGCTTTATTTCGACTGCGACACGCTTTCGCAGGTGGCGTAACGTTTCCAAACTCGCCTTAGGTCCGGCTGAAGTGATAGCATTATCGTTGATGCGCCGTGAATGGGTGTGTCACACGCCCCTCGTAAACAGCGAGCACACTAGCAGCTACGTCGCAATCGCTCGTAAGCAGTGTGATAAGTATATGTGAGCGGGCTACTGATGACTTCATTTCAAACTCGTTCCCAGCTCTCGTCTTTTAGCGACAGCGTCAATTCCAAAGGCGCGCAAATGTAAACGTTGATTCAAGAGCCGTTTAACAACGCATGAGTAAAAACACACTGCTATCACAAACTTGGCACTGTTTGGGTCTTAAGCTTTCTTACGCACTCATTTGAAACGATCGGTTTGCATGCTCAAGAAAGATACAAAGACGACTGCGCGACAAACAATGACTTAACAAGAGCAACAGAAGAGCTTGGATGAAAAAAAGAGGTTCACAGGAAAAGACTCACCGAAAGGTTTTGAAAACGTCCTACCACCAGGTCGATCTCTGGCTTCAAGAATCGTGACATTTCTAAATCCGTGCGCAAACAGGCGATTTGCCGCTGTCAGACCAGCAACACCCGCACCGATAATCAAAACTTTTGCAGTGATTTCATAGCGACCGCCCACCTCAAACAGTTCTTCAGAAGAAGCCATCCCGGCCTCATCCTCCACGATTCATCGGCTCTGTCAGCCGTCGGCGTCGGCTCCAATCCAAAACACGCCCATAGTGGCCAACTCAACCCGGACCAATAAATGGCTCCATGGGGGAAGGAAAGCCAGGAAAATGTTTTCTTTCCTCCATGCATGGCCCATAACAGCAAAAGAAGATTGTGGCGTTGGAACATGCTGCAAGCCCGTGAAAGCATTGCAAACCCTGCAAGCACACGAAAGAGCTACAGATCTCTCCTTATCTTGAGTATGTTTCTGGTGGAGGAGGAGGATGAGGAGGAGCAGTTATCCGTTCCCGTCGAAATGAGACGGATTGATTATTCAATTCCACGCAGTCAAGCAAGAAGAGGTAAGCAAAGAGGGGAAAAAGAAACATTTAAACTGAAACTGTATGATCGACTTCAATAAAGGGCTTCCCTGGTGAGGATCCTTACCCCCCTCTCCCTCAAGAACACGGATCATGACATATGGTTCGTTTAAATAAGTGTTCTTCTCTCTCTCCCTCTATAAGCACAGCGTTCTGGGTCACGGGGTAAAACTGATCCCATTAAAAAAATTCAGTTTGGAACCAGTTATACCAACAGGTCAGCAAAATGGGTAGTCCTTCTGGTTTTCGCAGTTCCAGTTGGGCATTCCAGTTGGTTCAGCCAAGTGAACCACCCAACTGGTTCCTGAGGAGGATCATCGGAAAGTAGTCTGTTATCGCTACTTCCGGGTTTCAACTTTTTCCCCCGGCTCGCTTGCTTCATGGTAGTCGATGTGCTAATATCACTCGTAATACTAATTTATTTGCACTGTAATACTGCTGATAGTACTTATCGCAAGACCAATGCGACATCGACTGTGCTCTGCTTCGTAGTGTGCTTTCGCACGAAATGCAACCAAAATAACGTAGTTATGGTATGAGGCTTTTTATGCGTATGCAGTGCAATGTGTTGAGACGCGCTGTGAGCACAGTGACATGAATGGATAGTTTGCTAGCCCACTGGCAGCCTTTACACGCTGTGAGGAAAATGCATGCATTTTCCTCACAGCGTGTAAAGGCTGCCAGTCCAGCACAGTTGCCAGTTTACGTGTGCGGTTTAGAAGATGATATATACATATATCATCTGCTGAACTGTGCACGTTTCAGCCCTTCGTAACGCGGCGGAAACAAATATACAATGACCAACGCGTTAAGCTCATTCAAACGCACGTTAAACCCACTGTCATGCATACAGCACGCAAGCTCTTCAAAAATCTATTATAGAGATAAAAGGGATGACAGGAATTTTCGACCAAAATATATGCTTTCACGAGGTTTTTTGCAGCCAGGATTCGATCTGTCCTATACAATACGCTTAAAAGAGGACTTTAAAAGTCTGGTGCTATCTGTGCCTTCTCAAAGGTGCCTTAAAGGCGATTGAAGATTTGGCGGGAAAGGCATCTTATTTTGGCGGGCTTTTCGGCCTCTGTATGGATACGGGTCAGAAGACTGGTTCTATGTCAGCCCTATTTAAAACATCTTATAGACGACAGAAGTATTGGCGGGAAAGCTTCCAATTTTGCCGGGCTTTTCGGGCTTGTGGTGTGCGAGGTTGAAGACTGGTTCTATTACTGATCTCTTCAAGACAAATAATAGACGACAGAGGTTTCTGCAGGAAGGCACGTCTAATTCTGGCGGGCTGTGTCAGCTCGGCATTCTTCTCAGTGGGCAGTTGCCTGTCTAGACGCTGGCAGGCGGCGACGGCGCCGCCATATTTGCAACCACCACGATGCACGCTTGAAACGGCGCGCGCGCTCTTCAGAATTCCTGCACCAAGGCAGCCTGATTCATGATGTACAGATACCTCATCGTGGTGCTAACTCTAGGGGCGCCTGTGTTCAAACATAACCCTTACCGCAGCTCTGCCGTGTTTCAGCAGCGGATCCCTCGTCTCTCGTCCGGCTTCCCCGCTGCACGGCGGCCATTTCTTGTGCCTTCGTGCTCTCCCCTTGCTATTCACGCCACCGCTATGCATGTGTGAGTACCCTGTGGACCTCCCATCATCGCCCGGTGCTCGTCCTGCGGCGGTCTTAGCGCTGTTGGGATGCAGGCAACGTGGTCGAACTGGAGAAGGGACGAGGAAGATCGGAGATGGGGTTACGAAGAGGACACTGAAAACTTTCTTATACAACTATTTGCATTATGTACAAATAACGAGCAACTGAGAGCTTCTCAGCAATCGGGAGTGTCGGTGAGAGAGAGCTTCTTGGCCGTACTCGATGCCGAGTTTTATAGGGTTATCCTTCCCTGAAATCCCTAAATGGAGGTCAGGCCTGCCGAGGAAGGCGTCTTTTAAAAACTTCACTGTAGCACTCATCACACACAGGGAACACGCCCCCGTCACGTCTTGAGCTTGAGGGTGAGGAGGATGCCATTTCTGTCGCGCAGACAACGGAAGGTCCGCGAGTAGCGTTCCCGCGGTGTGCAGGTGGTCTCACTTGTTAATCATCAGTGCAAGGCCAAGGCTACGTGCGAGGCCACGCCGGGTTGGGAAACCGCTCGCCGGAAACTTCTCTGACGACGGATTGCGCTGACCCCCAGCTGACCCCTGGGTCCTCCCTTGACGGTCCATTACGGCTGCCCCTGGCAACTATCTTCGTCAAGTAGATGAGAGTACACTGGCAGAGCTGCGCTGGCTGCTTTCACAGGAGGCTTGCTGTCGCCGCTGCTACGCCCGACGAGAGTCCACATTTTAATCCACTAATGCTGGAGGACATCCCGGGCATAACAGCGTGAACCTTACGTGTGTCTGTAGCCCTATCCGCGTCACTGCCTATATGCTATAGCAAGGTTACACCGGGGGTTCCTTTGTCCCTCATGCGGTTTCCTCGCTGCACGGTGGATATCGCGCGTTCTTCCCTTCACGTCACCACTGCGCGGTTGTATCCGTCGGACTATGTCGCTGTTCGACCTCCCCGCCGTGAAGCGACCATTGAGGACGCACACCTCTTCGCACCATCGCTGCGTATCTTCCCCTATTCGCAAGGCGTTTCTACCGTGCTGCTTCCAGTCCGCGCGCCTCTGAAGGCTGGTTAACCTAGCGAATGAGCGACTGAGCGGCGCGTCGCAGCGAAAATTTCCAACTTGTTTGAACCTCGTCGCTCGCCTCTGCGACGATTCAAAAACAGGTTTTCGCCCCTCGGCGGCAAGATTCGCTGGCGTTTGCGCTTGCATGTGAAACAGACTTGAGTGTATGCCATTTACCAGTGCTGCCGTCCGACCTCAGGGAACGGTGGCCACCTCTATGTGCACCTCGATCGTCGCTCATATTCCCTTCCTTGGAGCTGTTGCAGCTGCAACTGCAGCGTCTCACTGGACTTGCTATTTGGGTGAAGCTTGGGGTGGTGACTCTCGTGGTAGACCGCGCTTCCTGTACTGGCCGCAGTGACTCTGTAACTCCTCCATGGGCTGGTGTTGCTGCAGCAGATGAGGTCGCTAGCCAACAGCAGTAGACACCACCGGGTGTGTGCCTGGAGGCCCCTCTGCTCTTGCGGGTGTCATATGAACTTATGTAGAAACTAAAACTGATTTAGCTCTTCGTTGATGACAGTAGACTGTTATCGTTTATGTAACTTCGTTTATTGCAAGAAACAAGAAAAAATCACTGTTCGTTAGGAGGGGAGCAAGAGCTCGAGAAATTACATGCTCATCGTTGGGGCTCCCCGATCGTTCTGCCCTTTTCCAATGCCCCTCTAGACCGAACAGCTCTCCGCCCGTCTCAACCTTTGGCCCCTCTCCCCTCGGGTTCCCGGAGTCCCGTCGCCCGAGGGGAGCCGCCGCCTGCCATAAACAAGCGCGAGGTGTCTGGTTTTCGTCTCGGGAGGCGGGCTTAAGAGAATGACATACAAACGACACACAGGGTAAACATAAAAAGAAAAACGTAGTTTTAACAACTTACCTGCCACCGCACGTCCCGCCGCCCGTTGTCTTTGTCCTGTACCACACTGTTAGCAAAAAAACACCCAAAAGGGAGTAAATAGCTTGTCCTCTAACGCACACCCAAAAGGAGGTTTTTTTTACTCCATATGTATGGTGTTTTTTATTTACACCCTTATATAAGGGAGTTATTTTGGAGTGAAAAGGGAGTAAATTTTTTACTACCCACAGAGATGGAGCCAGAAAATGGTGTCATGTTTATTTATCCTCATTCAGGCTCATTCTTACAGCAGTGACAGCGGCGGAAACGGGCAGTAGCTCTGCGGGCCGCCGGCAACCCAACTTGGGAAACAGCGTTGCCCTAATGTGACCCCGCGTCACGCATTCTTTCCGCCGTCTGCAAGCCCAGCGGCGGCGTACGCGGCAGGAGTCGTCTGCTTGTCGTCTCCTTTTGCTGTACGAGCTCGTTTCGTTGGCTATGTTCGTGGATAAAGGGATGTAACATTATAATCAGCTGTTCAAAACTGAAAAGGAGACGCTGGGTAGTTTTCACGGTCATGTACCACGCTGTATTTGACCCAAAACCAGAGCAGAAAAGATGAAAATACACCTGATGGTAGTTTGGAATGGCAGTGTTTGCTTTCATATTCACTTCATTAAGGCTTGGATTTTAAACATGGCTGAGGAAAAATGTTACCACCGGCCGACCTCTCCACCTTTCCCTCATTAAAATTCCTTTCTCTGTCTCTCTCAGCGTTGACATAACTATGTTCTATCACAGTTCCATGTTCATGCAACACATAATCTGCTGCAACACACTGCGAGAACCACACTAAAAAAAGCCTGTGAGAATTAGGCCTAAGCGGGGGCTGTAGCGGGGTGGCGACACAAACAAAGGAAAGTCAGGTATCGTTAGAGCACTGGAGGCTTCACAGGAGCAATTCAATTATGTAACGTACTGTAGCGGAAAACGGCGACAAGTCGATATCTTGCACCGCGGCAGGCGCCCGTGAAGGAGCAGAAGTGAGCAGAGATCCAGCGACGATGGTAACCAAGCTGTCGTCACTCACCGCCATTATCCTACAACTGACCAGTAGCAGACGAGACGGTAGGCGGCGGGGCGGATTGCACAAAGTGGTGTTTATACCGGTGGAGTATTTGACACAATTAACTCCCTTTCTAGACTGGAGTAAATGCTGGTAAATCCTCATTTTTACTCCATTATTCCCTCATGGGAGTAAAATGGAGGACAGTCCACCTTTTTACTCCCCAATCATGGAGTAAATGTTTTCACAAATGGAGTAAAAAGGGTGGCCGCCACCATTTTTACTCCCTTTTGGGTATATTTTTGTTTACAGTGCAGCTGCGGTACGCGGCGCTAAGTGTGTCATTCGACCGATCCCTCCTGTGTCCTGGATTAGCACTCAGGAACCACATTCCATCCTACAGGCTTCGCGTCCCTCAGTTTCCCTCGGCCCCTGTGTCCTTAAGCACCCCCCCCCCCCCCCAAATCCCGTTCTGCAATCTCGGGTTCCGAGTAGTGCTCCTTTAAAGAGCAGCAGAACTGTGAGTCTTTATGCCACATAATTGTCACAATTCTTCTATCTTGTTCACAACTATGTGTACTGCTTGTTTTGCTTCTTTTATCAAGTTAGTATGCAGAATCTAATTCCGCTCTTGATAAGATAATTGCTTCGCCGTACTTAAGTATAGTGTCCTCTCCTTTCGAACAGGCGAAGAACCTGCGCATATATTATTTACTCTGGACCGGAGTTTTACTAAAAGTGCCTTTTTTTTTCACAGAGACGAAGCCGCGATGTGCACACCAGGCAGATGGCGCATCCAACCTCTCAGTCAAAAAAATTTTGACCCATTTCCTTGCATGCTTTCCACTGAACAGTTCTGTTTTTGTTGTACAGCCTATTCGTCAATAACTTTGCGGCTTATAGAAGCTGCTGCGGGATGAAAGAACAATCGGCGGGCCACGCAACCTGCGCAAGGAGGCGAGAAAGTTCCCGATGTGCTTGCACCTCATTATTTATTTTAAATTGGTTTAGGCTGTTTCGCCATAGGCGGGGCGGTCAGAGCCATTCCTATTTTATTTTTTCTTGGGCTGCCCACCATCTAACGAATGTTCCGCGATATAATAAGCAAAAGCATACGTGTGCATGACCGCGACTAAGTAGTAGCACGTCTCAGGAGATACCGAATAGGATCGTAGCTGCTTATGTCGTAATTGTGCATTTTTTTTCTGATGCACCATTCATCTGCATCAGATGCTGGCGATATGGTTTATTGCAGGTATGCTGTTTTTTTATCTGCTGCCCCATTTACTGCAACCAGCTCAGCTGCTGCTCGTGCCGTTTGCTTTGAATATGATCTTTTATTGATCATAATAAGGAGCGTTGTTTTTATATTTTTCTCTCCATTTACCCGGAGTAGCAGCAGTTGAAGCTAGCATCAAGCCTGCAGCTTGCAGCGTGCAGCAGCTAGGGTTGTTGTGCAGTGCACAATGCAAGCTTGATGTGGGTCCACAGTGCTCTAGCTCCTCTTTCACTGAACAAAACGAACAAACTTCTCAGGAATAAAAGGGGGGCTCCAAATCGTAATGCAAACAGCTTATAAACTACCTGCATTCATATAGAAAAGGGTCTTCCTGTTGCTCATTTCTAGATGTTTTTTTTTCTTGTGACGTTTCGGGAGAGGTATTCTTTAGACCACTTTAAGAAGTTTACTGACTGCGCCTAGAAGAAGGATTCTCAAACATCTTTTGATTCGGAAATTAGACGAACTATATTACTGATTTAAGGCGTTAATCAGCTGAAAACGGGTTTTCCACACACGCTTTATAGCCTTTTGTTTTGTTCCTGATAGTTGCTTTGGGCTACCTTGGATGCGCTTTAGAATTGCCGAAAGCACATTACAGAAGCGCCATTAGGTTTCTTCCTAGGCTCCAGACTTCATTCAGTTTTGTTGTCGCATAGACTGGATTCTATTTTCGCACTGTCTAGCGCAGAGAGATTTCGGTGAGCAAATCTACGCGCTAGGACATCTTATTTTGTCAAAAAAAAAGAAAAGAAAAATATGCCGGGCTACAAAAGAAAGGGGGGGGGGGGGGCTGCACCGAGTCCCGAACCGGCTCGGAACGGTTCCTTTAAATAGTTCCGGTTCGGGTTCAGTTCCAAGATGGCGAAAAAATTTATGAGCTTTGTTCGGTTCCGTTTTCGGGTTCAAGTTCGATTCCGGTTCGACACCCTGGCCAGGACCCTCTAATTACCGGACTCGTCTGCCTGCAGGACGACTGTCTCGAGCCCATCTTGGCTAGAGTCCTTGCTGGGGTACACTCGTCGTAATGGGCTCAGGTAGGGGGCTCGAGGAGGGCTCCCTTGATGCCGAGAAACGTTCGCTGTTGGGTTGGTGTCCAAACCCACGTAGCATTCTTCAGTAATGCTGTCAAAGGCGCGCTGCTGTTGACAAAGTTCGGAATAAAACAGCGGAAATAGGTGAATTCAATGACACTTTTTAGTTCCTTGGGACTGGCTGGAGCTTCGTAAGCCATGAGCGCCCGCAGTTTGCCAGGGACGGGACGAATACCATGTCAGTCCGCGACGTGACCCAAGTACGTCACCTCGGAAGAAGCACTTCTAGTTTTCTGAAAGTGCTCTTTTAAAATGCTTTTCTAAAGTATACCCACAGACAATCCCGTCGTCCAGATATACCAACGCCGTAGCACACTTCATATGGCCCCAACACGCGGTCCATGAGGCGCTGGATGGTGGCCGGAGCATGGCATACGGGTGAACTGGTAAAGCCAGTCGGGTGTGACAAACGCCGTCTTTTCCGCGTCGTCGGGATGAAGAGGCACGTGCTAGTAGTCATAAAAGAGGTATAAGGTAGAAAAATACTGTGACCCCTTCAGGTAGTCGAGTGCATCATCGAAGCGAGCTAGGTGATTCAGGTGGAAATGGGTGTATCGTTTCATGCCTTGCCGAAGTGAAACGTGGACGCAGCCAGAGAGCAGTGAACCAACGGCTTTATTCAGCGAGTGTTTTTATAGCAGACTCGGTGCGTAAGAGGGCGAGTGGGTTATCGCGCACCAGAGAGCGGCGTGCTCCCCACAGCTTGGCCGCTGGTTAGTGCGCATGCGTGCGTCACCGACTGAAGATCTGATACAATGGGTATTGGCGTTTATCTTGCGATAATCAACGCAGAATCGGATTGTCCCATCCTTATTCCGCATAAGAACGACAGAGGAGGATCAGGGACTACACGAAAGGTAAGTGATGCCCTGGTCGAGCATGTTGGCCATGTGCTGCTGGTCGACTCGCCTTTCGGCAGGTGTCACACGACGAGTTTGATGATGAACGGGACCGCAGTGTTCGGTGTCGGTCCAGTGTTGAGTCCAGGAAGTGCACCCGAGTTCACCGGTACTGAGGGCAAGGCAACGGTGGCATGCTTCGGGGTGGTCAGGTTGGGGCCAAAATTCATTGACTCCCCCGGTAGGACTTCTGTCGCTGGCGTGTGAATAGCCGCAGCCGCAGGCTGGAGAGATGTAACCGGAAGGCCAGGGCTCAAAACTAATGCTGTGGCCAGGGTTGACCCGTAACACAGCACGAGAGATTGACAGCTCAGGTTGAGCAGAATGTGCACGTGGGTCTCTCCTTTGACTGGAGACAGAAGGTTCCGAGGTGAGGTCATTTCGCGGGCTAGAGCTGAACAACGCATTAGATCGAAAAGAACGTCCGCTGTGACCGGGCTGTCGAGTTGATCGCTCACCCAATGTCGGAAGCCGGGTTCATTGTCGGTGCTTCGGGGCGTGGTCACGCAGAAAGACGGAGACACGCTTGGTCGCCAACACCAGAGGCTAAAGTTCAGAATGGCGCAAAAGACACACACACAGGAAAAATAGGGGATGACACAAAGAGCGCCTCTTTGTGTCATCCCCTATTTTTCCTGAACTTCAATCATGAACCAACTAGCCCCAAAGCAAGTTCTTCTGCAACCAGAGACTAGTACAGGCTAGCGCCGAGGTTAGAAATGTAGCTAACCTAGCCCTGGCCACAGGCAGTTCGGTGCACCCATGATTTCGGCGGCGAAAAATTGACAGCAACCCCCGCTTGCAGGCACCAGCCGCACCCTAGGACCGCAGGCCAAGTTGGACTGTCCGCGATCGCAAACTCTGTCGAGAAGGTTGTGCCGAGAGCACGCACATTGACGACGACACGTACAATTTGCTCAACAAGGGCGCCGTTGTGAGCTAAGCTCTGGGTTTCGGAGGCTGGCAGAAGCAGGTGGGGCACCTCGGCAGCGAGTAATTTGTCCAGGACATTGACAATCGCTCCAGTGTCAACCAAGGCTTTCACATTCTGGCCAAGCAGGGCAACGTCAACGAACACTTGAGGCGAATATAGTGCATGTGGAAACGATAAAAGGGGTCGATGTGACGAAGACACAAGCTAAGGAACTGGCACTGAGACACCTTGGGAACCCTAGGGGAAACCTCAAAGCTCGAGTCCCCGTTGGTGCGTTACTGAGGCGAAGGTGCCAGCTATAGCAGTCCCGAAGGCGGTGGCCTCGTTGTCTGCAGAGAAAGCAATTGACACCTGGTGACAGGTTGCCAGTTCTGGATGACTCTGCCACTCGTGAGCTTCCATGCAGGCTGCAAATGCTTGAATGCGCTGGGTGTGGTGTCGTACGAGCAGTCTGAGGGGCCCACTCCTCGACGGCGCGCCGGGCAGACGATGACCGCCGGCAGGTCCCTCAGGGCCATGTCCCCTTCGATGGCGAGCGTCATGGCGGCGTGGACAGAACGTTGTAGCCGCAAGCGAACCAGGCGCTGGACCTCGGGGTTCCGGATCGCATCCAGGAAAACCTCCGTGCCGATCAGTGCCACGGTATTATGCGGTGCACCCGGCAGCGACTGCTTAGGATTTTAATTGATCCTGGTGGCCAGCTCACAGGCGCTGGTATTGCACCCGGGGGTGACCGGACGCGCCATAGTGGTCGATGAGGAGGCCCGACAGAACAGTGTAAAGTGCCTAGATGTTCGTAAGGTACGTCGTGAGTGAGTGAGAACTTTATTTTAAGCTTTGGGGAGGCGTTACGGGGCTATTCTAGATGCTCCAGGTGGTCGGCATGGATGGATGGATGGATGGATAGGAGCGCCCCCTTTGAAACGAGGTGGTGGCAATTGCCACCATGCTCAGCTTTTCTTTCTTTACTATTTTTTTGTTTACTGTGTTGGCAATTCTCATTAAGATTCGCCGTCATCTTTACCTACGGTTTCCTACAATTCTAACCTTATGCCACATCTCTGCTTTTCAGCCACCAATCCTCCAATCGCTTTTTCTAACTTCCACTGCAGATTTATTTACATGACCATTGTTATCTTTAAACCCTAGGGCCTCAGGAAGAGTGACTGTGCCTGCATTGACATCCGGATGGATATCATCACATTTGATTATGAGGTGTTCAGTTGTTTCCACAGATCTACCACACACTGCACATGTGTCGTCATCTTCGTTAAATTTCTTTTTGTAGCTGCGCGTTCTAAGACACCCTGACCTAGCTTCAAAAAGTAGGGCACTGCCTCTTGAGTTATCATAGAAAAATTCTTTCCTGATCTGCCTTTTCCAGTATCGATATAGTTCTACACTATGTTTCTTTTCCATTGAATTCATCCAATTTTTAACTTCCGCGTTTTTCACCTGTCGTTTAATGCTCTTTCTTTCTCCGTCCTCATGACCGGCATACTTACTGGTTAGTTTTCTAGTTCTTTTCCGCCACTGTGAGTCAACGCTCTTTCTGTATAAATATTTAAATACCTTAGCTGCCCACCTGTTATCGTCCAATTTCCTCAGGCGTTCTTCATATAGTATTTTACTCTTAGCTTCCCGTGCTTCGAACGATGCCCAGCCCATATCCCCTTGTACTGCCTCGTTTGTGGTTTTGCCGTGGACACCAAGTGCTAATCTTCCAACAGCTCTCTGATTTACGTCTAATCTCGACTGAACTTCTGCCCTTAAGCACAGAACCGCATTGCCGAAAGTAAGCCCCGGCACCATTATTCCTTTCCAAATACCTCTTAGTGCTTCGTATTTGTTGTATCCCCATAATGCCCTATGTTTCATTATCCCGGCGTCTCTTCGTCCTTTTGCCCTAAGAGCCTGTTCATGCTTTTCCGTGTATATCTGCCCTTCTTCTGGCAACTACCTCTTGCGCCTTCGTTGTCGCCCGTATCTGGTTGGTGGGGTCTTAGCTGGCGAGAACCACTTCCCATTCTTTCAGGGAGGGAGATATCACTAGTCCTACCGGAGGTGGATCCTCCGTGCAGTCCCAGATTACGTGATCTAACGTGGTGGTGTTCCCGCGTAAATGACAGTACGGATTAATTAGTTCTGGAAAGATATTCGCGTATGTCCACGGGTTCGGATGCTCGTTACCAAGCTGCGAGGACACGTGGCAAACCTTCAAGACACACCCAAAGGCACGTCATGAAGAAGGTTTATCGCGCGTCCTTGCAGCTTGGCAACGAGCATCCGGGCCATCGTTCGGGCGCTCCAGCCATCGCTACAGCGATGACGCCAAGTTGGATGCAGTAGGTGTTCCACGAGATGGTGCCGTGGAACTCGGGCGAATAAGGACACACGGGGGAGGACGCGCTCGCGCCGGGCACGCCGTTTTCGGCTGAGGCCACAGGTTCTATGGGAACGGGGTATGAGTCAGAGTTGGCGCCCCAAGTCACCAGCGCTTCTATGCTGACCGTGACCTGTGCATCAGTGCTCTACCGAAGTCTCACAAGTAAGGAGCATGCGAGGTGGCAGTGCAACATGAATAAAGAACTGAAAGAAAGACAAACAGCTGTCAGCCTTCTCGCACGCTTTCGGGTGAAAAGTTCACAGAAATGGCAACACGATATGCACCCCCTCCCCCATACCCCAACCTTCCCGCCATTGCACTGGGTTCCTTCGAACCGCCATGAAACGGTTTCCTCTTATTCGCTCGTTTTTCCAATGCGTGCACCTTTTGTCAAAAATATGCAGGGCAACGGGTTACATGCAGGTACACCGTTCCTTTTCGTTAAAACTCCTAAGCTCTGAAAGGAGGATGACGACGGTTTCAAAGGTTGGGAGTCCCGGCAGTGCTAAGCGAGGCACATGGTACTGCCCTTAGGCAAACTCAGTGGCCCGTATAGTTTTGACAAAGGCTGTATACATTGTGAAAAACAAAGTGAGTGCTTGCGCTTGGCGACCAGTATGCGAGCAGTGCCCAAATTTAGTTTCAGCAGCCAGGAGTAGCTAGTTTTTAATCCGTGTTATTCATGTGACGTGGGGCCCTCTCTGTACAGCATAAATATGTGCAGTGAAACCTTGCTTCGTTGAATGCACGCAGTGGCCCCCCGCGCACTCTTCATTAGCTTACGTGCAAAGTTCTCCAAGTCCCGCTTCGTGCCATGCGCTGCCTTTCTGCCTCGCCCACGTTTCTCGAGCCGATTCACACGGACGATAAGAATGCACCCGCGAGTCACTCGTCTCAGGGCTTCGGATAGAGATTAATTCCGCCCGTGAGGCGAGCCCCTCAGCAAAAGAAACAGATCACTCGGCGTCAGCGCTGATGAGGCTGGGAGGAGGCACGCACGCATTTATTTTTTGGCCTTCCTGGAAGCGGGCCCGCGCACTTTCTTCGTGGGCGCGCCGCTGAAGGATTCATATATGTCGAGCCACATCAGCTGCAAACGGGCCTTGCGGTTCGGCTTGACGACCCGCAGCGATGATCGAGCTTGCCCCGCGCGGGCTCCCATTTACGACGGCGGGTCGCTGTCTGCCGTGACGCTATTGATTATTAACCGGAAAACGGCACCCATAATAAGACCGGCAGAAGTCCGGGCCGCCTTCAGCGTCATGACGTCCAGGTTGCTTGCACTCGCCGAGCCGTCGGCATGCGGTAAATTTTGCGGCATGTCGCGCAGACCATCCCTTTCCCGCCGACAACCCCTCCATTGTACTCTCGTACATTTTTCTCTTCCACGTTCACAAGACGACAAATCAATATGCTCACTGAATTTTATTCCTTCGAATTGTAGACGAAATGTGCATGTACAGGCATGAACTGTGAATGTCGCACGCCAGGCGACAATAATACGCACGACACTGCGCTAGCTGCAATACAATGTTGATCATCTCCGCATAACACGTACCAGATTGGCCACAAATCTTAGTGTCAAAGCAGACCACGTAGCGAGCAGTGATTTAGTCCGGTGCGTTGGGAAACGGCTTACTAAGTGCTTTTATTGGGAATAGCTCGGCTTTACGTGTGATAATTGCTGTCAGCGTGGCGCATGTAACCGAATACAAGCCGCTTCGAAGTTCTAGATGCGTGTGATCGACCTTGTATGCAGACTAGCAAAAATGCACTGCAGATACACAACACTGCAAACAACACTGCTTTACCGGACGGAAGCTGCTCAACACAAGGGCCACAGCACGAAAAATGTAAACTAAGAGAAAAGACATACGTTCGCACGTGATTGGCGCGGGTAGAAGGATATGCAGGCGTAAAAAAAATGCTACAAAATCCACACCACCAAGCTTTCGCGGTTTTCGGACGAAAACATCCAACACGCTTTAGCGAAACAGCACACCTGCGTACGAAGCCACGGATACACGAAATATCAGTACACGAACTTACGGCATTGTGCAGATACAGGTGCAGGCGAGGCGAACAACAACTCTTCGTTTATGGTTATATGGCAATGTAAACTACTGGATCTCAGAATCACAACTTAGTCGCCAAGTGAGAGCTCTTAATGCAGAGCGTCTCTGGAGGGAAACCACAGTGCGTTGAAGTTCCGGTGAAAACCTGGGCCATCGAAGTCGTTTGCGTGACTGATCATTGCTCGAGAGCGTGGCCATTAACGGTAGACAATGATAATGGTTTTTCATATGGCTCTTCGACCGTCTAGCCGCACTGATCTTTTTTCTCCTTTGTTCTCTTCCTTTCTCGGTTGAAGGATGCTGCTGCACATCCCAGCGACAAAGGCGTATGGAGTGCTACTCGCGAGAAAGGAATGGACCTTCCCGAAACCAGGAAAAAGGAATCGCCTGAAGATGCAGACTCTCTGGGGCCCGTAAAACTTAGGCACCTGGTTAACCTGTTATTTTTCCTCCTATTTTGTGCTTGGCGGTTGGGTCAGTCGTGGCATTGCCAGCAGCTAGACCCATGAGTACAAAGGCCTGTTTGTAAGCTGTTTTAGCAACGCGGAACCCCGCTTGATATTAACTAGGTGAATGGCAGCAAATGCAGAGAACAGCTAACAAAGGAAGGTGCAAATCTGAATTCCCTCAAGCTGCCCGAGTTGTACAGTGGCGATCACCGTTACCGAGAACACGCCAGCGAGGTCTTGTCGATGCAATCGCGATATTAAACCGTAATGCCCCTACTTTGGCTGTCAAAAAAGTTCAGTTTTTACTTCCCTTAATGAACGCAGCACACTCTTTTGGCGAGCTGCTGATGGTAGTGAACGCTATCTGGTGCCTTTTTTTGAACGCCGAAACAAATACGCAGTAATATTAGGCGTGTTCGGCCGAATGTAAAGGCTGCTGTGCCAGGAATCCGAGAACCAAAACCAACCCCGCCTATTTGCAAAGGGCTTCGTAACCAGCCTAATTAGTGACTATGCTCTCCAGCGTGCTGAAGAGTGCGTTTTATTTTATTTTCAAGAACAGCCTTACCAGATGCGGTGTTATTCCAGCAGCCTACTTTTTGTCACCTTTTTACGCTTTCAAATTCTGAATATTTTAGCTCGCGTATTCGACCCCCCCCCCCCCCCCCCGCAAAAAAACAACATATATATCAGAGATCTTTAAAGAACAAACTATGCGTCTATTATGAGAGTAAATATAGTATATTGCGAGACTGAAGACACTTTCGCCAGTATTCAGAAAGAACACGTAACAGATGACACGGTACTACAACACGACGTGGGGTTGTCTTAATGACATGGTACACGTGAAGTGCTCGCGCACTCGTGTTCCCGTTATAGCTGATCACCACTGTATACTCACGAGAAAGGGTTAAGAAAATCTTGCAACAAACGTGCGCAGGAAGTAAAGATCTGCGAAGGTATACGTTTCACCACATACAGACACGCAGACAACACCTACACGTTGATCGTCTGATGACGTCTGAGACGGCAAACGATTGTACAATATTTTCTTCACCTCAGGCCGGCATTCCACGAGCAGTTTTCTTGCAAAACCAATTGAATGACGGCGACATTTGCACAAGTTTACAGGTGCAGGGCGGAGAGCTGACAGATGCTTATTTAGCTGTACCGACTAGAATTGCAAGCATCACTTAATTCATTCTGAGGTGTATTAAGCCTGATATACCGGCACTTGGTCTTACCCTTTGTTGGGAACTTTTTTCAGCTGTAACTGAAGCCGGGAGCTCGAGCGTTCGAGCTTTCGTCATTACTTTTAAAACACCGGTGTAACTTTTCTAATAGTATAACCCTTTCCATTTCAAATGTGCTAAGTTTGGCGAGCCTTGGCTACAGGTCAATTGAAGATGACAAGCATGGTGCCATTTTAAAACCTTCAGCCAAACGTTTACATCAGCTGACGGTAGCTTTGCGATGCGCAATGCTGGCGACAGTCCTGGCAATGGCGACGGTTTTATGTTGCCGCAGCCTGGCTGTGGACAATGCCAATAGACGTGCCCATTGAATCCCGGCCCTGGTATCTGCTTCCTTTGGGGCTCGCATTGGCGGCACACTGTGTTAGTGCGCGAGAAAAGAAAAAGTGGTGGTGGTGTGTCGCCCCTGGGTGAAGGCTGGTGTGTTCAAAGCTGACGCATCAGGTGCTCGTTTGTGAAGAATGTGCCCTGCAGGCCGATGTCCGGCGAGAAGGGCGGGTCCTCCGCTTCCAGGAAGTAGGTGCGCATCATGCCTTTACCCTGCAGAAAGCAGGGAGCGCGCAACGATGCATCAGTGGTCGCTGTGGGCTGGGGAACTGAAGGCTAGCCAAACATGCTCACATGCGCACGGCCAGTCTGCAAACTCCGCAGCAAAAATTAGGAGGATGCTTGAGATGGCGCCTTATCCTCCTTTTTTTCTCTCTCTTTCTTATTCCTTTTCTTTCTCATTTCTCGCCGATTACCAATCCACAATCACATTACCGAACACGGTCATCGATTACAAGCACGACGATTACCGACGACATTAACGATTACCAATCACCAAACATTATCTTGGTTACATTGCACGACATAATATATATATATATATATATATAATTACTGTAACATCAGTACACATCCAAAACACACGTTACTGTCATACACACCACAACGCTTTCAATAGGTGCGCCTCTAACACTCTGGAGCAAAGGTCACTTCGTTTCCTATGCGTTGCGTGCCTGCCTGGCTTGCAAAGGGCCGGGGTTCGAACCCCAGTTTTGGCTATTTTATTTGAATGATTTACTCCTATATTCTGATCTCTCTATTCTGGGATTGGTTCTCACTGACGCAGGACGACGGATTTTCAGCAGAACGAGCTCCTTACGCTATCGCGTGAAACTGATATCTACGGAGCCAAGCGCGTGCTTTATGCACCTGTCAGCTGTCTGAGAGAGAAAGAGAGAGACAGAAAAGATATTCAGGTTGGCTGCCCTTCAGTGGGAGAAGGGAAAGTAAAGGGGGGAAAATGAAAGAGAGATGAACAAACCCGCTGCTCTGAGCCTTGCCTAGCAATACCGCTGTTTTTCGCTATTGTTCCGAGTGAATTACCTCGAAAAGCATTCGCTGTTCGTGAAACGTATCTCTGCCCTAGTAGTGATCACCCGGGACGGGAGAGGCGCACCTTGACGTAGATGTCGCCGCGCAGCCGGTGGCGAAAGGTGCCGAACGTGTCGAGCAGGCGCTTGGTCTCGCGCGTGATGTGGATCTTCATGGCCTCGCCGCAGCTCTCCATGCGCGACGCGGTGTTGACCGAGTCGCCGAAGAGGCAGTAGCGGGGCCGCTTGAGGCCCACCACGCCGGCGGCGCAGGGGCCCGAGTGGACGCCGATGCGGAGCCGCAGCTTGCTGTTGGGCTGGTGGCGGATGCGGAAGCCCGCGATGGCCGTCAGCAGCGACAGCGTCATGCGGCCGATCTCGCGCGCGTGCTCCTTGCCGTTGCGCACGGGCAGGCCGGAGACGACCATGTACGCGTCGCCGATGGTCTCCACCTTGAAGACGTCGTAGTTGATGATGATGGCGTCGAAGCACGAGTACAGGTCGTTGAGCAGGTCCACCACCTCGATGGGCGTGCTGTGCGCGCAGATGGCGGTGAAGCCGACGATGTCGCTGAAGCAGATGGTGGCGCACTCGAACGCCTCCGGCTGCACGTACTCCCCGCGCTTGAGCTGCTCGGCCACCGAGCGCGGGAGCACCTCGTAGAGCAGCTCGTCGCTCTTGCGCTTCTCCTCGACCAGCGCGGCCGTCTTCTCCCCGACCAGCTGCTCCAGGTTGTTGGCGTACTGCTCCATGCGCTGCAGAAGGTTGTCCAGCAGGTTGCTGCTGCCCATTTGCCTGCGCCCGCCGCCGTTGCAGAGGACGTTAACGGCGTTCCGAGGCGCGTTACTGGCTGCTGCCGCACGAGCTTGCTACCTCACTAAACCAACTGGTAAATATTTCGCTCTTGTTCCGCTCAAATTAATCCGCGAGAATTTTCTATGAAAGCTTGCGCATGCTTCCTCTGGTGCTTTAGCGCCGCTCTTATACCTTACCAGCACTGCAAACACAGACTGCTAAATACACAATTCTACAAGAAAAACGAAATTTTCTTGCACTTACTGACGATATTTTTCAGCTAGCGCAATGACGATGAATAGTTTTTATTCCTTGTAGTTTTTAAATGGGCTCCTTTAAAAGAGAACAGCGTTTCCTCTTTTGCCTGTTTCTTGTATTCTGCTTGATGTACTTCGTTGTGCTTCTTGTGCTTCGACTACGATGCCATTCATTATTTAGCAGGGGCATGCAAACGCTGAAATATTTGAATACGAACAGAATATGAATATGAAGAAAAAAACGGCTTGGAATATAGAATATCTGTTCAGCATGAAAAAAAAAAAATTGAGAAAATGATTTGGTTTGGTTTGGTTTATTGGGGTTTAACGTCCCAAAGCAACTCAGGCTATGAGGGACGCCGCAGTGAAGGGCTCCGGAAATTTCGAAAATGAAATAGGCAAATGCTGTTGCACATATTTTTTTTTTTTCAATATAGTGTACGGTCTTTGCAAATGGAATAGGTGAAACTAGACTGACTCAGCACCATATAAAAAGCTATGATGTACACAGAAATGTATATGTACTACTTGATTAGAGAGCATAATAGTATCCAACCTGTAATGTGGTCATGCAAAGTGAAATCAACAAAATAACATATTACTGGTAACTAAAAATAATATGATGGCTTGCATAGCCTCATTAATTCAGAGTTCAAGAAACCGAAAAAAAAAAAGCCCTTATTGCCCGAAGGTCGATTTAAAAAATGCATCGCACCCCAGAAAAAAAAAAAAAAGACTGCCGAAAACGCGTTGTACACATGAGGAGGCTCCATCGCACATCCATCGCACAAAGACTGAAAAGCTCGTGATGAGAGCGCAGTGTCGGCGTGAGACTGCTTTTCAAAAGAGAAAAATGAAATTACCAGCGACGTGCCTGCCAGTTAGCGTCCGAAAGCGGCGCGCAGCTGGGTTCGGATGACCAGCGGGCCGATAGCTGCAGCTCAGATACCGAAACTATGCAGCCAGGCCATTTTCTTGGCCTGGTAACTGCGGCCCTCCGGTCGCCGCCGCGCCTCCCGTTACGCGCACGTCGGAGGTGTGCGGGTTGCTATGCACCATGCAACAGGCGGGACTTTTACATGATCGATTGCACCATTGGGACACATCTACTCGCCCTTTCGGAAGCCTAGCTCATTCAAAAGTTCTCAAGTGGGCTTTCCCGTATATCATGGTCGACCAAAACGAGGTGGCGGAGCTTACGCTAAGAGAGTTGTGAATGCGACATGACAAATGCCATGGGTGTGGGCTTTAGGTATGCAACACACTATGGAAGGATCAAAGAAAAAACGCGCTTTCGTGTTGCGATTGTTCGAATTGGGTGGCGGGTCATCTAGTTCTCATCATGTGCCACGTGGGACAGCTCACTTGTGGAATTTCGCATGAGGTACAAGCCTAGCAGCGTGTGAATACGATCGGTCCACGCGATGAACGACGGAGAAAAAAGCGGAGAGGACAGGACACCTTTGTACTGCTTCCTAACACTTAAAGCTCTATCTTCGAACAATTTGCCCGGATATTGTTATTTCGCCACAGTCGATTTTATAAAAGGCGCGGCATTCGATCGCTAGCGAATATTCTGGATTCTCGAATATCAATTTCTAGAATCGAATATGAACCGAATACAAAACATATTCGTATTCGAAATTTTGAATACTCGCACACCTCTATTATATAGCCATTTATGTAAGCGTTCCGGTTGGGTGACTTGTCTTGTGCCGTCAAATGCCGACAAATACGGAGGGGGGGGGGGGGGGGGGGAGTACAGCAGCCCCGTTAAGCAGTTCCTAGAAGCATCTTTTTCGCGGCTGCTCCTTTCTTTGTACATAAGAAAAATAAAATATTATTATTATTAACATTAAAGCATCTGCTAAAAACTTCCTGTTAACAACTTCCTGTTAAGAACTTCCTGTTAAGAACTGAAAGTTTCTTCCTACATTTCCCTGCCAAGCAGTAAGACCTGTTATGTTCATTGATTTGGCAAGGTTCTGAAAGTGTGCGATATACTACCGTGACATAGCAAGAAATTTTGCAGTTAGCGCTTCTGTACATTTTGAAATTCATAGCCAGCGTACCAGCAAGTTTCTGGTGTTGCCGCGCAAGCCTTGCAGACTTTGACTGCATTGCTATGCTCTGCTGGCAATAAACATTATTAATATTATTATCGTTATTATTATTAGTCGCTTTGATAAATTCCACGAAGTGCCAATACTCCTTCCGGAAATTCCACTAGTCGACGAGGAATGACGCAAAGACGTGTTACGTGCACTGGAGAGGTTGCTTTGCCTGCCAGCTTCTCGAAAGGGCACTTACTTGGGCGCGATGTGGGCAAAATTTGTTGGGCCACAGCGCCAAGGTAACCGCGCTTTCGAAATTCTAAAAACTGATATGAATATTACTTACGATGGGTTACAGGCCTCTCAATAATTAAGGATCCTAACAGTAATACATAAAAGTTTGCAATTCAATATTAGTTAAGCAGCCAGCTAGTTAGCAGGTGTTAGCTGTATTCTGATATACTACACCGCTGACAATGCTATGCCGAAAAAAAAACGTTAACTCAAAAAGCGATTTTAATAATCGTGCAAACTCTAAGGTGAAACACCCTGTGTACTTGCCACTGGCCGACCTTTTATGTGGCGCCAGTTTTCCCGGCAACATTCGTACCGAAATTGTGACGCAACCGTTTGTAGTACAAAGTATACGTTTTCCTTCTCTGGGAATCCACTCCGTTATCACTACCGGTTATCTGGCCTTCGCATTACATGCCCTGCCCAAGCCCATTTCTTCGTCTTCATTTCGACTAGGATGTCATTATCCTGCGTTTGTTCCCTCATCCACTCCGCCCGCTTCCGGTCTTGTAACGTTACACCTATCATTTTTCTTTCCATAGCTAGCTGCGTTTAACTTAAGCTGAACCCTTTTCGCTAGCCTCAACGTTTCTGCCCTGTACGTGGGTACCGGCATTATACAGCTGTTAAATACTTTTCTGTTGAGGGATTATATCAAGATTATCATCTAGGTTAGTATTTATTCTGTTCTTAGATTTCACCGTCATTAAGATCGATACCGATATCATTGGCCTCCGCTTTTTGTGACGAAGGCATTCCCCACGGCCTTTGCGTCGTTTGCATTAGTTGAGACATATTTGCATATTGTAGAATAAAAAGTGAGTGCATGTTTTATTCAAAACCTTGTTCGTCTCTGCCTGCCCTGATTTTTCTACACATTTGAGTCGGCTCCCCTCTCTTCTCTGTTTTCAGCAGGCTTGCTTTTGTTTTCTGAGACCCTTCGGGTGGCCATTTAAGGCTCATCCTCCCTTCCACTAGCACCCGATCTTTTCTCCATCCCCCCCCCCCCCCCCCATTTTTTTCATCCCCATTCTTGTTTTCGTGAGCGGCCGGATCAACCCTGACACCAAGCACTAATGTTCGGCTTCTCGGATTCTTTTTATTTAATCTTCCTGTAAAGCTAGCTTTTTTGCCATATTCATATATTGAAGAAGAAGACGACTTAGCAAGGATTATTTTCGTTAATCTCGTCTAAGTCCCATCACTAAATCTTCCCTGACATCTTTTTTTTTTTTGCTACGACAAGCATATTTTAAAGGCAGGCACATGTTGCGAGGAGAGGAACTGTTGGAAGCAACAGCGGGTGAGGTGGGTCTGTTGGGAATGCCTTGGGGATCTGTATTGGGGTCATTTTGGGAACATATACCAGTGCGAAATAAATGAAACAATTGGGAAAAGACAACGAAGCTGAGAAAGCGGAATAAAGAAGAACCGGCGCGTGCATAAGTTCGGCACTGTCTTTAAAATTGTAGACTTCAGTACGTGGACCGAACGCCTACCGAGGAATCCGGTCCCCAGGGGCGCCCACGAGCTTCGCCGACTGTGTAAGCTCGGTATTGCCCTTTGACCAGATCTATTTTCCTCCTCTTTCCATCCCTGTTTGCACCATTTCGAAAGAAACTGCAATCTCGCCAGGCGGCAATATTGTTTGGCGGCCGAGAAATGGCACGAGGCACCGTTTACCCGCCGCTTCTGGCGACAAAACTAGTATTGCTCTTGATTTCGCCGAATTCAAGGCGCGACCCATTGCTCCGTATTAGACGGTACGCGTTCATTCTCTTCTTTTTCTTTTCCGTGGGAACGCTGTGAAGCATTGAAAGCCTAAAATCTAAACGGCCAGCTTTGCTCCGTTTTCGTGTCGAAGCAACGAGCGCCCACTGCCGTCCTTTTTTTTTTTCTTCTTCTTTTCATCAGTGCAATTTTAAGCAAAATTATGGGCTACCTTCTTCGTACTGGCTATACACGAAGGAGAGGAGGTCAGCAAGAGAGCGTTGCAGTGGAAGTGAATGAAATAAAGAGTAATTGTGTTATTAGAACCTTGAGATATCAGAAAAACAGGCGGAAGCCCAATGGTCAGCGAAGCCGTAGGAATGTGCTTCGGCTCGCTCCGATAGCCCACGGTCCCAGCGGATCAATTCAGACATCGCGCAGGGGCGAAACTGTTTACCGCTTCGCCAGTCCTAGACAAAGATTCTGACCCTACGCTGGAGGACGAGTCCGCGAAAGTGCTACCGTGCGCGCTGCCCTATATATCTGAGAGTAATGGGAGCTGTGCAAGGTATTTTCATTGAAATGTTCCCGTACGCTGTCATAGATTGCCACTGTCTTCGCTCTGTTTGTTTCGTTTACTGAATGAATTTATACGATAGATGCATCGACCAGAGTAGGTTAATATTAGGGTGTTTTAAGTAAGAGGAAAACAACTAAAAATGACAAGAACAAAGAAAATAGTGAGCAAAATCATGCCAACCTGCAGAATGCAGGAAACATCCTGTACACGCTGTTACATTCAGATGTTGCATGAATAAATTTATGGAACCTAAACATGTCACTTGGGGTACAGTATGGACTCAGAAAATTAGGCTGACTACGTCTCATGCATTAAATTCAAGAAAAGTGTGCGGGTTGATTGAAACCGTGTCTTTCGGAAAAAGAGACAATAAAGCCTACGTATAAATTACATTTCTTCGTTGCGTCTCGAGGGGCGGAGCGCAGTTAGCTCTCATCATCTCATCAAGACAGCCAGACTTAAGGAACCTGTTAAAAGTGAGCTGGACTGCTTTCCTCCCCATCTTTTCAAGGCTCTTTTATACCTGTACTTTATCGTATTGTACTTATTTTCTTGATGGAATGAACATACGCCAACAGGAAAATGCAAACGAGTTTCGCTGACACAATTTTTGAGCAAAATTAGTCTAATATAACTGGAAGTATTAGGCTATTCATTGCGAAGAGTTGCTCGGCCAGCCCAATTCAGGTCTTTTCATCGGTATCCCACTAAATCGAAATGACGCAGGCAGACAGGTTAGCGCACTGGCGCAGCACGCGCGCCATCTGCTAACAACCGCCTTCTTCTCTTGGAACATCACTCAGTGACTCTAGGCACATCACTCACGCGTTAGATGACACAAAGTGGATCACATTGGCTCAGGCTAGAGAGATGACCGATCGTGAGTGGTCTGAAGTCTGCCTCGGCACTGCAGTTCCTCGTGCGAGGAGTTCAAGCTCCACTAGCAGTGATAATATGTGGGCAAAAGCTAGGGGTAATCAGCAGAGGGTTTTATGGCTATCCGCAGACCACGTACAGTCAGGGACAAAAGTCTCCGGACCACGTGTTCCTCTAACGAAGCCGATAACTCTGCTATTAGTCGGCGGCTGGAGACCACACTTGTGGAGGTACAAGTTAAATTTTTGTTCTTTCATCTCCACAAGTGCGGTCTCCAGCCCCTGTGTGAGAGTAGAGCTATAAGCTTCGTTTGAGGAACACGTGGTCCGGAGACTTTTGTCCCCGACTGTACGTTGCATGCCAATGATAGGCACTGCCGCAAAAAGCTACGTTGGCCGCCGCGGTCGCTCAGTGGTTACGGTGCTCGGCTGCTGACTCGAAAAAGGCGTGTTCAATCCCGGCCACGGCGGTTGCATTTCGATGGAGGCAAAGTGTAGGGGCCTGTGTATTGTGCAATGTCATTGAACGTCAAAGAACCCCAGGTGGTCTGCATTCTTCGGAGCCCTCCACTACGGCATCCCTCTTAGCCTGAGTCGCTCTGGGATGTTAAACCTTATAAAACTAAACCAAACCAAAAAGCTACGTTGGTGAATCCTTATACCATGCTGAACTTTCGCGCAGATCATGCTGAACTTTCGATAGTGAAAATGTATTTCGGCGGCGGGAACTGTGCGTTAATCTGGTCGTGAAAAATTTAGCAAAGAAATGTAAGATGCGAAACAGTGTGACACGAAAGACATAGACACGGCAGGCGCGGTCGTGTCTGTTGTACTAAGAGTCATGATGCTTGTTCATTTCCTCTCAGTTGTTTCTTTGGCAAATTGACTTCAACGACGTCTAGCTTCCAAGCTTGCCAGGAAGGTTCCTCCCCAGAGTCCAGGCGATCTTTTTTTTTTTTTGCTCCTCAGCTCTGCGAGTAGTTTTAATATCCACTGAGTCAACCACTGTTGATGTCGTCGAGCTCCAGCGAGACATGTCGCTGTCGCATTGCTAGACGCTACTATCGTTAAGCGGCTGATTCGTAGCATGCTGAAGGGGCAGCATGTACAGCACTATACAGGGGCAGCATGTGCCCGTGGTAACGGTCCTTGTACGCGAGTGGCCCGGCGCGGCAATACAAACCAGTTACGGTTATTTTCCAGAATTAACTGGCAGGCTTCCTCGCTAAGAGCTGCTTGTAGAGCTTGGCTGAGCCCAGAAGACTGGGTACAGCTTTCGAAAAGTCCAGGAGACTCTCAACAGCCTTTCGTGCACCTCTTTCGAGCCGACGACAATCGAGCTCATTGTCATCGGAAGTACTCGTGCAGCGGCGTTCAATTACGAAGGAGCTCAGCAGCCGTTTGTTCAGTACTTGCTAAGAGTTCTCGTATGTCCCGTCGCGGTGGCTCAGTGGTTACGGCGCTCGGCTGCTGACCCGAAAGACGCGGGTTCGATCCCGGCCGCGGCGGTCGAATTTCGATGGAGGTGAAATTGTAGAGGTCCGTGTACTGTGCGATGTCAGTGCACGGTAAAGAACCCCAGGTGGTCGAAACTTCCGGAGCCCTTCACTACGGCGTCCCTCATAGCCTGAGTCGCTTTGGGACGTTAAGCTCCATAAACCAAAGTAGTTCTCGTGTGCTGACTTGTTTTCCTTGAGCGTTGAGCAGCCCTTCTGTGACGGTTGCCCCCAACCAACAACTGCGAGATGCAGCTGCGGGACACTCACCTGGTGTACTTGCGCATCAGTTGCTTGAGGATGGCGAACGAGGGGCGCAGCGCGGGGCTCTCGTTCCAGCAGAGCTTCATGAGCGACAGCAGCTCGCGCGGGCAATCGGCGGGCGTCACGTCGGGCCGGAAGGGCGGCCGTGAGCCCAGCTTCACTCGGAACAGGATCTCTGCGCAGAACCCACCGCGCACACGTTGCCAGGGCTGGAATTCTAATTTTCTATTTGCTTCATATTTTCCGAAACCATGCGTGGATTAGGGAATAAACTGGAGCACGTTGCGGTTTAGCTAGAACTACAGGGAAAAAGTCAGCTTGTGCGGGGCATATGAGGTCCGTCACTGTAACCAAGTGGATGCCATAGAGAATAAAACGTAACTGATGCCAGGTGAAGATCACATAGAATGATGAGGTTGAAGAATCTGTATACTTACAGGCTGTCTGCATTTGGTGACGAAGAAGGATATTAAAGGAGAATAAGTCTTTGTTCTGCAACAAACCTTGTTCAAGTGGTATTAGTGACGAGCAGCTGCTGAGGGTGGTTGATTACCCCGTGTATTACGTGGTATTCGTGTTACCGCAACATTTACTGCTTAACGCATTCCTAAATCTAGGCCTATGAGGAATTACATGGCAGTACTTTCCTTATTGTTGCCGGTGTCTCTCGAATCGCATTTTAAAATAAGTCGCACTTTTGACTATGGCGTTTGTAGACGCAGCCTCGCATTAACTCATATTCATCGCTGTGCATTGCTTGACTATTCCGAAAGCATGTAGCCGGGCCACGCATGTGAAATGTTCTAATCTAACGAGACACGCTCCAACAGGGCGGATGGTAAAGACGCTCGAAGCTTGCGGCGGAACTGGGAGCCTTGGAGTATACATTTTGCAATAATTTACGATGCCAACGGCTCGGTGGACGCAGATCATGCTGTACTCTCGACTGCTAGCAGCATCGATTTCTCGAGGTATTTATAAGCGTGTTATGTCTGAAGCCAATGTCAAACAGGCAATAGGCAGCGCATTTCTCTCGTGTCGTACGAACGCATTGAGTTAGCGGCACCGAAAGTAGCACCCAGAAAAGTGATGCACCTTTTGAGCCAGCTAAATTAAAACTTCTCAGAGCTTTAATGCGCACCACGATGCATTTCATCCCTACGCCGTCTGCGAACCACACAACTCAAGGGGAAGAAGCAGCTTGAACACAGTTTATAGTGTTCAACTTTAATTTTAATATCCAGGTGAATTACGGTCACTCGAAGGACTCTCTAGATTAATATACTACGTTTAAAGGAAGTTGTAAACGAAATGCGTCTCATTACAGCAAGAGGTGAATGGTAAGCTACGGTCACTCGCCGATGTCTCTTTTTCACAATTGTAACTTCCGTTGTTTGCCTTCTTCTGTTTTCTCTCCGGAAGATGTTATAACGCAGTTGAGCTTACATTAGAACACCGGTTTCAAACAGAACGTAGGAGACAAAATCCCGAGTCTTCGCCGTCTCGACGCGCTCGTCTAGAAGAAGATGTACCGGAAGTCCGAGCTTCCTTCCTCCAGCATTCAGCTTGAGAAGCGAAAACAAGCTCGCTGCATCCACAGTTTTTTTTTTTGTTATTTTTCTAAGCGATACTCGACCGTACGAGTACATCCGGCCTATCGAATAGTGTCCCGTTCAAAGTACGTTTTTTCAGACGGCCGTTCATAGGCACGCGTTTCAGTGTCCGAAGATACTGTCAAAGGCCTGCGCATCAAGCTTAACCAAGACCTGCTCTGTGAGCTCCTCCCTTGCTTTATACCTGATGCGAGAAGTCCCTGCAATAAAGTTTTGTGCCTCTGTCGTTCACGGCTCGTGGTTCGCAGAAACGGCAGTAACAGGGCGTCCCCGCGCTTCACTCGTCGCGAATAGCGTTCTCCTGCACCTGCTTGCAGAAGGGCCAGGCTCAGCGACGACAAGTCCAAATTGTGTTAGTTCGTGTCCCATCGTCTGTTTTCCCAAACATTTATGTTTGCATTGTAAACCGCCAGCCGCGAGATCACTTGGATCAGAGATGAGATGGAAGCGTTGTGTTGTGTCGGGTTTAGTGGCGCATAAGCATCTCAGACTATCATGCGCCAAGCTCAAGGTATATAGAAAAATTGTTTTCTGCTGAATTTTATAAAAACGAAAAAAAAACGGCGTCGTAGAGGGCCTAAAAAGTTAGTTCGTACTACCTAGTGATGACGTATGAGACGAAATTTTAGAAATGGCTAATAGTACAAACTTTAATGAAGGTTGGGGTAACCTCAGCCTCCATCCTTGGCTAGGCAAGGATCTCGAGGCTCCCAGCAAATCAACTAAAGACCTCAGCCTTCTTTTCAGGAATGAGAAAATGACTGAGGTGTGTCACAAACCCAGGCGAAGTACTGGGTCAGAATTTACAGTTTCACAAGAAAAGCTACTTCACTTAAAAAGCTAAAAACGTACTAGCATTAGCAGCTGAGAGCAGCATTGGGTGACAATATGTATTCTTGTGTTGCTTGTTTTTTTTATGAAGGTGTGTTTATGTGGAATCACATGCAGTGGGAAGGCATACAGTTCCCGAACATACGGTTCGAGAAGCAGTAAAGTAAGTGTGCTTGCGTGTGTTGAGCAGACGCAAATTATTGGACAAAATAAGATCTTTTACAATACGGCTTCTAGTATCCGTTTGTTCACCTCCCCAAAACGAGGAGTGCGCATTAAAATCCCCTACCACCAGGTATGGCTCTAGTAACTGATTGAAAAGTTCTTCTAGATCAAGGAGTGTTACAATTGGGTGTGGTTGAAGATATACTGAGCACATTGTAATTGTTTTAAAATAAAGAACAGACTGTAACTGCAAAAAAGAATATTTTCGCAACAGTACCTTACAATTTTTCAATATTCAAAGTTTTTGTCCAATATTGTCGGACATGCTAAATATTCTGGCTCTGCGGCTGATGTGTGCAAATTAAGTGCACAGTACTGCAAGGAGTGAGTTTAAGCTGTTGTGCATTTTGCTCAGCATCTTGTTTGGCAACACTTTTAACCAAGGTGTGTTGCTGAACCAGTTGGTTAAGAATCATTTTGAGGAGCACAGCGCTGGTAGACGACGGACGAGAACAAGGAGGACATACAACTGAACTGGCTAATAATTTCACGCTCACGTTTTACGATCTCACCCGTCTTAATTTTTTGCAAACAAATCTCTGTTATCTCATCAAAGGTTTTATGGCCATCAGGTCTTCATGCTTCACTGCTTTGTTTCTTGTTATCATTCTCACCGGCTTTTCCGGTTTTTGTCTTAATCGGTTTTAGCGCTTTTAATCCTGTCATCTTTTAGCCGTGTCGTTTTTTTTTTACTTATTTCACAGGTTTCGTTCTTTTTTTTTCAGTTTTAATCGTTTTAACCCTTACACTGTTGTTTTTATTGTTTCGCTCTTTCATTGGCACTCGCTTAGCCGTGTTGGTTGTTGGCTTTCATCGATATCCTTTTAGGTATGTTTTATTACGCTTTCTTGTTTTTTCTTTTTTTGCCGCATCTGCTGCGTTCCGGCTGCGTTACTTTTTGTGTGTGACGATAATGAAATGATGGCGTATCTTTTGGTTTTTGCCGTGTTCGAGCTTTGATGGTATTTGCGCGTGCGTACCACTGCCTCCGTTTTTTTCTGTCTGTATATAAGGTGCGGATAGTCTGACGTTCAAAATAAAGTTGTTAACGCAGTTGTATGTCCTCATTGTTTTCGTCCGTCGTCTGCCAGCGCTGTGCCTCTCAAAATCTCCTTTCAGCTGTCGGCAAAGCCCTGCCCTGCAGCGTTTCTTGCGGCAGCAAAAAATTTTTGAATTCTTTGTAGCTTTTTCTCTGCTCTAGACATTCACTCAGCGTTTTCCCCAAATATTCGCAACGATAAAATTGTCCTGACTTTTAAGCCAATACAGCGCGGTGCGTAACCGTTTCAGGTCTCTTTGTGCCGGTGCCCCCGATTTGGTGCGTTTGCACGTGAGGCAGACTCTGGGTTTTTCTTTCTTTCTTCTTGCTGAAGTCCTCATCCGATTATTATAGCGCTCTTGCAGGTTACCCTAGTGAACATATTTCGTAACTTAGCTGTATTTTGAAATTTTTGCTGCCGCCCTTTTTCTGCAGGGGTCTTCGCAGGAAGTTCATGCTTCGGAGCTTCTTTTGACTTGTCGCTTTCCTTATCAGTACTTCGACTATATTTCATGAAGAAGACTCCATAACAGGCTGATATGAACGCTGTTTCCGTTTCAGCTGCTCCTCCCTCGGCAGTTTGGTCTCGGCTGACATCGCCTACCAACGCGGATAGGGAAAATGCCGGTTTCTCCTTGCATCAAAGGATTTCTAATTAATTACTCGTCGAAACTCAGCCTGCGAAAACATGACTGCGCCAAAAGGTACTGTCTCTTCTGTCTACTATCACCTGAACGTCTTACTGCAAAAAGATCAAACACTTTTATTAGCCGCAGAGATGCAGCCTTGTCTCCGGAGGCTTTACAGAGGAAACTGAGGATGGACTTAGATATGAACTGTGACAGCGTACGATGTCTGACAGCAGCTCATTCTTGTCACGATCTTTTTGGCACAGTTTTCCTCATTGAACTGCACAGGTAGCTTGTGCAGAAGTGGCGCATTGGACCGTAATGCTGGAGCCGTAGTTCCCCCGAAAACACATTTTAGTCAAATAATGCTCCAGATCAAAGCTCCTTTATAACGAAGGTGAACTTCTCTTCGATTTGTTTCCACTATTGATGCGTTGACTATACTTGCTTCTCTTTTTGGTGTGCACATCACAAATACGCTCTTCCAAGTTTAAAGGGCACCGCTTGTGTGCACTATATGCTATTGTGCTAGTCGACGCGCACGCCATCATTTGGCGGGTCTGTAACTGACTCTCTTTATATGCTTCAACGCGTCGAAATAAAAATTATGTGAGAAGAACGAACAGCGCCATAGCACTGCCCTGTAGCAGCTTCCCATGGGGTCAAGGCACGTTGGCCCGATCCCCAGTGGAACGTCCTTCTTTTTTTTCTTTTTTTTTTCCAGCCGTCCTGTATTTTGCATTTCTACTGGTCTTTGATAAAAATATGTGGCACTCAACCTCTTCGCAACCATTTCAGAGAGTTCAGAATCTGGCCTAAGGTTCGTTACAGTAGGCACAGTCCGGGAAATTAAAGGTCACAAGCTACATTGGCCGTAATTTGCAGGTATGCCACCCGGATGCTATTATATAACTTCGTACGAGCCGTCATAGTGGACTGTGGATGAATGGCTCGAGCAGCAGTGAGCAGCAGCGAAAGTTCCTCCAAGTGTTTTGGCTCTACTGTGCAGAGAGAGCAAAATTTACAAAGCACAGTTTAGGCTACTGGTATACTACTGGTGCTTCTGCTGCAGCAAGCAGTAGGTAGCAGCCGCATCTGACTTCCCCCGCGAAATACTCGAGGCGCCTGCTTGCGTTTGGCCGCCGGAGGCGTCAGTCACCTTCTGGCGGGAGAAAGTGCTTGGAGTACTTCTCCAGGTTCTCGAAAGGCCCAGAGCGCGTGAGGATCTCCTGAAGGATGATTGCGAAGCTGTAGACGTCCCCCTTGGCCGAGCCGCCAGGTATCTCCTCGCGCAGGTGCTCGGGGGCAGTCCACAGGAGGCTACCTGCGTTCCGGGCACGATTCGCTCAATCGACGGTGGCAGCGGAACCGACGCACCATGTGGAGTGGTAATGATTATTGGGATGGAAGGTGGAATGAAACTTTGACCTTCTGTTTTCGCGGTATTACTGATTTGTTCCGGTCCTAATGTTTTCGATGCTGATGAGATCGCTGACACGCACGTTGTCAATAGATTAAAACAGAATGGGAAATCTCATCTGGCGCACTATGTTACGGTATGTAGAACCCCTGCATGCAAGCAGCGCACGTGTATGAGCAGAAGCTGTTTCAAACTGAAAAACAATCATCGAGAACTTCAGCTCTTTTATATACAGCGTCCCTTCCGATCGTCTTCTTGCAGTCTTCTTTTCCGTTTGCCGAAGCCCATCTCTATCTTTCATGCTTTTGTTTACGCTATCGGCCACTCTTGCCGCTTTCCTAAGCGACTCCCATCCCGTTAGACTCACTTTATCCTCGGCTGAAACCAGTTGTTGCACGCTGAGAGCGAGAAAAGTAAATTCGGCATTTCCACGGGGCGGAAGGCAAAATCCTGAGACAAAAATTAGGAGGACGCTTAAGCTTCGCCTGAAGGGTAGACGCGATAGCACCTTTTTCCCTCCTTTTTCTTTTTTATTTTTCTTTCTAATATTTACTCGTATACACAATTTGTTTCAGTACAATGAAGCACCAAAACACCGCCTTTTCATTCCGCGCAATTTTTGACGCCTAATTAGCATATTTATATCTGGTCTTATTTTTTAATGAGTATAACATCACCACACATGCCAAACACACGTTACCAAGTCATACACACCACAACGCGTTCATTAGGTGCCCCTTTAACACGCTTGATACAACGACCATTCGTGGCTTAAACCAGTTCCCGTCATTGATGTCTTTCCTTGTCACCGTTTTAGTTAAGTTGTGTTAAGACGTGTGTTTTAGTTGTGTGGCGTTGTGTTTTCATTCAACCTGCTCGGCTACTGGTTGATTACTTTGTAGATAATGTATATAGCTCTTTCCTGCGTATAAACGCGTGAAATAAATACTATGCTGGAAAAAAAAAACCCTCCGTGTATATGCGTTGCGTGCCTGCCTGGCACGCAGAGAGCGTGGGTTCGAACCGCAATGCCGGCTAATTTCTTTTAATGCATTACTTCAACATTCTTAAACATCCACATTAGAGGAACCTACTCGCCAATTTTTGCTTCATTTGGACCCTCCCCGAATTTGTTACCTTCATTTGAAACTTCTGAGAATCGCTTCACGCCACGGCTAGCGAACGAGGTCGCAAAGCCATGTGGAAACGTCTCAAGAAAGGAAGGAAACGTCTCAAGAAAGGAAGGCAACGTTGGCAAGCGCAGGCGTTCATTAATGAACAGGTCGGCGGGGAAAGGTAAAGAGAAATAAATGCAAGAAAGTAAATAAGCCATGCGAGGCCCTAGCATGCATGGTTGAGGCTTGTACGCCACACGTAGAACTCGGAAACTGATGTCAGAAGTCGCTTTCTTTGCACCGCGGTTTACCGTTCCAGCACTCAAGACGTCTTGACACAAACTGAAGTAAGCAACTCTGTATACTGCAGCGACAGGTTATTAGTGTCGCGGTGGTTACTTCAACAAGACTGATTTCATATTGCAGGATGGCAGATACCCTTGTTTTCGCAAGAGTAATGCTAACTACAACAGCAAGGAGACTCCAGGAAGTGGGCGAGGGGAACGAAAGCGGCAGCAGCCGGCGTGTACGTACGGGGGTTCTCGATGTCGGGCGGCGTGACCTGCTTGCGCAGTTCCCGCAGGCCGAAGTTTGAGATCTTGACCACGAACCGGGCGTCGATGAGGCAGGCGGTGGACTTGAGGCGGCCGTGGTAGATGATGAAGCCACCGTGCAGGAAGCTCATGCCCTGCGTGCCCGGTGGCTTTGCCGTTGTCTCCCCGTTTTACGGTGGGGCAGAAGAAATGTATACCCGTATCATGCAGCCAGGTTTAAAGCCATCCAGTGCCTAATGCCTTATGTTTTAATGCGATTCGTGCGTGGCTGCGCACACAAAATCAATGTTATTGGCCTTACTACCATTCGCGATGTGCTGAGTTCTACACAACTCATTCGCCCATGAAATGCGCGTACTCTTGTTCACATTCCTCCGAATTTCGCGTACGGTGCTCTACCAATTGAGCTACGGAGGCGGCTGTCTAATCTTCAACTTTCGGGCTATTTATGTGCAGTATAACCTAACCTTGAGAGTGTTCACCAGCGCCACCCTTGTCCTTAGCGACGGATGTAGTCCGTCCTGCAATGCCGCCAGTGGCACGTGAAACGTAATCGAACGGAGAGGGTGGAAGCTGTTGGAGGAGGGTGGACGGGGTTGGTTCATGTTTCATGATGACAGAGCTGTGTGTGTTCGTCTTTCTCAGTTCTTGTCTTTTTTTTGCGCTACATTTTTTTTCTCTGATTCATTTACAAGTGCGGTGTTGGGCTGTCCGTTATTCGTATTTCGTCCCCTTTCTAGTAATTATAAACAAAAATGGTAAACACAGACAAAAAAGAGGCATTTGTTTTGTTCAACTTACCTCAACAATATCGTTGATGATGGAGTACCGAAACGTCCAGTCTAACTTTAGCGACTCATTCTCCAGGAGGTCCTGAATGCACATATCAGGGAAAGAAAAGGATTTGAAGCAACCCATCCAAAGGTGACGCATGAAATGCGAATCATCTTTGATCAATTATATGCGATGACCAACACGAAAACAGTATTGTTTTCAAACTCTGATTGAGGATGCTTCAAAGCTACCTTTGGGTGGTAGTTTTGTCCTGCAGCGGCAAACATGTAATCTTTCGGGCATAAATACTCGGTTTACAGCCACTGTTCTGTAAGCTGTTCTGTACGACCGATATGTATCAGCAGCGCGAACACAACACAAGAAGAAGGAGGAGACGATAGTACAGAGCGCCGATAGTACCGCACTGAGCTGTAAACGAGTTTACAGCGCAGTGCGGTTGCCGGAAAGGCAGCAGCAGCGACTCCGGCATAATCTGTTTTATAGATACAACCGATAATCACCTGCTGTAATGAAGGAGATGGAGTTAATCACTGTGTACGAACACTTTTCTTTTTCAAGAATTCGCATTGGAAGCGTCTTGAAGCAATAATTCTTACAGTCACCTAAATGAGGAGCGGTAGGTGTTTTTCTTCAAAAGCCCTGTCTCACATAGTCATGGGGGCGCTTCGCATAAAATTACGATAATGAAATCTAAAGACTGACGACGACCCAATTCACAAATATGCTTGTGCATATACAATCCGTCTACCCGGCTGCTATCTGCCCCAGTGGCACCAGCGATCGGCTGCTCAGTCCAAGGTCGCGGATTCCTACCTGTGTGCGGAGGCTGTATTTCGATGGAGGCGAAACGCATGTCTACCGACGTTGCGATGCACGGCGCACGTTGGCCAAATCTCCCACTATGAGGTACGCGAGCAAGTCCGAAAGTAGTTTTGGCATGTGAAGGTACACCATTTTATTCTAAGACTTTTGTTGGGTTGACATTATTCATTTGCCAGGAACTCCGACTCCTCATTACGTCAACACGCAGGATGTAGAATATTGTACTTGGTGCCAGGAACCGGTACATGTAAGTTTAAAACGTGACCCGCGCTTTCTAACACTACAGCGCTTTTGACTCTTCCGTTGAAGTATTTTTGATCTTTAGTATACACTAAAGAGTGCGATTTGTCTTGATATTTTCTACGAAACTACGTAAGCGCGTTAAGCTGGACCCAGCCCAATAAATTTTGTCGAAAGACTGTTGCAAAAATTCGTACTTATAAGCGCCGCACGATACGCGTCGCAAACAGCGGCGCATGCTTGTAACAGCGCTTCTGTGTTACCTCTGAAGGGCTTTTGCGTTCACAATGAATACAGCAGTCGAATGGCCCTGGTCTTTTAAACACGTGTCTTTCTTCTGATAAGCCTTTCTGTCGGTGCTGCGCGCCCACAGCTCATAAATTTATCTCTCTCAATATCAGTGAGAGGCTATGGGGTGTGCAATGATTAAACAAATCCTCCGCTATAGAAGGCCAAGCCGAAAGAAAAGAGCGATTGTCAGCGCGCATTTCTATATATATAAAAAAAAAACTTTTTTGGAGTGTCTTACGTGGCGTACAGCTACGCTCTCAATTGATGACGGGAACTTGTTCACATCGAGCAGTATGGCGGGTATGGGTATATGGCACGCATGACTGCAGGCGATATAAACCATCCCGCTCAAACGCATCCTTCGCTTCCCGTACTGAAGCTGTGCAAGTTGAACTTCGCCGCTTTCTGTACGTGAAGCCTGACGAGTGCCCTTTCAGCGAAACCGAGATAAACTTTCAAGGCCACTGCAGATGACTTCTTGCGGCAATGAATGGTCGATTTGCGGTTAAACTTTCTCGGAGCATGAGAAGAAGAAACTGGGCTGCAAAGCGTACTTGTTTTTTCTTTTTTGTGCTTTTGAATAGACGCACGTGTCGTCCCAAACAAAGCCAAGGTCGCGTGTAGAAATTTCCCGTTGCCCAGGGCGCCCCATCCGCTTCCGAATAACAAACATTTCACATATTCGGCCTCACTTTGCTCTGTGTGGGGGCTTCCCGGTGGCCGCGCTTTGTGCTGAATTCACTTGAACGGCTTCGCGCGGCTCAATCAGCTTAATTGACCTCGAAGAAGGCCCTCTTTTCCGCTTCCAGCGAGAGATGAACGAAGAACGCTTGCGGGGTCCCCGGCTGGAAAACAGCGACTCGGTCGGTTTGCGATGGGCAAACTTCGCCAGCGCGCAGCCCGCTACCTGCAGCCGGGGTCGCAATGCGAAATTAGATTTGGGACTCGAAATTGAAATGACGTCTACTTCGCGCGTTCGAATCTCCTCCCTCGCGCCGATGAAACAGCTACGAAGGTCGAAGTCTAACGGCTGTCGTTTGATCGGGGGAAGAAAGAGCGGCTGCTTGCTTTAGAGCGTGCCCCGGTGCTGCACGTGTCAGGTCAGTCATGGCGTACTCGCTCGAAGTGCGCATACGCTGCTCGTCTGATCGGTCATCTTTGAGCAGCGCTCAGAGCAAGGCTGTTTGTCTCCATTGCACAACTCATTGAGGCGCACTTGAATTTGCTGTCTGCTTCTTTCTATCACATGGCGCATTCTGGTTGTTTCCGTCTTATTATATTTTACATACCGCCCTATTGGCCTTGAGTAAAGACCTATGTGGGTCAAGTTTCTTAGCTGCCATGAAAAAATTCACTTCATTGCAATGTTTTGTGAGAACAATAATCATTGAATAAGCAAAACAGCGTATGCACAAATTTTCGAACGCGCATAGGTAAGCCAAAAAGCAACATACACTAATGGAGCACCCATCTGCAGCTCTAGGAACACGAGAAAACAAAAATAAAAATTCAACTGCAGCGTCCAGGACAATAAGAAAGCAATAAAAAGAATACCAGCAATGTAAGAAGCGGTAGCAAAACCGCAAAGAAAG
Source organism: Amblyomma mixtum (assembly GCF_055824585.1). NCBI lineage: Eukaryota > Metazoa > Arthropoda > Arachnida > Ixodida > Ixodidae > Amblyomma > Amblyomma mixtum. The sequence continues at coordinate 33,493,973 of NC_143014.1, forward strand.
GATCATGCCCTCAACGAAATATTCTTGTTTGAGGAAAATCTAGTTCATTGGGTAGTAGTGAGAGGCTCTGTCGTCCCGAAATATAGTCCTGTTGTGAAATTTTTTGGTTCCACTTTCAGAGTGAAGATTTCAGTTTTAGTGAAAAAACCAGCGTTCGCTGACTTACAGCGTGGTTGCAGATACCAATGGTCCCGTCTAGCCGCTATGTCTGCTGGCCTTCCTCAGGCTGGTCGTCGGAAATTTCCCCGCCACATGCGCTTCCGCGAGGAGCTCTATTCTCGAAGGATTTGCGCAGCCACGCTGCTCGGCTTTCAGGGAGGTCCGAACCTCTTGAAAGTAGGAATCGTCTCAGCCCGAGTTTCCATATTTAACCTTTACTTACCACGCATATGGAATGGAGGGGTGGGGGGATGTGTGATAACTCTGCCTTCCCTGCAACATACATGCACTGATTGCTCAGTTGACTAACCGGCCAAGTTACTAGCTAATTGGTTCCACGGTAGACAGGAGGCAAGAAGACGACGGCACTCCTATCGAAATGTCTGCTAGCGAACTGAAGCCCCCCCTTCATTTTTTTTTCGTGTAGCTAATTGGTTGTTTGAATAAAAAGGCTGACAAACGTGACTAACCCAATAAACTGAAAAAAATATACCAGCCCTCCTTTATATAACCTAACAAGCTAATGTCATAAAGAATGTCTTGCTTAGTCTAAAAGGCAGGTGTCGTAAAGAATGTCACGAGGCTTGGACCGTTCTGAGGGGCCCCGCAATACACAGTTATCCTGTCAAACGCGCATAGCGTCTGGAGCCAATTCAACGTTTGAAGAAAAATAAAGGCGTTAAAAAACCAGGCGCTGAAGTGTTAACTCATTGGAACAAAAACTGCAAGCCCTCCGTTAGATCTGCAAGTTCTTGAGCATCCGCTCCGTGCATCATCGTGAGGCATGATCCGGAGCGAAGCACGGCTAAAAACGCTATGTTTGCTTCCCCTTTCCGCGCTCACTTCACAGGGAAGCGTCCCCAGAGGAGCACGTGGCGACTCTAAAGAGGAGTGCGCGTGGCTTATCCTTCGCCGATGTCAAGACGCTCCCCGCACTTTCTCTCGCAGCCAGGACGGAGCGCGGATCAAAGCAAAGCTTTCGCCCGCGATGCTTCGCTGCGGGGCGCCTTCGCGACTGAACGCTGCTCGCGCTCTCCCGACTGGGGAGCACGCAAAAACATGTTAAGACGGCCAAAGCTGGGCACGGGCCGCTTTCATCGAAAGCGGCGCTGCCTGAGGAAAGGACGCCACGTGGGCGAAATTTGTAAGGTCGCTGCGCGGATTCGAGCCATGTTTTCGTGCGGGGTTTGAGGAACGTGAACGATAAGGGGCTAGGCGGTTATGCTGATCCGTGCTCGCAACTGTTAAAAGGGCCGAAAACTGCAGTATGGGTTGCAACGGCAGCAACTTCCCGCATGTGAACACGCATGGGTTTGGTATCTGCCCTGCGTAACACACAATACCAGCGCGTACCCAACCGGGAGAAAGCCGGCTGCGCGTTACATTCGCTCTATCCCTGTAAAAAAAAAACAAAAAACAAAAAAACTGCACCCTTAAGGGTGCATTTCCGTGTCTAGAACTCGCACACTCGAGCCCTCCCAAAAGGATGCCAAGCTTGGTTGCCACACGCGTACAGTGGGGGTGTGATAGTTACAGTTGCACCCCTTTCCCGACGGCTTTACAGTTTCACAGGTTTGAATTGGTTTAAAAGATGCTGGTCAATTTTTCTTCTTTTTTGTGTGCACTGTTGAAGGGAAGCTGAGCATTCCCTACGGAAAGCTGCCGACGATCGGTCTAACTCTGCATTAGAATTGCGGCTTTCTCGACTATAATTTTGATGCCAGGATGAGTATTTCAAGGCGTGTCGGAACCTTTCTGCGATGGAGTCATATTTATAATTTCCGCATAATGTTCGTGGCGTGATTTTGTTGAATATATTCGAAAAAGAAAAAATAGCTTGCTAAAGGAGGCCAACCTTTAATTAACTCGCTCTCACAATAACACGGTGATATAGCACGTGGCACGTATCTATGCCAGAGGAACTCAAACACGTATAAGCGTTACTGGGAGTTTTCATACAAAGCTACTGAGGTGACAGAGTTTTAACACAGAAGCCGCCTCATCTGCACGCAGTGCTTACTTGCCCATGACAGCATATTTTATCCTAGTTTATACACGCCATTTCAGCGAGCCTCCTTTCGGAGTCATTGATGCTTTGCAGTTCAGCTAAAACAATTCAATTAATTATAACATTACGGTGACTCAGATCGCAGTCATAGCCGCGCACGTCAAAGCTGCAGCTTCCATTTAAATGAAAGCTCGAACAGCTCGCATCATTTTAAAAGCAAGTTTGATTGAAAAGCTGCAACGATCAAAAATTCTAAGAGCACCCGTACACCTTTACGCACCTTTGCACCCAAAGGAGCTGCAACACCCTAGCACCCGTGCACCTTTTAAGGGCTAATGGGTGCACGGACGGTGCTAACGGTGCTAGTCCTGTCGTTCTCTGTCTACGTCTGCCATCTAGTTAGTAATCATGAATTTCGGAATCCAGTACCAACTAGCGGAAATAAACACTTCAACGTTCAATGCAGCAGAGGCGCATCCTTGATCCTCGGCAACGGGGCTAATGATATCTTCGTTAACGTCGTCTTCTGTGTTCAGATCTCCCGCTGATCTCTTCATATCCTAGGCAGTCGATCGTAAAGTACCGCTGTAGAAGGAATAAATGAAGCTACGCTCGAAACAGTCCGAGCTATGAGGCACAAGCCGACAAAGAAGGCTTTCACGAGTGGATCTGCCCCATTCTGATCCATACATCTGCAGGTTCCTGCTCAATTTTTATTTGAAATAGGATTTCCGCGCAGGTTTTCTAGGCGTTAGTGGGACAACTTTCGTTATCATAGTTCTTCCAAAGAAAATATGTCTGAATTTGCTTCCCATTACAGTATAACTTGATGTAGTTTTGGTTTATGGAGTTGGCTCATTTTGAAACAAAAAAAAAAATCTCTAAGTTGCACCTTGTGACACCAGAGTCGAATCTTGTCTGCACTCAGGACTAACCACTTTCTCCTGCTTTTATGTGGGGGTTGAAATATTTTAAGTAGAAGGGGTAGAGAGATTAAATCACGGGGTGATTTCTTTTACGCCGTGCCAGCCGCAGTTCGCAGCCCTTTAATTGCCCCGCGTCTTCCGGGCTTCGGCGAGCGGTGCGCAGAAGCCGTGCGTACGGCGGGCGTGCGTGCTCCTCTCACCCTGAGGCTCCCGCGGGGGCAGTACTCCATGACGAGTCCCACGTTGGGGTCCTCCGTGGTCAACCCGACCAGGCGCACCAGGTTCTCGTGAGTCACGTCCCTCATCTGCGCACACGCATGCACGGCTGGAGCCCCCCCGGCCTGGCGGCACTTCTTTGATCATCGCACAAGTAATGAGCGCAAGAGAAAAGGACCGTGTAGACGGTGCCCTCGGAGCGGAACTCCGAAGCGCAGCGGAGGCTGGAAAAAAAGAAGCGATTCACCGCGCAGAGGAAAGCCCACTATTCAATATTAAGCTCGCCCGTCTCCACGGGTGGCATAGAATAATTGATAACTTCTCCGCGCGGGTATTCTCCTGAAGGTGCTGACTTTTCAGCGCTTGCGAGGACGATAGATGGGCTCGTTTACTTGACTTCCACCTTCCATGAAAAGAAAGGGCACTTACTAAATGCGCCGCGCGTGACGAGAGAAAGAGGCCCACAGTGGGGGTCGAGTTGGTCTCCCTGGAAGCCTGAGGCATGCTACTCGAGATGAATTGGGTCAAAGACATTATGTGACACTCTGTAGCACACGACATGCAATAAAGACGAGTTATCACAGAATCTGACTTGATGCACAGCACAGGAATACGGGCCAAGTGTACTTTGGTCACGAATGACGCTGCGGCGGAACTTGTCACAGGGGGTGGCTGAAGGTTTAGAGACACACCTTGGGATTCAGAGATGGAGCGCAGGTGTTGAGATGTGGCGGCGTTTCCACGTACAGCCTCTGAAGGTGCACTCGGAAATCAGTAATCTATGGCTACAGTGCTGCTCTTGGAAAGCGACGTTTCTCTCAGGCAGGCGATGAGACGAATCCGGTGCACAGACGCATGATTCAATCCCGTGCAAGTCACGTGCAAGGGCTACGCAGGCAGTAGGCGGATCCCCTAACTTCACTGTGGCATCAAGAATCGTGGTCTAAAATACCGCTTCAAAAGAAATGACGTGTACGAAATGTGAAATACTATAACCATCACGGTGTTTATTAGGCAATCCAGCTTGCTGAGCATACTGATTGCCTCTCTGCGATAGTGTGCAGTTTACGGTCTACGTCCTGATTTCGTCTTGGAAATTTAATATATTTCAAATCCGCGAATGAAATAAAAGATAAAGAAAGAAGAAAATAAATAAGTACAGGGAGAAAGAAGTTAGCTGGCATGGGCCAAAACATGAAAGTGTTAGATAAGGTACATGATCTCATTTTTCCCGAAGAAGCCTGAAAAGTGCATTAATTTCGTGCGGCGTAAACTGACGTGAAAAAAGAACGACTATTACCTGTTTCAGCTCCAACAGTATGGTTCGAGTGGCAGTGAACTTGGTGATACGGATCGTCTTCACCGCGACGTTCATACCCTGTGGGAAAGGCCAGTTGTGATGCATGTTACGGGCCGCCTGGCGGCCTTCCTGTTTCACACAGGATGTCAAGCCGACACGAACACTACGCTGTCTGCTTTCACGCATTCATGGAACATACGGCCGTTCAACCAAACTAACTGAGGTTAGACAAGCAGGGCCATATAGTATAAAGAGCGCTCCTCATAAAGGAAGTAGAGGCGGATGCCTTAAAGGTAAGCCCATGCCAGGCTGGCCAGTTGTCTTTCGTCCTTAAAGCCACTGACGCTTAACTGGCGCGCGAAGAACTGCTGTTTTGCAGAACATAACTGTTTGTATATACTGTTTCTTTCTAATGTCGCTTAATAGGTATTTGTTGCATGCATGTGCGCAAATAAAGTCTTATTGGTGGTCATCGCTGTGCTCGTGCCTCTCTTTTTAGCCGCCGCGGTGGCTCAGTGGCTATGGTGCTCGGCTGCTGGCCCGAAAGACGCGGGTTCGATCCCGGCCGCGGCGGTTGAATTTCTTTGGAGGAGAAATTCGAGGCCCGTGTACTGTGCGATGTCAGTGCACGTTAAAGAACCCCAGGTGGTCGAAATTTCCGGAGCCCTCCACTACGGCGTCTCTCATAGCCTCAGTCGCCTTGGGACGTTAAACCCCATAAACCAACCAACGTGCCTCTCTTTTTCTCCAGTTTTTTTTTTTCTCGCGTTATGTTGTCAAACTGCACTGTGTAGGTGCACCAAATTAGTTCACTTCAATACACCGTGAGGCAAGCTTGGGGCGTTTTGTGTCATTCATTCTTGGTAGCACTTCTTCGGCCCACGTAAACCATTGTCAACTGCTTGGCTGTGGGCACATCCGGGCCTTATTTCCTCGAACACGCGCTTTCGGCTGCCGAGCATGAGTTAGGGGGCCGGGACAGCTGCATGTCGGCTAAGCTGAAAGGTGAAATAAAAAAAAATGTCGTTACACTAAGCTTTTGATGCACATTAAGGAACACCAGACGGTCTAAGTGAATCGCGAGTTTTTTATTAAACCACACACATCTGGCAGTTCTGGGTTGGCACGTGAAAACCACACAAAGTATATAAGGCGGTTTTTAAGCCAACCACTTCTCGTAGCGGTGTTAAACCAGAGGAAGAGAACTGCAATGTTTACAGCCATACGTTACAGCATAGCAAGAAATCCAGTGGCGACAAATGTGCAAGTACGTTTGCTTCTTGCCTTCTGGCCCGGCGTTGCCGTCGCGGGAGCACACATCGATCCGCATTATCGGAAAATGAGCACGCGCCAAATGGCGCTCGTACACGTCACTATAGATTGCCACACACCGGTCGTAACGAGGACTGTCTGCGTCCGGGGAGGGAGCCGATGTACCGCGCAGAAAGGATTATAATGCCATGGCTTTGCCCGGAACGGAAGCAGCTCCCCACCGCTCAGTCGCCTCGGCGTCTACGCACCGTTATGCTCCCGTTTTGGGAACGTGGAAAACGGCTCAAACAACATTTAAAGCCCGTCTCGCCTTTGAATTCGGCCCCACGTTTGCGTTTATGGCCACATTTTATGCGCCGCCCTTGGTTTCGCAAGGATGTCACCGCGCAGAAAAGAGTTTAGTTCAATGTTTACTTGATTTTTAATCATATTTTTTGTACCCTCTGGAGGAAGTCACTTTGTGCATTTTCTTGGAAGATATCTGCGCGAGCGAAGCAGAAAAAAAAAACGAAATCTACGCTTTTCGTTCAGTGTTTTTTCTTTTCTTTGGCTCTCGCCGCCGAGCTAGAACTAACGAGGGAGTGCGAAAAGCCGGAGGGATTCAATTTGCTTTAGTTTCGCAAAGCTGTTCTTCCGTGGAAGCGTTACGTTATCGCAATTGCTGTGCGAAACAATGCATCTAGTCTGCGGAAGTTGAACCGCATGGCTTTTTTTTTTCTTTAAAAACAAAAGGGCGCCTCTACCGTGCGTCGCTGACTTCTTTGTTTACTTTGCGCGCTGTCGGAGATGCATTAATTGTGCGGACACTAAACAGCTCAGCGAGCTCTGAGAGAAGGCATAGTGTATGAGCATACATCGGATGCTGTGGCACCGGAAGAAGAGACGAGAAAGTTGTAAGCAGCTGAGCCACTTTTTTTGCTTTAAAAATTTCACTATTCACCTTTACAGACGGCGCGTTCGGGATTAAAAAACAAAAAAAAAAAAACAAAGACGCATTTTATTGTCTCTAAGATAGAAACTATGCTTAGTGACTCAGCGGTGTTACTTTTACCTTGTAAATTCCGACGTGGACATCACCGTAACAGCCTTGAGTGGAACAGGCACCTCCGAATCTCTGCACAAAAGTCACAGGGATAAAAAATAAGCGTTAAACAAACGTTCCCGAAAGATTGCGGAAGAGACTTCCACACCGCACAACCATTCCCTTAAAATGTGTGCGTGTCGCTGTTCGTATAGCTTTCAGATGACAGCAAATAACTATAAGAGGGCTAAGTGGGCCTGGTTGGTCCATGTTGAACGAAACGTCGAAACAGCGCTGACAAAAGGGACGAGAGAAAAGAAAGACAGCGCTTGCGTCGGTCTCTTCTTTTTTCCCGTCCCGTTTGTCAGCTTTGTTTCGTCGCTTCGTTCAGCAGCAAAGGATGGCGCCGTCTTTACGCATCCGATTTCGTGATCGCAGTGCACCCAGAACGCACTTCGCGGGAAAGAGTGCAACTCACGGGCGAGCCCTTGGACAGGCCTTCGTCGTTGGTGGCGAGGCTACTAGCAGACTTCCGGCTTCTCTCCGGAAAAGAGATGTCCTCCCACTTGATGCTCCACCAGAAGTTTGCTAGTTGCGTCTCCAGCTGCACCCTCCGGTAGAACAGGAGGGCGACTATGGCCATACCGAAGAAACTCAGCAGCGTCACCAGCGTCACCACGATCAGCAGAGTGGGCGATTCTGCGCGAGCCCACCCAGCAGGTTGTGGGCATTTCACTTACCCTCATTATGTCGGCTACATAAGTAAAAAAAAACTGAAACGAAAATCTCCACAGCATGTTGCATGCTAATCGCAACGGTGTATCCGAACATGTTAATGGATCGGCTTGTAGCTTCCTCGTCCAATTCCTTTATTTCACGAAAAACTGCAGACAGGGCGTTCGAGTGCTAACTGAAGGGCCAACAAGCCTATCCAGTTCCAGCAAAACAACTACCCATTCCTCACCATTGTAGTGCGGCATGAAATCATTGTGCCCGGAGTAGCCACTGCAGTAGCACTGACTGAACCGAGCGAGGAGAGGAAGGCGCACTTGAGCTCGCACCTTTTCGCTGGCAATGCGGGGCGTCCCCCAGGAAACCGCACTCGGGCACGTCTTGCGGCGGCTCGGTCCGCTGACCCGGCCAGTAGATAGTCACATTCTCCACCGGCACCAGCACCTGTCGCGCTCCGTGGTATACGGCCACGGGCTGCGGTTCGTGCCGCAAAACAACGGCATTTGATTACTACATCTATGCCACGTGAGCCTGGCACTGACACGCAACACTCACCCGCATTTCAAGTGTGGCAGGGTCGAGAGCCTTCAGTGCGTACTCAGCGATGCGATCCCCGTTCGCGTTGAAGTGAATTTTGCCCGTCAGCCCTGTGTCAAAAACGAGAGTGAGTGGAGCTTTTCGTTACTGATCGGACTGAACGGACGATGATTTGTAAAGTCGCGCACAAATCTATAAGTCGTTATTACTGTACATGTAAGCGCAGTAATTTTTTACCGTGCATGCTGTATTCTTATTGCCGGCACTGATGATTGAACACAATCTAAGGTTGTTATTCAAAGGCTGGTAATGAATAAGCGTTTTGAAATTAGCGGCGTGCCACTATGTGTCGTTAATATATCTTTTGTGTTTCCCGGAAGCACGAGCTGCCGGCATATTAGAGAAAAACTGCCTCGGCTTACTCTCGATTTAGGTATATCTAAACACGATCATCTTAAGCGGTCGCTCGTAACCAAAGGAGATGCTTAGATGGCAATGCACTGAACTCATCCAGTCTACGTGTTATAACTCTGCATTTTTTATGAGCTCATGCGCGGCGTCTTAGTTTGCTTATGTTTTGCAGACAGTACCATGACGCGTGGCTTCAAGCTTTGTCGACACAGTGCACTCGGCTACTGTCGTACGTTTCGGGTCAAACAACGCGGGCAGCCCACGAGAAAAGCAGTCTACTTTAAGGAGCGTTTGAGTTGAGGCGTGGTGTCAAAGGACCACCAGCTGCAACGGACCTTTGGCCACGTAATGCCTTTCATCGCTCGGATTTTCACGGAACACGGCTGTCAGATTCTCCAATATGCTATTTTAATCAACCCTGAGATGATGGTGTAGTCGCCCATTACCGTATCTCGTGCTGTTCATGATGAGGTCTATGAGTGCACGACCGTCCATGGGGTCCCCACCGTTGGCGAGCGTCTCGTTCAGCGCCCACGCATACAGGTGGACGCAGTCGTAGAAGCCCGCGATGAGCACGTTGACCTGCGAGGCGCGCATCGTGTCGGCATCTGCGGTATAATGTATTGCGAGGCTACTGCATCCGTGGTTCCACTCACGATCGAGTCTTCTATGGTAGTGTTGAACTCTTTCCGCGAGTTATCCACCACCTGGCGCACGAACTTCTTGTACTCGGGGCTAGTGGGGATCTTGAGCGACAGAATCATCAGGGCCTCGTACATTTTGCGGACCTCCTGCGTACACGATGAAAGGCACGGAACGAAGGCCGAGAGAGTTATGACCCTGCTTAGGCCACCTAGCACAATTAAGAGGAGCCCGCTATCAGTACGACCTGCTTCCGAGGTATGCTCAAGGTCGATTTCTGCACAGATGTTGAACGCACACAACTGTGAAAACGAATGAATGCATGGATCTTTAATGAAGGCTCATGTCCGGCTGTCTGCACTCGTCGAGAAATGGTGAGGGGGCGTCACGGAGGGCCTGAAACGTTGCCATCAGGGCTCCAAGCCAGGATCCAAGCCGGCACAGTCCCACGATTGGTGAGGGACTGACGATCTGGAACACGTACCTGATGTGTTGTGCATGACTGGCGGAGTGGTTGAGTCGTCTGATTAGTCAGCAGGTTATCTGTTAAAGCCACGTCAGCTTTTTCTCTATGCTCAATGATTACAGTGCGAACAAACCGATTCGCTGGTATTATTGACTCTGAAGTATGGTGGTAATAGCGGAACAGAGCGGGCCATGGACATTGGAAGAAGAAATTATCAAAAAAAAAAATGAAAAACTTGCGCCCCGCCTTCCAGCAGTGAAAGACTAAAAAAAATTTGAAAGATGAGGAAACAGGGAAGTGGCCTGGTACTGCCTGCCAGTGGCAAGGCCCATGCGCTCTTGTGCCGTGTGTGTGCGCTACTCGTTTCGCATGCGGGTCATAGATACCGTGTTCCGTGGGTCCCCTTCCTTGTACCAAGAGAACTCTCCGAAGTAGCGCTCGTTCTTGTAGGGCTCGGCCGTGAGAAAGGCGAACTGGCCATCGTGCATGCCCAAGTCGTAGGCGTCCAGAAGCAGCTGTCGGATGACCTGTTGGCGACATACTTAGGTGAATGGTTATGGCAGAAGGTATGTGCAAATTGTACTGAGAGGAAGTTAGCAAAATGCAAAGCCACTTTACATGTCTATGAACGTTCCCCAGGTTCTCTGTAGAGCTCATGCGGCGGGTAGCCCTAAGAGATTAGACAGCGTAAAAAAAAAAACAGTGCTGGCGCATTTTGTGGTCGTAGTAGAAGGGATTTAAAGCCTCGACCTGCATGTGGGCTCTGAGAGGCGCCGTAGCAGAAGGATCCAGATTGATTTCGGTGACCTGGAATTCTTTAACGTGCAATGACATTTCACACCACATGGCCGTTTTTTGCACTTCTCCTCTACAGAATTGCAACGGTTAATATTTGATACATCGACCTTCGGCTCAGCAGCTGAACGCCACTGCCATGAGTTGGCGCCTTTTGCGTTCCTCCGCCACTCCTGTCTGTTTTTTTTTTTTTGCGCTGCCAAGTCTCTTGCATCATTCTCGAACGATAGTTCAGCTCAAGGTAGCCTAAATTCTCTTGACCGGTTGGGCAAGGTTTCCTTTCGTTGAGCCGACTGGAACAAACTCTCTCTTAACTCACTTCACGTTGCAGAATTTCGCAAAGACCACAGCTCGTGACACGCGGTTCTGTACCTGCTGATGTTCCTGCCCTTTTCTCAGCATATTATCGCTATGAACTTCGTACACTGCCTTTACGAGTTTTCGGCACGCGAGCGCAATGCACGATTACAACGGCAAAACATGCAGTCAGTCCAACTCCACGAAGATTTGCGCAAAAAACCACGACATATAGAAAGACAAGAAGATTGAACAAGCGTCTTTTTCTGTCTTGTCTTTTCATGTGTCGTGGTGTTTGCATTTGCACCAATCTTCATGGAGTTATAAGCACCTTACCAACTAGCCCGACAACAATTCTTGCTAAAGCAGACCAAGTACATATGACTCAGTTGTACACTCATTCACATACTCATTATAAATTTTAAAGTGTTTACTTTGAGGCGGGTACGTTCTGTGGTTCTTTACGCTTCGCTATGGCTGTCAATTAGTTTACCTTATATGACTGAACACGCAGCAAGATAACATGAGACCAGAGAGCCTGCACTGCTGAGGGGTCATTCTTCTTTACAGGTCCTATCTAATGAGAGAACACTGTAGGAGGAAACGGAAGAGAAACAAGCATGTTCGCGGCAGTCGCGCGTGCTAAGAAGGACCAAGCTTCGGACCTCGCCGTCGCCTGCCAGCAGGAAGACGCGTGCGTAAGAGCGGCCTTCGACCAGCAGCGAGGTGTAGTTGACGGACGAGCGGGTGGAGTCGAAGTCTCGGAAGACGGCCCGCACACCCGTGTCCGGGTCGGCGAACAGGCCCTCGAGCGCGCGCCGCAGCTGCCGGAAGAAGGACTGCGAGCTGTCCGACAGCACCGCCAGGTGCCGCCAGCCGAAGTGGCGCAGCACCTGCACCGGTAGTGCACGAGAGGTGTTGGCTCGTTCTTCGCTCTCCAGGAGCAGTCTATGTGTGCCTCAGTGGTTACTACGTGCACACTTATTTTCTTGAGTGTACACAAAGGGCATAATCAAAGAAACACGCTCTCCTCAGCTACATGCCCTCACCTTCCTGGTTGGGAACATAGAACATAGTGTATGATCATCAGGATGTCGAGGTTACTAGAAATAAGTACCGAAGAAAGGTACTATCGGAGAGAAAAGTGGTATACTCTACGCGGCGGGGACCGGAGCAACGGGAAGCTGCGTTGCAACGCCATCTAAAGGCCGCATCTGGGATCGAGACACTCAGTGCGTGACCTTTATTATCAGCAGGCACGTCGCTTGGCTCGTTTCAATGTTTCGTGCTTTAGCTCGCCAAAATACCGCAGTTTTCCGTTGCTCCGGCTCCCGCCGCGTGGAGTGTACCACTTTTGTCCCCGACAGCCCGAACAGTTATAGCCTTTCGCATAGCCAGGGACCATCTTCAGAGACAGAGGAAGGAGAAAAAAAAAGGATGATAAAATGTGATGTATATAATGCCTTTATTCAGAGCGGGTTATTTCAAACAGTGATAACCAGTGAGGACATGCAGAATAGTTGACTCGCGATCGGGAGCGCAAAAAGTCGTCGCCGAACAATTTCGAGCTAGAGCCCTAAAATTGCCTTCCCGCGCTCAAAGCGAGACGGTGATGGCACTCACCTGCAGAAAGGCGTCCCGCAGCGCGTTGATGGTGAGCGCCAGGCGCACCAGCGTGCCGTAGATGGTGCGGTCCTCGAACTGGGCGCCGACGCCGGCCGCCGTGCACACGGGCACGTTCCAGTACGAGGCGAGCCGGCCAACCGAGTCCACGGCCATGGAGCAGCCGGGCCCCACGAAGGCCGCCACGCCGCCACTGAGAAACTCCTCGGCCGCGTAGTTGCCCGCGTAGTTGTTGATGCACGACGTGTAGCCACGCCGGCCGACCAGCTTGAACGCGATGTGCGGGTACAACTCGCGCACCTGCGGGCAACGCCCTTGATACGTCCGTGATGGTGTGATTTGATTACGCCTCAAACTCATACTGCTCAAGGCAACTGCAATCGTCAACAGACAAAAGTACCAGAGCATCCTTCTGAGTGGCTTTGTATGCCTTCCAAAATACCTACATTGGAGTCATTTTTTAGTCGTTGGCCGACATGCGACTAGCGCGGTTGAGAAACACCCTTTGACCTCGAATCCACAGCGGCCCTGCACTGTAGATCAATTCTAGTGAACATTCGCATAGAGCTTGCGTCGGAGTTTACTGCTTTTCGTAGGTCTAATAGTGCCGCCTGCATTTGCTTTCTGGTATATTAAGATTTGGCCTTTCGCGACGGCTGCCCGGGCATTGAAAAGTGTATATTGTGCACCCCCGGGTTACTCTTTCGCGGTAATCGGAACGTCTAGGTCAAGCTGCACTGTCCAATCGCGTAGCGTCTTGTGGCTCCCGGCGTTCGGCGAAGCCTCAGGGTCCCGGCAATTACCTCGGCCGTAAATCAGCCGCGCGGCAGCGATGGGGCCCGCGAGGATTGCCGCAGCCACGGATATTGGCTCATCCCGATGGCGGAGGGCACACGGGCGCTCAGCCCGGGGGCCCGGCTTAAGGCGGCCATATTTCTCCGGACCCTGATCCACTGCCGCTTGCCTCTGTTATTTTTAGGGGAGGTCTCCTGTTCCGCTCGCGTGAACCCGCGGCCACTCACTCGAGGAGCGTACCTTGCCTGCTCGTTTCCAAACCCGCATCATGGCAGAGGGCTGCGGACATGCTGGCTCTTGCGCAAGCTTTGGTATATTAAACATTCTTCTGCTCAAGCCGGGGTCGGACTCGCGCAGAGACAGTGCTTGGTGGCGTATTTTGTGTTATAGCGCGCTCGCCGGCGCCACTCGCTTCGGTTATCCGAAAAAAAAAACAAAAAAAAAAACAGGAAAGGTCAGACCGCTGGATTTGAACGCGACGCCTCGACGACGCACCCCCGCTGTAGAGCGCTCTCAGAGCTGGGCAGGCAACACTCGAGCCTCTCCCCGTCTCCGACCACAGCGCAGATCTGACTCCAGAGCTCAGGGGCGCAACGACGAAAGTTTACGACGGATGCAACCGACGCGATGGCATACACGGCTGAGCTTAAGGTACGCCGCCCTCCTCTCCTGGTGAACCCGGGAAGGTGGCGCGAGAGATGGGGCTAAAATCCTGTTACTATGTTTGGTTGCTGTTGGGTACGTAGTGGCACCAGACGCCGGATCGCGATGTGACTTTCGCACGATAGTTGCGTATCTGAATCGACTACAAAGAAGTAATTGTTGGTAGTCGATTCAGAGGCGCAATGTCATTGTAAACGCTACAGCAAACAAACACGGGTTTGCAAGCAACGCTCAAATGTGGCAGACAAAATCCGGTGAGAGAACAAGCCGAAATTCGCCAACGCTTGTACAAGGATGCTTTCTCGTGTGCCCGGGGACTCGAAAAGCATTCCAAGCCAATCGTTTTCCCGCACACGCATGGACGCAGAAAGATGTGCGAAGCGAAATTTTTCCGCATAGGGCAGTCTATCATTTATATCATTATCTATTTCCGAGCCTCTCGCTTAAGAGAAAAAACGCCCAATTAAAATGCCGCAGAACGTACACAGACTGCCCGTATAAGCGTTCCGAGGACAGAAAGCACCCGAGGATGACAGCATTGCCATTGGACAGTGCGTACGATGCCATGCTGCAGCGACGGCATTGCAAAAGGCTTCGGGTGTCGCTCTTCGTCAACGACGTCACTGGTGCGTAGCGACATGTTGTTGGCCCTGTTGCCATTCAAATTGGCGCTATTGGCTAGCAGCCCTTTGCCGTTTCTTAGGCTCAGATTGGACATTTTATGCACCATGTATAACGCGCTCGACAGTTGTCAGGATTCCGGAAGACATACAATATCGATACCTATGATCAACATGTGATCAACTTGAGAATCAGAGCTCGTGTTGCCCCTCTTGATTGTACCATCTTTCGCGCTGTTGCTGAAGATAAACTCCCAACAATGAGCCCTTGCTCATGTAATCAATGCGCTGGGCAGTTGATCGCAAACAAGAAAGTAGCAAATAATTTTAAGTCGCCTGCAGCAGCATGTAATTTCTCTTCCCGGAGACACTTGAAGCACTTGGCTGGTTACCTGGCTAACTTCCCCGCAGATATAGGTTGATAGTGACTGGCACCCTCTACAGATTATGAGGGGAGTCCGAGGTGCCTTTGAATGTAATGTCAAATTCTTCTATCTTTCGGTTGATTGGATAATGGGGTTTTAACGTTCCAAAGCGACTCAGGCTATAAGGGACGCCATAGTGGAGGGCTCCAGATAATTTCGATTACCTGGGGTTCTTTAATGTGCACTGACATCTCACAGTACACGGGCCTCTAGCCTTTCGCCTGCATCGAAATTTGACTGCCGCGGCCGTGATCGAACCCGCGCCTTTGGGGTCAGCAACCCAGCTCCATAACCACTGAGTCGCCGCGGCTGCTCTTTTGTCTTTTGGGCGTCGGATTCACGCAAATTAGCTGAGAGAGAATATCCTTGCTTTTTCGAGATCTAGCTGCGGTATGAAACATAGGCACATGAAGAGCAAGCATCGTTACTTCTTACCTGAAAATGCGCTGCTAAGCTCACAAGCAAGCTGCAT
This sequence comes from Amblyomma mixtum, assembly GCF_055824585.1. NCBI lineage: Eukaryota > Metazoa > Arthropoda > Arachnida > Ixodida > Ixodidae > Amblyomma > Amblyomma mixtum. The sequence goes on from NC_143014.1 coordinate 33,509,353, forward strand.
ACACCCAATCTGAATTAAGTTTAGCAACTCTGAGCCCACAACAGTCATTTAATAGTGTTCGATATGTGTTTCGGGCGTCCCATCTGAGTTATAACCACGAAAAGTAGGGTCTTATGAACGAGGCAAAGGGTTTTTCCACTGCCCATCACAGATATTTTCCTGAATCTATCTTGAACGCGCATCCCGCCGGATTGCGCCGTTAAATGATGTTATGTCATGAAAGCATGGCGACGGTACACTAGGCTTCTTCGTGCGGCAGAGAAAGCTAAGCTCCCTTGGTGCGTAAAGCAACAATGTGCTCACTTGTTCCGAAAGACGTGTTCTCAAACTTTGCGAAAGTGCACTATGCGGACAGATCATATGTGCAGGCTGCTTCACACTTGGAAACCGGGAGCACGTGCCCGCCTCGCTTCGAGAACCGCTGCCTCCGAGATCCGACGAGAATGGGCGACACCAGGCGCATGCGCGGAAAGAGCAGACAGCCATGTTTTTTGCCCATGCGCCTTTCCCGCCGATTCTTGCCGGCCGTCGGCTGCATCACTTCGCACAGCGCGGCGGCCACGTGCTCCCGGTTCCCCTCTCAGTGTGAAACAGCCTGCACAGCTGCAACGGAAAAAGTTTAGCGCAAGTGATTCACGACCGGAGCGGAAAAATCGCGACACGCGGCGCAATTGTTCCTGAGTGCGCCGATAGCAAGAGTGCGAGGCACAATCCATTCTGCAAAGCGCAGTTTCGGCGGCAGAATGCAGCCCATCCTGACGTTCGCTCATCCGAAAGCCCACATCTTAAATGAAAGCTTGTGCATTCCTTATCGGCAGGATCATGAGCCGACGTGGCTGCGCACATAAATTCTTTTTTTTTTTTTTAGCTGGCGTTGCAAATAACGGTGTCTTTACCGCGGTTTTCCTTTTAAAAAAATTGCTGGGTGATGCACTGTCAAAAGCAACGTGGGGTGGTGTCCACGTCACAGGACCGCAAAAGATTAAAAATGGGTGTAGTTCGCATGAATTTTGTCAGAACTACATATTATATAGCGAGTCGACGAGGCAACAAGGATCCAAATTTGTACAGTTGTTCAAGCAGGTCGGACGAGGAGGATAATTGCTGCGGAGGTCGGGTGCTCGCTTCGAAGCGTTATGCGCATTGTTCAGGCTTTTCACGAATAGGCAAGGATTGGAGACGCGTATCGAAATGGACGCCTAAGACGGACCACTGAAGAAGATAGGTTGAATGTTTCCGCAGCCTGCTGTGACCCTTTTATTACAGCCCAGAAGATACGACAGGAACTTGGTCTGCAGATATTCCTTACTACCATCAGAGAGCGTCTTCGTTCATTCAGGCTCCGCAGTAGGAAGTCTCGCCAGAGACCTCCTTTGAGCGAAAGAACAAGGCGCTTAGGCAGGAGTTTGCTACTAGGCGGCTTTTGTGGACGACTGAAGAATGGAAGAAGTGGGACCAACAGGGCTGTTTTTCGCGGCCGGAATGCACCCGGTAGGTCATGTGGTTTTCTTTCTAAAGGGAAAGAAAAGCAACACTGACTTTGTTTGTGTTTTTTTTTCGCGAATTCATTGAGAACAAAATCGCCGCATGTTTATGGCAGCTGCACAAGTGATCATTTCATTTTGTTCTATTTTTATATTCCAGGTAAATTTTTAAAATTGCAGATAAGCAGTTTGCCTTTTATTTAAATCCGACTATGTGAATCTTGGAAAGGAATTGTTAAGCTGCTGGGTAACAAAAAAGTGTAGATTTTTTTTTTCAGGTTTAAACCAGAGTACACGCAACACATCGCCGCTAGCGTCGCTGCCGGTCTGTTAATGTGTGGGGTGTAATCGAGGGCTTGGGCCGCTGATCCCCATGGATCTCTGAGAGCATCGGCCTATGCGGACAAACTGGAAATAATCTTAATTCCTTTCATTCTGGATGGCCCATTTCCTGATTGGTGCTTTATTTTCCACCATGACAGGAGCCCCATCCACACAAGCAGGTATAATTACTTGTAACCTATGCACTTCGCAAAGAAAAATTAGGTAATAACATTTTGCTCAAAATTCAGTATTTGATGCTGTAAATTGATTCGAGTGCACTGAATTGGAGGATTAAAAGTTTTTTTTTTAATACAATACTCGGATGTTGAAGTTTGGATGTTGTTAGCGTGCTACCGATGCTTTATGGTGCTTATGAACTAATGTTTTTTATCATTTGGCTGTATTTTTGATTTTAACTCTATTACAAGGTTCATGTCTGGCTGATGTTATAAAGAAGTTGTCACTATTTTTTTTTGTTTTTTAGAGTTTAACGTCCCAAAGCATTTTTTCCCCCATACTATTGCTTTCGTTCGATAACCGAAGACAGTGATACACCGCGAGGTTTACGCACAATAGCGTTAGCTTTCATTTATTGTGACCCCATAACTTATTTCTGCTGTTCTTTTCTTCGAACTGCGCAAAAATCTTTCCAAGATTTATGATTTTAAAATTCGTTTTTTCTTCTTTTGTAGGCTAGTGCGGGAGAAGTTTCGGGAACTCTGCTTTCAGGAGCTTCCATGGCCTCCAAAAGGAGCGGACTTTAACGTAACTGAAAACATGTGAGACCTCATGAAGCATCAACTGCCAAGGCGGGACCCGCATGAAGAGACACCAGGCCTGCTTTTGGGAGGCTGCGCAAGACGAATGGAGGCGACTCCAAGGCCTCCCTGATATCGCAAGCAGCCTCTATGCCTCACTGCCCGCGCGCTTAACGCAGCGTCGTGGAGGCTCCCGGAGCGTTCGCCCGTCATTAATCCACCTGCCTGGAAGAGGTTATCTTGATTGATTGACAGTTGTCAGTTTATTTTATTTTATATTTTTGTTTATTTGTCATCAGGTAGACATTAGCGAATTCAAACTGTGCTGTGTTCATTTGTTGCCGGGAAATAAACTCGTCTCTAGAATGCGCAGGTTCTCGTACGGTGGCTTGCGTTTTCACTCGCGTGGACAGCCTTTGACAGTCTATAGTCCGGCCAACCGTGTGCTTTGAGGGAAAACTGCGATGAAGAAAATACCGCTGCTCGCAACGCCAGCTCAAAAAAAAAAAAAAAAAGTCATGTGCGCAGCACCACTGGCACACGATGCCACCGATAAGCTACGAACAAGTTATTTAAAATACATGCTTTCGCTTGGGCTGCTATCTGCTGTACATTCCACTTTGGAAAGTGTAATGCGCCTGGCACTCTCGCGACCGGCGCATACGGCAACAACGGCGCTGCGTCTCAAAATTTTTCCGCTCCGGTCATGAGTCACTTGTGCTAATACTTTTCCGTCGCAGCTGTATAGTCATGATATATATGAGCGTGAACACGGGAGCGTGTGGCAGATAGCCTCGAGCCCTACTCGTGTCCACCGGCTTCACAGAAGCAGGCAAGGCGGCATAACCATTTCCACCACGTTGCGGAAAAGCAGCCGCCGCGTATCGCCACAAGTAGGGCTCGAAGCTATCTGCCACGCACTCCCGTGTTCACGGTCATAAATTTCATGACTGTACGTACTATGCAGCATATTTGGATAGAACTGCTTCACGCTTTAGTCCAAGCTACTCAAGCTAAACCTGTTCTTTTTTTTTTCCGCTAGCTCTTCTATATTATAGACGGGTGCTTTCTGTCGCAAAAGGGTAAAGGCCATGACGCCCATCGCCGCCGCTCCGGCCGGAGAGGCGTCAATGTTCTACAGGCTGAGAAGGTCTTCCGTCCTCGGGACAGCGCCAACAGAACATCCGTACGGCCGTCACGATCTGGCCTCCAGACAAGGCGGGGTCCTTCTCCCTTCCCCTGAAAATAAAATCCTGGCTACGTTCCTGGTGGTACGTTTAGCGGGACTCTTAGCGATCGACTGAACGTGCCAGACGAAGGGTCCACGAAGTTAGTACGTCAATTTGCCTGTGCTCTTATTGTAGACATGAATAAGTTCACCTCAGGTGATCGAGCGGCGACCAGAACCAACCGGTGGCACTGCGTACCTGCAAGAACGTCAACTGACATGCAACTGCAGACAAGCGCGGTCTGCATCAGTACATTCGACGTTAGGCGTGCCTTTGCTGCACCTCTTTCCATCATTCCATCGATCCCTCCCTGAGTGCTTTCTACTAACGCAAAGCTTCTTTTTTTTTTCAATTACTTTTTGCTTCAGTCGCTCATTTTCGCAAGCGTAGTTGCAAAAACTTCATCACCGCAGCGTCATTCCACGTTAAATGAGACATGCAGCACTCTCGTGCCAACCTTTACCTAGTTATAGGCCCATGTTTTCGCGGGTGCACAATTCCATGTTTTCGTGGGTGCACAGCTCCGTCATTTCAGGTTAGCTTGTGCATGAGTGCACCTATATCTGGCACAGACTTCCTGTTTTCGCACAGAAGTTCCATTACTTGCCCCTTCAGAGAATTTCAGTCGACCTCGAGTGCGTATTTTAGGGAAGAGAAATGCGATCGCTTTGGCCAGTCTTCTTGCCTTTCTTGTCCAGTGCTGGTGGCAAACAAGATGAAAGCTTTCCGAAGTTCCTTGCTACTATAAGCGGAAATGAAACTGGAGAAGGCCTCGCTGATTTAAGCCTAAAGCTCAACCGCACATCAGAAACAGTGTTTTTCTGCAGACTGAACCGGCTAACAAAACCAGGAGAAATTCAAGACAGAGTCCTCTCTGCCTGTTAATTAGTCGAAATTTAAGCCATTCAAGGCGATTTTTGCCGGTTTGTCTGGTTAAAGCAGGATCAGTGCGGCCATCAGAGCAAACGCATGGACTGCGTCAAGCGTAAATGCAGGTGTGTCAGCGCTTTGGCCGCAAAATCTGACGCAGCGAGACGCCACACCAATCGCGCTACGGACAAAACAGAGTACGATCGACGCAGATATGATGGGAGTAGCACGACATGCTTGCTATCGTGGGGCAGTCGTTCCTTGCTTAGCAACGCGTGCAGGGAGGGTGGTTTTTAGACTGTTATCTGCTGGTAGGTAAGTACGGGTGGATGGTGCTAAAGCGTCCCCTTTGAAAAGGGGTGGTGGCGCTTCGATCGGTAAGGTGCGCCGATCGCAGCGCTTTCACTCGGGAATGGTCTCGCTTCGGCCAAGCAGCGTGACCTTTACGCCTTGCGACCGACGATAATAATAGCAACCTTCATCATACAGGCGAGGCTGCAGCGGTCAATGAGTGTTGCATTAAAGCAAGTTTCATACTGTTACGTCACAAGCCTGCGTAGCGGAGCTACAGTAGCACACCTGGCATTTAAAAGCTGTGCAGGGCTGAGGAGGAAATTTGTCACCCTTTAAAGATTTGGAGCGCTGGGAATGATACAGGAGTTCACTACTTACCCCAGAAGCAAATTCGGTGGTCTGGGTATCTTTGAAAATAACTAGAGTCACCATTCACACTCACATTCTTGGAAACGAATTCGTCATGTCTGTGTAACACAGGTCATTTCAATCGAAGCGAGCGTTCGTCAAATCAAGAAGATATGTTCCGACCAAGGCCCTGCGTACCACGGAGAATGAACTAACGGAAACCACTCGAATCGCAAGTGTGTTCGTGTGCATTCTCCAGTGCGTGTGTGCGTCCAGCATTTTGTGCTGTGCACGGTGCGCAGCCAGTGGGCATCTTTTCGGTCTGACCCAACACGCGCCGAGCACGCGTACGTGCCATTTTTGTAGCCGTTTTCTTTTTTTTCTCGCTATTTTCTTCCAGTTCCAGCTCAGGCGCATTGTCCTATAAGTATCAACTCCTATAAGTAGTGGTCTGGAACATTCAAGTACCACTCTGACAAAGTCTGGTCCCCATTCGAACAGTCACCAAACCCTTGTGATGTTGAGCGGGTATCATTCTAGTGATAGTGCTTTGCTTTGAACAGATATATATATATATTCGCATTTAAAAGATCGTTGAGTTGGCTTTCCCGCAATTAATATTTATATATACATTGCGGAAAAGCCAACTCAACGATCTTTTAAATGTGAATTTTAGACATGTCATATTTCGATCCACAGTGCCTAATAAGAAGTTTTTAAAATAGGGCTCACCTTCTATTTTGATGGCCGTCAATTTATAAGTTAATAGTCTGAACATTGACCCATATGAGGTACATAATATATATATATATATATATATATATATATATATATATATATATATATATATATATATATATATATATATATATATATATATATATATATATATATATATATATATATATATGCGACGCCCGCGCGAGCCAGACTGCAAGCATGACGGTGCAAACACCGTCGACATTTCGGCCTGCCGGAGCAGTGTGGTCGTAGCGCCATACCAGCAGAGGGATTGAGAGCAGCACAATCGTGGCGCGTGAATGCGCTAGTCACGTGATTTTTTTGGTATTTCGCGGGCTTTCTTTGGAGCTCGGAAAAAAGATACACGTGAGGCTGTCTTTATCGCAAATAAATGGAATGTGGGTTTCTTAAGGTGCTCTCCAAATTTGCTATTCACATTTGGTGTCTAAAGTCAATATTTACGCATTGAGGAAAATTAACTTAATTGCTAATTAATTAATTGCAAAACAAAAAATTGACTATGATAACGCAAGACGGTTGGTAGGTATATTTAAGTGGTTTCCCTGGCCTACCTCAAATATTTTATCTTTTAACCCTTGGTTAGTCAGCCTGGACACCCTGTATATATATATATATATATATATATATATATATATATATATATATATATATATATATATATATATATATATATATATATATATAAAATGGTGTCTCTCGAACTTCTTATGAATCAAATACAGGCTCACTTGGTGTTTTAAATGTTGTGGAAGAAGTTGACTTGATCTCAGAGACAATACCACGCGCACCGACGCCATTTTGTAATTGGGTAACGCGGGAAAGCGAAGCCGACAAGCTTTCAAATGAGTCTTTTTGACGTTCGATATTTCCAACCATATTGGCGATTAAGAAAATTTAAAGACAGTGCTCAGCTTCGATTTTGACAGCCATCGATTTCACAATATAAGCTTACCCCTTAAATAAAAAATAAAGAGTTTTTAGTTAATTTAAGGTAAGCTGTTGTCTCAGTAGTGATGCGTATGAGGTGCATAATGTCCGCCTTGCTGTAAAATCCAGCTCAACACACCGCAAGGACGTACCTCGGATGTTTTTAAATTAAAAACCTGTAAATTAAAAAAATGCCACCCTGTGCATATTGAATACTAGACATTTTCCAACCACACCCACGGAGCTCGTCTTGTAGCTTTTGCAGCTCATCTGAAGAGCTTCGCTATCTTGTTTAGGCCAACAGTGCTGTGTGCGAAGCTGCCCTTGAGCAATACTGAAAAAGGGGCCAAGAGCGAATGCGACGAGAAGCAACTGCGTACCAAAGAAAAAAGGAATTGCTATTGCGAACAAAATACATGCGCAGTGATATGTGTGGGCTACGTTATTTTTTACTATGACAGGTTTTCTGAATGCACTGGCATTTATTGTCTGCTCGTTGCTGAACACAGAAGGAACATGCGCTTCTATGAAATAAATCTATGTGAACGGACTTACATGGGAATAATAACCTTTCACCAGACCGTGAAGTAAACTGTGGTTTAGAAACTTCGGTCCTCATCCATCGTTTGTTTATTCGATGCAATATATATATATATATATATATATATATATATATATATAAGGGCCAGAAAAAGTTCCTAGGGCTACTTTGGTAATACACGTGAAGGAAACAGACGTGGTGAAGAAACGCTGCATTTTTCTTGACGTTTCGGCCGGTGACCGGACAAAGGCCGATCCCGGCCGAAACGTCAGGAGAAGTACAGCATTTCTTCAGCACGTGTTTGCTTCACGCATATATATATATATATATATATATATATATATATATATATATATATATATATATATATATATATATATATATATATACAAGATAAAGTCACCAGAACTTGAAAAACATAACAAGATTTAATTCACGACGTTTCGGCTGGAGGACCAGCCTTTTTCGAGTGTATTACAGTATTTGAAACAAGCAGCTTTTATAGCATCCGCGAGGCACAGAAAAAAGTGTCAAAACAAAAACACAAACACTGTTTGTGTTTTTGTGTGTTTTTGTTTTGACACTTTTTTCTGTGCCTCGCGGATGCTATAAAAGCTGCTTGTTTCAAATACTGTAATACACTCGAAAAAGGCTGGTCCTCCAGCCGAAACGTCGTGAATTAAATCTTGTTATGTTTTTCAAGTTCTGGTGACTTTATCTTATATTAATCAATCATCTGCCAAGAAATAATTTTTGATATATATATATATATATATATATATATATATATATATATATATATATATATATATATATATATATATATATACATACATATAGTGTAGCCGATTACACTAACCTTGAGAGTGTTCACCAGCGCCGCTCTCGTCCATAGCGGCGAACGTGCCGCGAGTGCCACGTAGGAACGTGGTCGAACGGACGGTGAGGACGGAAGCTGTGCGAGAACTCTCTTGTGCGATCCATGGCATCAAGACTGCCAGAACCGATGCCCTCGTTAGCTATTCAGCAGACAAGGAAAGGGGAAAGAGGAACTCATTACGACATACGAAGGAAGCCAATAGTCGCTGAAAACAAGGAGCATAGGGTATTTTCTATTATTAATTTGTGGTGTTTGTCAATGGAAAATTAATAGGGTAATTATTAAAAGATAATCGATTAGAAAGCAGAAAAAAACATCCACATGCCGCGAGTGAGACGCGAAATTCGGAGGTCGTGAGTTCGGGTCCCACCATCGGCATGTGGATGCTTTTAGTCTCCTCTTTAATCATTTATCTTTAAATAGTTTTCCTATTAATCTCCCATTGATCAACACCACAAAATAATAATAAAAACATTCCCCTATGCTTGTTGGTTACGGTGACTGTTGGCTTCTTCGTATGTCACAACGAGCCCCTCTTTTCCCTGCCCTTGAATGGTAGCAAACGCTACTTTTGGCGTTTGCTCGTGACCGTGGCTGCGCGCGCGCAACTCCAAGCCATAGCCCCATGCTTTCGCCGCTACCCTGCTGTCGAGTCGTCACTTGCGACTCGTCAATTGGCCAGCGGTGCGCAGAATTTTGTCATTTTTGCGTGACCATCGTTCAAATGACGGTGAAGATACCCAGGATCTCGTAGCGCAAAAGGACGACACAGAGAGAGGATGCACAAGACAGCGCTACCTGTCCTGTTCGCTACCTGCTCGAGATCCTGGGACAAAATATGAACCAAAAAGCCCAGCTTGAAGTCTCGTGAAGATACAAGCTCCCCTCAGATGTTTGCCTCACACTTGCGAGGAATGAAGAAAGGAGAGAAGCTCACGAGATTGTCTCTGAAGAAAGAGATGGTGGAACTGTAAACGCACCGCAGCGAACATGAATTGCACGTAATTTGTAAGACCCCAGAAGAATACTGAGAAATAAAGGTCGAGGATATGAATGTGAGACTTTGAACTGAAAGACTAAAGACTAAGATCAAAGGTATCTCGAAACAGTTAAAAATGGTCTCCAATCAAAGTACCAGCATAACCTCTCAAGACAAAGCCCCAAGATGGCGTCTCAAGACGAAATCTAGAGACGCAGCATCAGGAAAAAGTCTCAAGACAACACACTGGGACGAGGTCTCAAGGCAAGGAGGGGTGAGGGGTTCTTCGGACAGGGGTCGAAGGGATGGGCCTCCTGCCGTGTACCTTGGTGATGGCAATGTCAAGGGCGGGCTTCGCGATGCGGTAGTCGAAGCTGCGTGTCAGGTCCTTGCTTAGGATGAAAGTGGCCATGATCTTCGCCAGGAAGCGCCCCTCCGAGTCCACGAAGCGCGAGTCCCATCTCGTGCCGTTGCGGGCCGGATCTCCGCCCATCTCCAGGAAGCGCCCCTCCGAGTCCACGAAGCGCGAGTCCCATCTCGTGCGGTTGCGGGATGGCTCTCCGCCAAGCTCCAGCTCCTCGTAGTCCGGCGTGGCCAGGCTGTCGTCCTCGGGCAGCGCCCCGGCCGACAGGAGCACGGCGCCCACCAGAGCCCAGCCGCGCATCGTGCCGACTGCCGCTCTCGTCCGTGCAGCACGCGGCTGTGACACAGCGCCGCTTCCGGGCATCGCTGCGCGCACATCCCTCCTTCCCCGCCGCCGACATTTCATTCGCTCTTTTTGGCTTGTTCCCGCCGACGCCCTCTCCTGCTCTCATATCCCCTCCCCCCCCCCCCCCTTTTTTTTTTCTTTCCACCGGGCTGTTTTAATGTTCCCTATCTGCGCGTGCGCTTCGAGAGCGCGCACCGGTGGACAACGCTCGGCGTTGTACCGGCGCACTTACGCCCTCGCCACTGAGCTCTTCTCCGCCTCATCCTCCCCTCCTTTTTGACTTTTGGGCATATCCGAGCGAGCGCCGTTGCCCGGACGAAATTGGGGACCTGTTGCTTGCACGGACGGGAGCAGTTATTACCCGTCGGCTATATCGCCGGCGTCTCCGAAGGCTCGCTGCGCGCCTCCGTGCCGGATGTTTTACCGGACCCGTGAGCACACAAGACGGCACTGCGACCGTTCCACTTGTGAAGCGTCACAACGTGGGCAAAATATCAGCAGAGGAATAAGAAAGGTCAAAATCAGAAAATATGCCAATATCTCGCATATACGCTATGTTCACCTTCGCGTTCTGATGAATACAAAACTAAATGCTTTGCCTTGGAGAGCTCTTTTTTGTACTGTCCTCGTGGCCTCCGCGCCAAAAAACTAATGATGACACGGCATAGTATGGGGTAGGAACAAAAACCTACTGTCTTAGCATCGCGCATCAAGTTAAATGAAACTGGACGTTCGTCATTTAAATACGCCTCCTGTATTGATCGCTCTTCGGACGTCCGACAAGCAGCCCCGATGAAAGAGAAGTTTCCCCTAGAATAAAGAGAGGGCGCCACCGGTACTTATCATTTTATTATGCAACCTTTTGTTGCTCCCACAAGGCGGCGGCTCTGTGCTTCGAAAACCATTTTAATCCCGACATAACAGTGCAGTGGCAAATCTTCGCCCGGCGATCTTTTTACCTGTTTTTGCTTTTGGGGAATTCATTGCCAAACACAGAAGCCTTTCACCAGGACGTGATTTTGTCGTTACCTTATTTATGAAGCCCCATTGCTCATTTACACACTTTTGCTCCCGATTTTGGGACAGTAAGCGGGATACTCACCTTTTTCTTGTGATATAGCGGTTCTTGAAACACTTAAGAAACTCGCTGTTTAGATACATTATTCCTGTGCACGATGTGAATGGATGGTTGCGAAAATAAGAGCTAAGATTCCGTACGCTCTTCTCCGCGCCTTTGCCGAGGCCGACGTTTCTTCTTAACTGGGCAATAGATCCTGCTTCACCACGGATGCACTCCATCAGGTGAGGAACTTGACAGACCCTTGAGGCTTACTGGTGCTTGCCGCCAGGAAGGTTTGTTGTTGGGACAATTACTTTAGGACGCACCAGAGGACGCTTATGGGAAGAAACATTTTATCACAACTTGTTTGCAGCTGCAGGGTAAAACGAGAATGGAAGGATAAGGATCTGACTAAACTGGACGAGACTCCTACTCTAGCTGAGCAAGGCCGAAGGTGCAGGGTGCCAAACCCTAGACCAGAATGACAAACACAGCCCATGGATAGTTTTTTTGTTTTTGTTTTCAACCTCGGTTTCCCGGCTGAAAACCGCGAATCACTCACTATGACAGCATCTCTGGCTTAAGCAACTATTTCCCTCGCCTTCTGGCGTCACTTCAGCAGCTTCCGCAAGTGTTGCAACTTCTGCCCACAGAAGCCTACGAAAATAAAATGAGATAAAAACAACAAAAACACCCTTTGCCAGCGAGAAGGAACTAACAAATTCCACTTGTACACAGCTCAATTTCAAGGGAATGGCTGCGTTCTTTCGCGCGCAACTGGGAGCCATAGAAGGAATTAGCCTCGAATAATTATTGATGGTCTTCAAAGTAAGTGTACTTCCGCGAAGGAGACACGTACGAACGACGAACACATATGACATGTATAGAGCGCTCTGTAGACGTCGTATGTGTTTCTGTATCTCGTTCGTCCGCGTTTTGTGTGTGTAAGTATACGTAATTTCAAGAATAAAGCAATTCGCCCAAACTAAAGTGCTAGCACTGATGTTTTTGCCAGCCTTCTACGTCCGTACTTGCTGACAGCCAGTTCTGCCTGGCGAAAGGCTTGCACGTGCATGGTATTTTGTGACCTGGCTACTCATTGGCAACACCGCGCAAACCATACGGCCCTTTCACGAGTCGTCCACAATAATACGCGTAGTAAATTTTAATAATGGTTCTTTTCCTTTCTTCGGAGGGGAGACCTCTCTAATTGTGGTGATTCGGCGGTGATGCAGTGGGAGGCAATGATGCAGATGCTGAGATTGAAGAAATGTCTTTAGAAAAATATACAAAGGCAAAGAGTAAATTACAGATGGGAAGTCACACTGACAAATACAAACTCTAACTTATAGACAAAGTGCTCACACAGAGAAAAGTTTACAGACCCTTTCTCGTCTACTAATTTAGCAGTGAAAGCCTAGGGCCTGTCAAAGTACGTGCCAAGCATGGAGCCTCTACCTAGGCTGCTGTTTGATGCATCCGTTTTTAGTGGTTTTGCTAATAAACAAGTTGGTCGTGATTCCTGGCGACCTGCCTCAGGCTTCGATAAACCAATGAAACCCTTATACTGCAGCTGAGGATTGGCCACAACCTCAAACCAAGAGAGGGCTGTGCTAAAAAAAAGTGAAACTAATCCCCCAAACATTCGAAACCCTTTTCCAGAAGCGACATGATCAACTGACAGTATATCCCTTATTCCAACAGCAGGCCCTCACATGCTCCCACTCAATTATCATCGAACGCCTCCTCTCATATCCACTGCCTTTTCAACCCCTCCTCCTCGTTACGCGCCGTCACGGAGTTCGGTCACGCGCGACAACGCCGCCACGGTTCCCAAGAAAAGTACCTCGTATATTTGTCAAGGTAAAACTAAATTTAATGCCGGCGATTGCACGCGTGGTAATGCGCACTGTCAGCCCTTGCTGGTCCATCTCGTGCTTCTGCATTCGTTGCATTTGCTTCTAATGCTGCCCGAACGCATGAGCGTGTGACAGTTGTATTTCTGGTTTGGTTTATGGGAGTTTCACTTCCCAAATCTGTGTAACGGGCAAGCACCCTCCTCTCTCCTTCTTGTTAAACCTCCTCGGAATACGAGCTTCCTTTTAGAGCAAGATCACTGCTTCCCTAGCAGTAGTCAAGGGTTCGACGGCATACCGTCTGGCCAGGAATCATGGCTTGATGAGATTCACTGGTCACTGACCATGGTCAAACAAAAATGTCGTTTCGGGAGCGCTACGGCTTCCCTGTTCACAATGAGCAACCGGCTCGACGTCCCGGGCTTTTTGTAGCGGTTAGTATCGTTTTTAGACATTTAGCGTAGATAGGGTGCAATGTGCCATCATTCTTATTTATTGTGTTAGGCGTAGGCTGGATGATTAGTGACTCGAGATTTCGGCGGGCTGATACATTCTTTTCTGTTGTCACTATATCTGCTTCGTCCCAGTTAATTTCATGGCCAGTCTCTTGCTCATGCTCCGCGATTGCGTTCGTTGTCGCTTTTCCTCTTCGTACGTCGCACTGATGTTCTTTCAGGCGTCTCGTGAGATCTTTTGTTTCGCCTATGTAAACTGATGAACAGTCGGCGCAGGCGATTTTGTAAACTACGCCGGGAAACTTTGCACGAGGGAGCTGATTTTTCACGTTTACCAGCTCATTTCTTACCTTGCTCGCTGGTACATGTGCAACATGGACGCCGTGCTTGCGGAACATCCGCGCCAGCGCCTCGCTGATCCCTGATATATGCGGGATAGGGGCTCGCTTCGGTTTCGGTGCGTCGGCACTTTCGTCTTCCCTGGCAGTAGGCTTCTTCGATGGCGCCAATCTTCTTTTCGTGTTCCGAATGAAGGAAAGCGGGTAGCCGTTTCTTTTTAAGTCATTTTCCACGGTCTTCATTTCGTGGTGTAGGGCTGCGTCTTCACTGCAGACTTCCTTGGCGCGGTTGATTAGAGATGCAACCACTGACCGCTTGTGACTGACTGGGTGCGCTGAATTGAAATTTAGGTATCTTCCAGAATGCGTCGGTTTCCGGTAAACGTTAAAGCTAAGACCAGTCGGAGTACGTGTTACCACAGTGTCGAGGAACGGAAGGCAGCCGTCGGTCTCTTCCTCAACAGTAAAGTTGATTGAGGGCTGAATGGCGTTGAGGTGATCGAGGAAAATACGCGTGTGCTTTCGGTCTATGACGCAGAAGCAGTCGTCCACATACCTCAGAAATACTTTTGGTCGCTGTTGGAAGGTGGCCAAAGCTTTGCTTTCGATGGCTTCCATAGCGATGTTAGCCGCTGTGACCGAGATGGCTGCCCCCATTGCTGTGCCAAAGGTCTGTTGGCAGAAGTTGCCGCTGTACGTAAAATATGTGTTGGCGAGGCAGAAATGCAACAGTTGGCAAAGTTCCGCTGCTTCGAACGGCGCCCGATCTTGCCATGAAGTGTCATTCTCGAGACGTTGTTTACATGTCTCCACTGCGAGATCAACAGGTACGCTTGTAAATAGCGAGCAGACATCGAAAGAAACGATTTCGTCTGTGTCTTCTAGGGCGATCGCTTTGACCTTGTCGATGAAGTCGGATGAATTCTTGATGCCCGTGCCTGTCTTTCCCACCAGCGGAGATAGAACGCCATGAAGGTTCTGTGACAACGAGTACAACGGAGACTTTCTAAAATCCACTATTAGGCGCAGGGGGGTTCCTGGTTTATGCACCTTCGGTAATCCGTATATGGCGGGCGCTGAGCCGTTTGTGCATAGCAACTGATAATACAGCCGTTTCATAGACGGAGGGATTCCCTTGAAGATTTCTGTGAGCATTTTCTGAAGAGACGTCTGCACTTTGGGAGTAGGGCCCTTCGGGATCCGGCAATAAGTGCAGTCCTTAAAAGCCGATGGGTCTCTGTAGCCTCGACCTTTGACCTTTGTGATAAAATAACCATGGCCAAATTTGACTGCCGGTGAACTTGGTTGCGCTGAGGTGCAAGACAGGCGTGACCTAGTCTCAAAATGAAATTGGCTTACCTCCAAAAATGAGGTTGACCCACCCCCGAAATTCGGGTAGTCCACTTGAAGATTGAATTCACTCAAGTTCGGAACCGACTTGGGGCACCCTGAAGATGGGCTTGGCCTACCCTCGAAAATTTGAAAATTGAGTTGACCTACGTTCGGAACCAATCTGGGACGCCCCAAAAATGGGCTTGACCCACCCTCAAATTTGGATGGCCCATCGCCGAAGATTTGAAAATTGAGTTAACCAGCGGTTGGAACCGTGCATTCGCACGATATTTCGAGCTTAGCAATGCTGGACCACCAGTATTTTTTGTTATCTGTCACATGCGTACTGTTAAAGAAACAGATTGCGTCACTTGCTGGAGTTCCTACTGCTTAATAAAATTCAGGGGGCACTTTGTCGACCTAAAAGCACGATGAGACGAAAGCCTTAAGCGCAGTGTTGCTGCTTGTGTCACTGATGTGTGGTTAAGATGTTAAGCTTCGCCTCTAAGAGTGGAACGCGACAGCGTCTTGCAACGCTGCCAGGGAGTCCACAGAACGCCATCGCCCGTTCGGCTCTACGCCTTGCTCGACGGTAAATTGGTTTTTGAAGAAAGGAAATGTATCTGTCTCGCATATCTCGGTGGACACCTGAACCTCCCCGTAACGGAAGAGAGGAAGACGGGGGTGATTGAAGACACCGTATTCACTAGACGCGCCTTTGTTCATTTCAAACCATCGATGAGCTGGCATGGCGGAGTGGTTAGCGTGCTCGTCTCGTACTCCGGAGACCCGGGTTCGATTCCCGAACTCGACCAGTTTCCTACTCGATTTTATTTATTGATCTGGTCCTACTAGAAAGGTTAAGTAGGCTAATTGGTTAATTAATTAATTAACTAAACTCAATCCCACTTACTTGGAGCATCACTATACCATCCCTTTAATTGGTCGCATGGTTACTAGCCATAGTGCAATCGGCCCGATTTGAAATTCGCGCGCAGTGACGTCACGATCATTTCAACCAATCTGAAATGCGGACGCATTTGCTAACACGTCTTGGTCACGACAGTATGAGGCATTAAAGGCTTTCGCCTTAAAAGACGCATTGTGAATCTGCTGGTCACAGTTGGACGACCACTCGCGTCTGAATGCAACGCATATGCTTTCTCTCACTACATAGTTGTGCACGGTGAAGCCAGCTTTGACGAACAACTCGAAGGCGTGGTGGTCTCGCGGTGACTAATGGCATATTGTAAAGGCGATCGGGAGCAAGTTCCCTTGACCTGCGAAACCGAAGAACGTGTTTCAGTGGGTGAATAAGATTCAGATCTTTAGTTCTGATTGAACCACGACTTTATTCCCTCTAGAATTCCTAGACATCTTACTCCTGCGCGGAGTGGGGAAGCTGCTACGGATCGCCGTTTGGAACATGCCACAAAGAAAGTTTTCAAACATGATATGCATTTACCTCCGATTATCGACAGATTAAGGCGTACGTCGTCCTGAAATCCTGAAATCAAGGTGAACGTCAGGCTGAACATGAAACGGAACAAATGAAGACGACCTTAACCAACAACTTTCGAACTTTTCCGTCCAAATGGTAGCCAGCAGAAACTTGCCACGCTATAGCCCCCAGCGGAATTCGAACCGGTGCCGGCTTGAAAGGCGCAGTAATTCCGCTTCAGGGCCAAAACAAGATCCGCACAGTTAGGAAAGGGATGTAAAAGGCGGAAAGAAAGGTGAGACAAAGAAGCTTGGAGTAGAAGGTTATGAGCGTGAGGCGAGAGCTTTCCACATAAGTTTTATTTCTTACGGGGTCATAAGTCGGCAACACAGCCATTGAACATCTCTTGGGATCAGAGTTTCGATTCCACTGCAAGAAGTTCTAAGGTGAAGCATAGCACGTGCGTGGGTGGGTCCAGACCATCTGTGCGCGGGACTGGGAGTTCGTAGTGGCTTAAAAATTTCCAACGGAACAAATGAGAAAATAATGGGGAAATTTTAGCTCACGAGCAGTCTGGACCATCGCTTGGGTGCATAGCTGAACTTGCCAAGACCACACTAACGTTGCCTCTAGACTGCTGCCACGCAGCGGCGATGGTAGTTGCTGCCGATGTCGTTAACTGACACATAATACTGTAGGATATAACTTTAAAAATAAATACAGCAGTTGCCAACACTGGGCCACGGTTCGCGTGGCCAATCACAATAATAAATGAAATCAACTTATTAATGCTTCACTATAATAAACAAACTTGGAATCAAAATTCTAGAGCTTATAATTTATTTTCTTTGAATTTGCTTCTTGTTTAAGCAAAAAGTTAAGTTTTAACAACAGACTAGTTTTTTTTTTTGTCGTGGAGCAATTCTGCGCTGCGGTCCTGAATGTGGGCGGAGCTTCACTACAGACTTAAGTTGTATCCGACTATGCAAGCCCTGTGGCCAGTGGTTGACTCACTACAAGCGGAACATCTTCAACACTGCGTTACTCAGTATTCCCAGATTTTATGGCACTTGTGAAAGGGTATGTATTGCTACCGTTTTGGTGAAGAACTTGCCCGAAGCAATCTCGATATTTCAACTGGCTACATGAGCTACAAAAAGAATTGCTGGTGCCTGTGGTGACTGGCGGGAAGCGAAGTGCTCATCGGGCAGAGCTCCTTTAGCAGCAGCGGCAGACGAAGCGTTTCCACCGGTTGTGTCGCTCATTCTTCGGAAAAACTCACCGAGTCTATTAAGGCGAAATCCTTACTTGCGCCGTTGAGCGAAAGCCCGTCAGTGTGAGTGTTAAAACTCGATGGTACCAATAAAGATCCCGGGCCTGTCTACTTCCTTCGACGAAGCCTGACCAAGAACCGCATAACAGCATATAGCACTTCGGTGTCTGTGTGCGCGAGGTGCGTGTTGTGTCCCTTTCCACGCACCTTCGCCGCTATAGTCCGCTCGTGATCTTTCTTGACACGTCAATGGCTCATCTGCAAGTAAAGACAGCACACTTACCTTCCCTGAATATTAGGAACAGAGTCTCCGCTGTTCTCTCAGTATATAGCAGGAAACGGCACCGGGCCATAGCATATTTTTCGACCCCCCTCCACCTGGACAACACAAGATATGCCACCTGGAATTCCTCAAATAGCCAAAAGATATGTAACATTTTACGGGACGATGCGTCGTCCTGTGTTCATCACTCTGTCTGCGTCTAGTCTGTATTCTTTACTCTTGTAACCATATCCAATCTTGAGCGGAGAGAAAGAGAAAAAAAATATTGATACTTTAAGTTCAAGGGGGTGGTTCTCTCAAGTCCGGGAGTCCCAGGGCGGTTGCTGCCCGCCAGGTCCTCTTCTCCAACTGAAGCCAGTACCGCCTCCTACTGCTCGAAGCTCCCCCTGTTTTCCTGAATATCTGAGTTTGGTTTGCTACGCGCCCAGACTGCGTGGTAGAGGTTCGAGACCGCTCCGCATAGTGTGCATAACCTATCGTATTTTCTGGCCACACTGCATGATATCTTGCTAAGCTGGGATAGGTGCCGATGCCTCACAACTTAGAGTTATTGTGCTAAATTCCTAAGATATCTTTATCACACCACGTTCTTGGTTCCAGCACTTTCTTAGTTTTCTGTTGTGACCTACTTTAACTGGTACTGAATATTAGTTGTGACATGCATGCCAGGAATACTGACCTTTTCCGGTTAAAACCGAATTTCGAAAATTAATTCGGCGTACGTTTATCGGTGTTCTTCGGTTTAAACCGAAACGATCAACATATATCCGGGCTCGTCTGTGCTACCAAATGGAAAGCTTGGCGACAAGTCGCCTTCCGAACCACGCACGGCAGTTTCAATGAAGGAGGCCTTTAAAACCACTTAAGCTCGATAACAGTAACCTCGCCAGACCGCAATAATTGCTTATGAAACGCACGCCTACAAAAGTTCATTCTAAGTTACCCCTATTTTTTGCCGTCAAATTCCATATTATCGTAGGGTGCAGACCTGGAGCAATTTTCGCAGTAGGCTTTTTAAAAGCGAATATAACTTGAATTCGCCATTACAAATATTTCACAGACTATCAGATAAGTTAAAGCTAAAGATTACAACACATCTAGATCCTTCTAAGAAAATTAATATGCGCTTTACAAAAAATGTTTGCTGCTTGTGAGATAAAAAATAACGAGAATTAGTTTAAATTATTTAATAGATTTTAGCTTTACACGTTTGTACTTTACCCGGAATGCTTTTTTTGCTAGTTCTAATTCAGCATTGTCTTAGTAAAACAGGAGAGCACAACTCGTCATGTTGCCCGCAAAGGCACAGGCTCTTCTTTATTCGCATGTTGATTTGTGTAATAAGCGACACATATCTTTGCGCAAGGTTTTCAAGGTCCGTGTATGTTGGTGTCAGTTTGGCGGCAGTAGTCTACATAAATTCTATCTTTCATAGTGCCTCCTAATAAAATGGCACCCTTTATCGCGTTTATAGCGAAACATTTATATTTCTTCTTCAATCTCGGAGGCTACTTTTTGCCTGGGGACAGTGCGCTGTGCTCTCCCTTGATGGCGCCACTGCCGCTTTGGCTTTGGAAGAGGAAATTATAAGGAGCTCAGCTGTGGCCTCTGAGATCCTCTACTAAGCTGTTGAGCTTCTCTGGGTCTCGCCATAATCGAGAAGGCCTCGGCTGCACGCCTTTTGGAGCCTGTTGCTTGGCGGCGCCACCGTCTTGTCCGTAGCTACAACTGGAAAAGTTTGACTCGACTTTCTGTAGCTCCTTGCAAGACATGCTAACTTTGGAACACATGCTAGTTCTACGTAAGGCTCTCAAGTCTCCTGTATAGGCGGAAGCATTGAAATCGTATGCGGTTCACCACCCACTTGAATCACATGATCACATGTGGCACACTTTCTACAGCGCCCTCTTTATCGGTCAGATTAATGACCGGTACCTAATTCTCACCGACTAGGAAGCTAATGCCAAAGGTTCCATTTATAGCATAGGATGTGGCGAAAGATACGCCTGACGGACCTGGTACATTTTTTTTTTCCCGAGTACGTCGGGTGGACCATACCAGAACGTGTGTTTGTTGCGAAAGCAACACTACGCGAGTCGCCGAGCCATTTCGTGGAGATGACGAAAGGCCATACTGCGCATGCGCGAGGAGCAGCGACGTCACATGGCGCACAGCTGGCGCGCCGCCGCCGTCGCTGCGCGGGTGTCTCAGAGGTGCCGCCGCCGCGCTCGCCAGTTGAGCATGCGCAGTACCGGCGCATAGCTAGCGTGCCGGGGCCGCCGCCGCTGCCGCGCGCTCTCCATCGCCTCTCTCTCCTCGTTGTTTTCGCAGTACTCCAGATTTAACCAGAGCTAAACAACTGCCTTTTTTTTTCAAGAAACGTTCGACGTATATCACAAAATTTTCTCATAAGTTCGATATCTCGGGTACGACGATGTGCTTTCATATGTACACTGTTCGTTGTAACAGGGCAGATTCAAGTTAACACGATTTCTGCTCGGAATGGGGTGTCTGTCGTTCGATTCGCGTACTACGAGTATGCCAGCAATGAACTTTTCGTGTTGCTAAGCGCATAACAAACACCGTGTTTTCGGTTTCATACAAATTCCTTGTGGCGAGCTGTGCTCTCCAGTCGATGCTGAATGCGCTCCGTTCGGCTCGCGCTAACCTCGACCCAGCAGTAGTTGAAACTTTATGTACGCGAACTATCGTGAGAAGACAAAGCTGCGGGCTGGATGCCTGCCTATTCTTACCCAAACAACGTCGCTGTTTATCCGAAAGCGGATCGATTGTTCAGGCTTCTGGCTTTCGAGTTGCTCCTCCGTACGCCTCCGGTGCAGACGTCCTCGCCTCGGCAGGCTCATCGGCCTGGCAAATAGATTCGAGCAGATCTTCGGAGGAAAAGCGGCGCGCGTTGTCACAATAATTCAAGACTGTTCGAGAGGGTTGTCACGTCGCACATTGAGCTGTGGAATAAAAATCATTAAAACTCGAGTTAAATTGTGACTATGAAGTCCTAGCATGCCTGAAACATCATTACGACATACAAGAATGTGAAGTAAATTAATTACGCTGAAAAGAAAATTGGGGTAGTCATTTGGGAGTAGGACCCACGACCCTTGACTTGCGAGTCAGACTCGCTATCCCTAGGCCATTGAAGCCCGTTGGTTCGACCTCGTTGAAAGGAGAACTTTTGTGTCTTGAGGTGTATCACGTGGTCTGGTATACCTACTGATGTATGCGTATGAGTGTGTGTAATTACGAAAAGGTACTAATTGCAAATAACCATTACCGCTATCGCGTCATGCCCTTCAGGCGGAGCGTAAGTGCCCCCTTAATTTTACCATGGCCGGGAAGTAGAATGTAATAATTTGAATTATAAACATCTTATTTGCTCTGTTTGCCGTTAGAGAAGAGATAGCATAACATTTCTTTCAGATTACAACGTGTTACGGACAGGTGTTCTTCACGGTGAGATAAGTATTGTGCCGGGTACGGCACTCGATCGCCAGTGCGTTACGCATAACCGAGCTTCAGAGGTCGCTGCGTCGCTGCGGTGGCTCAGTGGTTACGGCGCTCGGCTGCTGGCCCGAAAAACGCGGTTTCGATCCCGGCCGCGGCGTCCGAATTTCGATGAAGGCGAAATTCTAGAGGCCCGTGTACTGTGCGATGTCAGTGCACGTTAAAGAACCCCAGGTGGTCTAAATTTCCGGAGCCCTTCACTACGGCGTCCCTCATAGCCTGAGTCGCTTTGGGACGTTAAACCCCAATAAACCAATCAGAGGTCGGTGCACAATCGCAGAATGGGGGTGATAGCTTGTTTACATTACAAGCAGATCGTGGTGACAGATTACAAGACTATTTACTATCTGCGAAGCGAAGGCACCGAGAGAATGCGTATCTCTGCTGGCATACGTCGCTTGTACGCAGCCTGGTGCGAGTGACAGCGGTGCTTTCCGCACGCATCCGAGCGTGAAGACTCCGGTCTGTGTCATTTGAGGGGGTGCGGAAATGAATGGGCAAACTTCTCTTTGCAGATTCTCGACATTCGCGAATGTACAGTGTAACTTGCGGACGCTTTGCGGAGAACAGCAGCAAGCAGCATGAAGGGCATACGTTGGACGTGACTTAAGCCATTGGCCTATGCCCGCCGTACCCTGAATGAGAATCGGCTGGGTATGTTGGACGTATCTTTAGACATCTTCTGTGACATATCCTGCGATGACTACGCAACATATACCCCTTAAAGCTCTTGCCAGCAGCTCTTGCTGAAATCAGAGGACCATAAGATGGCAGTTGAGAAGAAGAAAATCATGGGTCAGCCTAGAAGGAAAGAGCAATCTAGAAGTCGCGGTGTTTCTACGTGCCGGGAAGAATAACGTGCGCTTCGCTGATTTCGAAGGGAAGGTGACATGCATCATCACCAAATGCAAAAGTATGACTCTGAAATTGTATTGGAACGGACCGGTATCAGAGAACGCTGTTGCGCCTTTCATCCTTCATCATCTCCTCCTTCGCCACGGCGCACTGACAGAAGTTCTGAATGACCATGTACCCCCTTCGTCAAAAGTAACCCGGCAACTATGGTTTGTTTCCAAGCTTCGTAGCGAAGCACCTATGGCAGCCCTTAATCGCCGATTCTGTGCAAAGTAAGGTGAACCCTTGTCCTGACGTTCTGGCACCTTTCGGTCTTTAGGGGTGCCGTAAAGGCTCCGCTATGCGATTGAGAAGCAAAAACCTGCTGCTCGCTTACTTTTGACAAAGGGGGTACGTGATTATTTATTTATTTATTTATTTATTTATTTATTTATTTATTTATTTATTTATTTATTTATTTATTTATTTATTTATTTATTTATTTATTTATTTATTTATTTATTTATTTATTTATTTATTTATTTATTTATTTCAGTACTCGCAATGTATTTAGAAAGCTGAATATAGGAGTAAGCATTAAACGAAATTAAGACCGGTTGGTTATCGCCATTTTGAAGGACGTAGGATTAGGAGTGCTGGTGATGGAGGCGGGGAGCTGGTTCAACTCAAACGCCATCTTCGGTAAAAAGGCGTTCATATACGCCTTGGTACGGCATCTGTGCACATGAACCTTGTAAGAGCGATGCGGGAAGAGGTGTAAGAAGGTGGTGAAAAAAGTTCGCACTTGAGCTCAAGGTTAGTGAAACAAATTTAATGAAAAAGTCAGAGATGTGATGTTTTCCTTCGAGTGAGAAGTCTATTACGTTAAGATGACGTTTTATGGAGTCGAGACTGGCTGTGCGGGAATACCTAGCTATGATTAAATGAGCGGAGTGGTTTTGAATGAATTCGATGGAAGAAGTGAGAAAGAACTAACGAGTATCCCCCGGCGAGAATCCCAAGTGAGGATCTTAAACTTTAATTTGCACGCAACGTCACATAGTTCATCGCTCTACTAGTGCGTACCACCTTCAGGCAAATGGCATGGCCGAGCGCTTCCACCGCACCCTCAGCAACGGGCTCGC
This sequence comes from Amblyomma mixtum, assembly GCF_055824585.1. Classification (NCBI taxonomy): domain Eukaryota; kingdom Metazoa; phylum Arthropoda; class Arachnida; order Ixodida; family Ixodidae; genus Amblyomma; species Amblyomma mixtum. The sequence continues at coordinate 33,532,997 of NC_143014.1, forward strand.
CATCTGCCCACTCCAACTGGGGCCAGCTGCTATCGTTTAACACGCACTCCGACAACGGCTCCTTTCTTTGTGGCCGAGAACCTGCGTCTACCATGGACACTGCCCTTACCTATCCGCCTGACGTCTCACATATACTCCCCTTTACAAAGCTCACGTGTACGCCTAAGAATGTCGTCAACTTGCCAGTTCGTTCACCACTTAGAACCACCGGCACCAGAAACACATCCTTGACCCAACCGCCCCCGCCTCGTCATATCCACCTTGCTTTGCAATGTTGCTCTGGATGGCTTTCACCTCTCCCGGTCTGCCAATGAAATTTATTTCTCTCTATCAAAATTGGCCTTACCGCGTTCTTCAACAAACGTTTCCAGTCAACTACATCGTCGAGGCAGTCGTGTCCTCTTCGCGCCACTGTCGCCGAGTGCGCAAAACTGCACACGTCGAGCGCCTAAATCCCGGCTATGATCAGTTCGCTCGCTCGTACCCGTAATTAGCCGCGCTGGCTCCTTTTTGGTCGTGGAGGGAACTGTAATGGACACCAGCGAATGCGGCGAAAGAGACAAGAAAGTCAAAAACCAGCTGTTAGCGAGAGCGGCGTTTGAGAGATTTCAGATCGGTTCGTCGTGTTACGAGCAAGCTCTCTGAATAAGCATTGCATCAAAATATTTTGAATGTCGATCATCCTTCTCAATTTCGACCCGTTGTCGTTAGCGTATTTCTTACGCTATATTTAAGTAGTTTAAGAAGTACGTCGGTCAACCTAGAGAACTCCTGTGAAGCTGTCTGGTGCAGAATTCTGCTGGGCGATGGTACTATTAGCAGTTGGTTCTTTTTATAGGCCTCAAGGTTCTACCAGAGCAGAGCCATTTTTTCGTCTTAGTAACACATTATTAGCTTTAATGGCAACATACATTATTCTTGGCGGAGATTTTAATATGCCTAGCGTACAATGGTCGTCTTTGCAACCAGTAATTCACACTATATCCCTATTATATACCGCTTTCCGTGAGGTGATCAATGCCCACTCATTATTCCAGTTTGTTCAAACCCCTACGAGACTTGGCTTTCCCAGTGACAATGTGCTAGACCTTCTTTTCAGCAGTGACCCCAGCGTAGTCTCACCTGCCACAACGCTGCCAGGTATAAGCAACCATGATGTAGTTCTAGCAAAATTGTCCTGTACTGAAATGAAGTGTCAGCACTCTCAAGCACGCAAAGAGTTTATTTATGAAAAAGGGGATTACGGTTCCTTATCGCAGGCACTCCATGCATTTTTTCCTGACTTTATTTCACATGGATCGTCTCTGAACATAGATTCTTTCTGGAACTTGTTTAAAACTAAAATCTTATCCCTGGCGCTCACTTTCATCCCATCCCGCCTCATTTCAGCCAAGCGTCGTGGCGAAAAGCACTGTATGAATAGATAGTTGCGAGCTATGATTAACAGACGTAAACGCCTGTTTCGTAGATACTGTGATACGCCTGCGCTAACTCTGTATTCAGAGATGAAAAAGCAAACTAAGAACCTATCCAATGAAATACGCAAGGCTAAAAGGGCATACTTGAACACACTGGGGCAAAGACTAAAAACAAACCCAAAGGAAGTCTGGAAATACGTTAAAAAGATAAGAAACACGAGTGCCACTCTGCCTGACATATTAGATGGAACTGATTTTGGTAAGTCGGTGTTTTCTGATCATATCAATACTCAGACGGTCGTTCAGTCTCCAAGCATCCTGACCAGAATGAATGACAGAATGACACTGAAATTTCTGAGCGGAGAGTCATGTAGGTTTATGTAGGTATTTTGTGTAAATAAATAAATAAATAAATAAATAAATAAATAAATAAATAAATAAATAAATAAATAAATAAATAAATAAATAAATAAATAAATAAATAAATAAATAAATAAATAAATAAGTAAATAAATAAATAAATAAATAAATAAATAAATAAATAAATAAATAAATAAATAAATAAATAAACAAATAAATAAATATCCTCGCCCATTCAGAAAGCGAACCAGATGGTTTTGGAGTCTAGCTGTTTAAATACTGGTGTCAAATATCCAAACAATATGGGAAAACGAATAATGCCTTTCGGTTCAACATGAAGATTCTTCCTAGCGACACTTCTTTTTGCAACACTGTTTAAGCATTTCTGTCCGCAGAATGCCTTATTTTCCTTGCTTCTCTAGATCCTCTAAACTGCAGAGTGACTGAGTGCATTCTTTTACATATGCTGTTGTACTCGCGACTTGATTTCTGTTAGTGCCTGTGTCCAGATAAATGCCTAATCCCCTCTTAAATTCCCCTTAGTAGTTTGTTCCATTTCCATTCTCTTTTTAATTGAATTTTTGCTGAGCTCCAGGTTATTCCTAGCTAAAGATGTGGTTCCATTGTTTTTCGTAGCCTGCCAGCTTGGTAGCCAGACAAACACCTCCAGTAAACAATAAAGCGTACATCGTTCTTATCCTCTCTCCTTCCCTACTCCACTCCAACTCCAGTCTCCCCACTTCCAGCACATGATAAATTAACGGGCCTGCTTTACTTGCCTTTCAGAAAATTTTCTTCTGAACGCTTCCAAGCAGTTCCTATATTTCCAAAGGTTTGCCTTTATCTAGCGGCCGCTTACAAGAGTCCGGCTACTTAGTCGTCCTCCTGTGTGTCAGGCTTCGTAGCTAACAGCCTTGCCTCTCAGAAAAGCCAGCTTGTAAGGGCGGCGCCTCAAGAGTTCACGGCTTCTCTCTGTTGGGGGCGTCACGGCTACCCATAAAATTGCATCGATAGGAGCCAGGCATGGGCAATATCGAAGATACAAGTACCTTCAATACCATTTTTCGATACATTTTGCATATCGGCATTTGGAATCGGGTATTTTATCAAAATTAAGGTATCGGTATCGAAACACACATTTTTACTTCATCGTGTATTTTAGTGAAACTCGATACTCAAAAAAAAAAAAAAATGTGCTCGAAGGCAGACACAGAAATAGGGCATTGGCCCTACAGGTGATATTTGAAGGTAGATCCGATGTTCTCTACACGGGCGCTGCCCAATACGATAACAAGGCAGCATACACAGCGGTAGTGGTTGTGAGAGTGGACACCCGGTCTCGTGCTGCACCGTTAAAAATACAAGTGTAACTGAGGCAGAAGAAGTTGTCATTGCTCTAGCAATAACAAAAGAAAAAAAACGGTACAAGGGTGATAGTTAGTGACTCTAAGGCAGCCATTAAAAATTATGATATGGGCATAACCTCTGCTGCAGCCGCCAAAATTCTGAGAGAAGGGCAAGTACCAGCCGAGCAAATCTCACTGTTCTGATTCCTGGTTCATCAGGGCCTAAGGGGGGGGGGGGGGGGGACGAGAAGGCGCACGTGATTGCCCGAGGGCTCACTTTCCGGTCGATCCCTGCTTACGCGCCACCTCCACGCGAGGCATCCTTCCCTTCGGGTGAGGAACTCAGAACATTCCACGAAATCATTTCTCATTATAAGCTCGGTCGTAAGACCTATCCAACAACGGATAAACAGCTCTGCAGAAAAGAGGAAATCACGTGGAGGAAATTGCAAACCGGGGTGTTTCCAAACCCTCAACTGTACAGTAAATGGCATCAGGAAGTATTTAATCCTAGATGCACGCATTGCAATAGCATTGTAGATCTAGTCCATATGGTCTGGACCTGCCCTTCCTATAACGACCCGAATAGAAATGTAGAATCTGGGGAGACCTTATTACTCAGCCACGAATCAGAATAGCAACGCAAAGTCATCGGTTTCGCCCTGATTGGCGCCGAGTCCCAAGGGATTCCGGCGGACGGTTAGGGGAGTGAACGGGAGTTTAGACTAAAGCCTGCTCAGCCGTCATTTCTGACGGGTGCAAATAAAAATTATTCCTCTCTCTCTGCAGCAGATTTTGAGGCGGTGGCTGTGAGTGAGACTTTGGGCCGGCGACGCTCGCTCAGATGGTAGCCCAGTGATAATAGGAATGGAGTATAATTACGAAGAGACAATCCCAATGAAGTTGGCTCGGTCAGTCTTTCTTACTGCATTCGCTGTTTCGTAGATAGACGATGGATACTCTGCGCTCCTGCACACTTGGTGACAGGGGACGAGAGGACAGGCTTACTGTTGTGGTGGAAACTGAAGTGAATCGACAAGAGGTTGGCGAAGTACGAAAAAGATTTTTTAAAGGTTAGCAGCTTTTATAGCATTTTGTCTCGTGATGTCACCGCGAACGGTGCAGATGAAATGTAGCGTGACCGCTGAGTCTAGCATAGATAAGCACGTGTCATTGGCGCATGCTGATTCACAACAGAAACAACACCCATTCGTTCCAATACACTGTAGCGCAGCAAAAGACGAGGACACAAGAGACGAGAAGCGAACAGCACGAGCGCTAATTGCAATGAAACACGCTCGCAACGTCAGAAACGGGCAATGCGGATCGCTGGTTGACCACATTCTCGCATGCAAATCAAAAACCTGTAAGCCTTTCTTTGATAAATGTCTGGTAATAGGAAAAAGCAGAGAAAGAGTAACGTGCGAAATCATTGAAGCCGAAAAGATAAATAGGTCAGGATGCTCGTGTGTAAGCACACCTTCCATTCTCCTCTCAGATAAAGAGCTCGTTTTTCTAAGGAATTGATACTGTTCGCACATGTGATTACTCTTTTCTGGCGTATAAATGTGATGCTTCAGGAGAATAAAATTTGTTGGAAGTTATCGCTCGTGCTGTTCGGTTCTCGTCTCTTGTGTCCTCGTCTTTTGCTGCGCTACAGTGTATTGGAACTATGTACCAACAAGCCCAAAAAGCCACGCTACCCATTCGTTATTGAAGCGGACCCCGATGCGTTTCGCCACCTTATGGCAGTCAGATGTGTCATTGCGGGCTGGACCTCTATCTCCATCCTTGAGGACTTGCACGTTCTCCTCTGTACGCATTACTCTTAGTATGGACACGGGCTGAGCCACTACCCACACGTGGACGACCCCTCAAAAGCAATCTGCACGTGTTGTGCTGGACCCCACCGAGTCACAATATGCAGCGTGCGGGCGCGGGACTACGCCGTTTGTTGCACCGCATGCCATCAAGCCGGACGAAATTCGAATCATCCTGCCGGCCACGGAACATGCCGTGTTTTAAAGTTTTAAAGGAGAAAGTAGCCCGTGTTCAAGCCGAAACTAATTATGGCGGGACTTCTGAGCCACAAAAGACATTCAAAATGCCGACCGCCGGCTATTACCATACTTGCGTGGCAGTGGAATTGTAGGGGATTCCGCCAGAAAAGGTGCGGCCTGCAGCAGCTCTTAAAAACTCGCAAACGCATCCTGACTTGTTCGCCCTCCAAGAAACAAACTGCACACCAAAGCTCACGGGATACTCAACGTTCGTGCAACAAAAAATCGGTGGCTACGAAACGCCATGCGTAACCACTCTAGTTCCCAGGGGTATTTCCACGATGGACCACTCAGTGACATAGCACTAGCACGGCTCACACGTCTTGCTCGAGCTCCTGCCCCGAGAAAGAGGTCAGGCAAGTGTCTTCGTGTTGAACGTCTACAGTCCTCCCAAAAAGGGCAAGAGGGACGCGTTTGAAGTGCTCTTTCCCGACGCCCTCAAGCTTGCCAAGCCACGTCATAACTCTTTTCTTATTACCGATGACTTCAACACGTCTCATCCTTCATGGGACTACATGACCGCAAACCTAAGGGTCGTAAGCTGGCCCTGGCAATCGCCCGCACCCAACTGACTCTACTGACTGAAACCGACCATTCCACCCGTCTGGGCAACAGTATGAACCGGGACTCCAGCACGGACCTGACGCTAGCTCGCACGCAACACTCATGCACGTGAGCCAACCTCGAAGAGAATCTGGTCAGCGACCATTTTATCCTTGACGCGGCGATGCAAATGAGAGTGGGCCGCGCGCCTGACCGTAAGCTTCGCCTCGCGGACTGGGACGCATTTCGACAACAAAGACTAGCTCCGAAAGAAGGCGCTGGCTGAATGGGTGGGACAGCTACAGGCGGCCATAAAGAAGGTCGCCTCCGCAGTGCAGGCCACAGGAAAGGCTCCTGAGATTGACCCCCCCCCCCCCCCCGTTCTCCACCTGTGGGAGGCTCGAAGAGGGCTTGTCTGAAAGTGGTGGAAGAAGCCACACAATTGAAAGCTTCGCCAACGCATAGCTAAAGTCACTACTGCGGCAGAGCGCTACGCAGAGAAGCTGACGAGCTCCAATTGGCACAGACTCCGCTCCAGGCTGCAGGGAACACCCGGTATGGCCCAAACGTGGTCGCTGCTCCGCGGCTTCCTTGACCCGTCCAAGACCAAAGAGGAAACCGCCACAGCGGTCGCCAAGCTCCTACGTGAGGAAGCGAAAGACACCAGCGCACTACTGCATGCCCTGGAGGCGCGCTACACACTGACGGGTTTTAGACCGTAGTATAAAGACTACCCCATAACAGCGAACGCACCCCCCTGGACAACGACATCAGAGAATCAGAGGTCCGAGCAGTGCTCGCGAGCTTGGCGAGGAGCACAGCAGCAGCAGAAGACAGGATTACGTACAAGGTGCTCTAGAATCTTGACTAAATGGCTCAATAACTGCTCTGACAGATTATTGTAATCAAGCGTGAAGTACCGGCACACTTCCGCACGAATGGCGCCACGGTGGCATAAGCCTAAGCCTAATTCCTAAACCAGGCAAGCCGCCTGGCCCTTCAGAACCTCCGTCCCATATCCCTGACGCCGTGCGTTGAAAACTGATGTAACACGTCGTGGTCAACCGGCCCCACCCCCACTTAGACACTAACGTAATCTTCTCTGACGCCATGTTCGGCTTCCGGCCGCACCCCTCGACCCAAGACGTGCACATTCAGCTGAAAGAGGAAGTGATCGATCATCCTGGTAGGACCTAGGCCCCTGCCTCTTGGCGTGCGTAGCAAGATCACATTGTGGCCAGCGCTCTTACGACTACGTGAGAGCCTTCCTCTCAGGTCAGATCGAACCGCTACCCTGGGCATCGGCAACGTGCGCTCCCAGGTCGGGGCACCTCACAGGGCTCGGTGCTGTCGCCCACATTGTTTAACGTGGTGATGGCTGGACTTCCTCCGCCGCTCTCTAGGATTCCTGATGTGCACCATGCCCTTTACGCCGACGACATCACGATATGGATGACGACAGTCTCGGAAGGCCACATCCAAAATAGCCTTCAAGATAGTCTTCAAGAAGCCATTGAGGTGACCCAACACTACGCGACTGATAGCGGGCTTAAGTATGCACCTGGGTAGTCATAACTGCTCGTTATCCGCGCGCGTGTGAGGACCCAAGTGGTCGATTCCGATATCAGCCTTTACCTCGAAGGCATTCCCATCCATAGAGTATATATACTGAGGGTTCTAGGCCTGTACCTGCAATCTAACGGCCGAGCGACCTACACTGTGTAGCTGCTTCAGAAGCAATTTGCGCAGGTGGCACACATGATCCGCCGCACCTCCAACAGAGGGGGGGGGGGCTCAAGGAAAGTGACACCATGTGAATTGTGCAGGCGTTGCTAATCAGCCGTGTGACGCTCCACGCCCCTTAACAGCGATTAAATTGAAGCGGGGTGAATCGCCTGAATGTCCTCCTGCGATCGGCGGTCAAGACAGCCCTCGGGCTGCTCCCGTACTCCTCGACCCACCGCCTGTTCCAGCTGGACCTTGTTAAGAGTGGACAACGTGGCCCTGGGAACCGGGTGTGACTCATCGCAAAGCAAGGGATATGACGAGGCCTGGCGCCGGCGGCAGAAGCATAGACGACGACGGCCGGGGCTGTTGCACTCCAAATCACCGAACCTCCGAACCGATCGAAGGAGGGTGTGTCCCACGGACCTGGGAGAAATTACTGTCAGACGAGTGTCGTCGTTAGGCAAAGATGCGGCGAGAACTTGGCACAGCAGCAACAACGCTGGAAGCAGAGATGCACATGAAGCACGGCGGAAGCAGCGGTATACGTTGGCCGAGTCGGCCTTCGGGTCACCGAACGGGATGATGCTATACGCAAGGTCACGCTGAGCGAGGCTGCTAATTGAAAGACGCTGTGTCGAATGGGTCTCGTGCTTCGGCCATCCGGCGGGGGAGTTCGAGAAGGTTCAACCACCTGCGAGGAGACTGCGGGATTCTGCTTTGCCACGGAGGCAACGCACAGAACACTTGCGGCAGTGGTCAAGGTGACGCATCTGTGTTTGATGACTGTCTTCCCCTTCTCATCCCCCGAGCTGTGAGAGAGCGAGAGGGCATCAGCACCGCCCTGCCGTGGGTGGTACCGCCAGCGTCATCAATGGCCCATCCGATTGGACAACGTTATTCGAACCAAGTTCCCCAGTCAGGGATCTAGGGAACGCGAACCGTATTTAACGGGATGTTGTTGTGTGATCGGAGATTCGGCATTGCATTGCATTCGATTCTCATCTGTAAATATGTAGAATAAACCCCTCTGTACAGTTTCCTCGATAACGCAGTCCGACATCGTCATTCGGAGCCGGTACCTGTGGGGCTAAACGAGTTAGTCATCTCCAGGACCCCTCCGTCTTCAACTCTGGTTCCAGCGGTGGGATAGAAGCCCCATCTTCAACACTGGTTGGCAGCAGCTGGGATGGACCGTGCGACATCGTGCTTTCTCCACGGGTGAGCGTTTTGGCTTTTGCTAAGGGATTCGCCAGGCTTTAAGATTCAGAGAATAATCTTGACTGGGAATCAGGGCTTTGTCATTTGAGAGGGGTTATTCTCAAGGCATTGTGGTGTTAGCAGAGCCAGAGCGGAGAAAGCGTTGTCATGGACCTAATGAGGTTGTACAAGTCGGACTTGCTGTTGATATGCGAGGAACTGTCGGTTGAAGTGCCTAGCAAATTAACCAAAATTGAATTGGGCGAATTCATTCTTAAACAAGTCAAGCATAACGATCAGTTGCTAGTAGATACGTGGAACTTGATACAGGAGGAAAAAGCCCGTAAAGAAAAAGCCGATCGGGAGAAAAAAGCACGTAAGGAGGAAGCTGATCAAGAGTGGGAAAAAGAGAAGGAACGGCAACGGCAACAGTGGAAGGTTGAAATTGAAACAAGGAAACTAAAGATATTAGAACTTCAAAACGAAATACGAAGAAAGGGCGGTAGTGTGAGAGCCGGAAGTCCTGAAAGAGCAAGCGATGCTTATGAAATAGGTCCGCAGATAAGACCCGAAAAGTCTGTGACCGTAGCCGCGTTGGTAAATCGCGACACCACGAGGGAAGTGGCAGAGAACGCGTTCAACCGGTGCGGTAGTCCAAGGAATGCCGCAGAATCCGAGACCGTGTCCAGTGTAGTTGGACGTAATGCTAAGAAAGAGCATTCCGAGATAGCGTCTCAACGACACGAGTGCGAGGATTCTCCTCCAGGTGAGGTAGGAGTGGCAACGGACAACTTTGTCGGGACAGTTGCGAGCGCGACACTTTCAGTAGAGTCGATACAGGCGTCAAACCGGCAGAACCGCGAAAAGGGAGATTTTCCTAGCGAGAAAGGTTTCGAAGTTGAAACAGCGGAAACCCCTTTTGAGAGTAACAACCGCAGTAAGGGCGAGTTGGGATGTCACAGTGGCTTCAGTGACAAAGGCTCCGGAGAGGCTACCTTGGTAATACTGGCACAAGAAGAGTGCGAGGCTGCCGAGGAAAAGGATAGTCATAAGAGCCAGGCGGGCTCAGTTGTGGCTGAGCACTGCAGTGCAGAGAATGGCGCGCAGAGCGACAGCCAGGCGGGCTCAGTTATAGCTGAGCACTGCAGTAGAGAGAATGGCGCGCAGAGCGACAGCCAGGCGGGCTCAGTTGTAGCTGAGCACTGCAATGTAGACAATGGCGCGCAGAGGCAGAGCGACAGCCAGGCGGGCTCAGTTGTAGCTGAGCACTGCAATGCAGAGAATGGCGCGCAGAGCGACAGGCAAGCTGGAGAGGACAACTCCCGAGGGAATGAGCTAGGGATCTCAGGGGCGGTTTCATGTCCGTCTGTCAGCTGCGTGGAGCTGGCACTCTGCTGCGAAGGCACAGAGGCCAGTTTGGAATTTGAGAAAATTTTCCAAAGTGCGACTGAGAAACTAGAGAGAGCTAGTTGCGATCAGGAGACGCACGCGGCACAGTCTAGGCGCAGAAAAAGGAAAAGGGCAAGAACCAAGAGAAAGCGGATCAAATTCAAAGCCCTAAATTCGGTTGCGCGGACAGGTGCGAAAGAAAGAAATGCGGTGGAAGGAAAGGCGAAGCCTTCCCACGTTGCGCCTCGTAAACTTGTAGCTGCAGTTAATGATCTCGCGACACGTGCAGCTCGTTCGAAGGCTGACTGCAGCAACGGAAAAGGAAGTATGCGTTTTCCGACCAGAACAGGCGCGAAGTGCTTCAAAGGGCATCGGCCTGTCAGAAAGAATAGACCGCGCCGTCCGGACAAACAGCCAGTTAGGAAAAAGGCAAAGCGGCCCAAGAGATCAGAAGGCGCAAGGTTGCACGGTACTCAGCGCATGCGAACGCAGGCGTCGAACAACCGAGACGACACATGCAGGCGGGTTCGGCGGGCGCACTTGAAAGGGAATCGTCCTTCACTTTTTGCCCCGCATTCTAAGAAGCACGTATGGCGAATGAGTAGCCGAGCTTCCTGCTTGGGGCGAGAGAAAGAGGTACCTTCTCGCGCTGGTCACTGCTCCTCGTCCAGAGCCAGAGTCGGTTATCGACATTGTAGGCACGACCAAGGTTTTCGGAGAGCCTCGAGGGGGCGCGGAAACGACAGTGAGAGTCGGGGATCGTTTTTTTCTGCAGCCTTTTGTCACGAGTTGACCGCAGTACAATCAGTCAAAGCGCGACCGCGGCGGGCGCGTCTGAAAGACTAATCCTTTCAACTCCGGCGGGGAGTCAGCTTTCCCCCCCGCGTGGCGACTCGAAGTAGCTGTTTCGTTTTTTTTTATTCCTCTTTTTTTTTGTGTGTTTATGAAATCAGGCAGGGAAAGGCTACTTTTTGAATTAAAACAAGTTGATCGGAGGTTACTGTTTTTTTTCCTTACCTTAGAAAGGATAGTGCGTCACTGAGTTAGAAATCACAGGTGTCGATTTCCCATGCTACCAAGAGATAACGGCACTCACAGGAGTGCAGCTCGAGTAGAACTACGCTTAACGTCGCGTAGACGGAGCGTGGATCCCTTGATTGACTGACACCTTACGAAAGGGAGCCTCTCTGACATACACTGAAATGACCGAAGAGAAAACTCGTCTGAAGGAAGCGCTCGTGTCCCAACCTTTGCTTCAGGCCTCTTATTTCAGTAAAGAAGTTCAGTGTGACGCCAGTGATAGAGAGAGGACTAGGTGCTATTTTAAGTCACATTGGCGACGACCACGAAGAGCACCCGGTTCTGTACGTCAGCCGCAGGCTGACTTGTAGAGAAGAAGCGTTCAGCGTTTCAGACAAACAGCGCGCGTTTGGTTTAGACGGCACAGATGTTGTCGGGTTACCAGAGCTACTTGAACGGCGCAAAGTTCATATTTGAGACTGATCATCGTCTCAAACACGCTTATGACAGTTTTGTCCCCCCAAAGATGGTCGCTTGCTTAGACGGAGTCCTGCTCTCTAAAAACAGAATTTCTCGATGCGTTTCAGGAACGGAAAACCGCACGGAAATGCTGATGGATTCAGCCGATTGTTGTAGACAGGAGTACTTGGTAGGACCACCTACTGTGTGTGGGTTTTTGTTTTTAACCTTGGTACAAGCAGTCCGTCTTTGGCGATTTCAAAGGGGATATTTTGCGCTTTCTCGGCACCAAAATTGCGCCAAAATTCTGTCATGATTTAGTAAACATTTGTTGTCATTGTGGGAAGCCTGGTGGGTCTTTGGCAAATTCCGAGCGCTTGCTTGTGGGTCAGTGCCCTGTCTCGTGGAACAGTCCACTGATGCCATTCTTTGTTGAATGTTCGAGCTTGTATGCCATTACTGGAAACCAGCCCTTCCACCCGACTCCAGCCTCATCTCTTCCTGCCCAGCGGTCGTGAACGCTGGCCATTCGAGATTTTTCGGGCCGCGGACGAGCTGTTAAGAGTGGACAACGTGGCCCTGGGAACCGGGTGTGACTCATCGCAAAGCAAGGGATATGACGAGGCCTGGCGCCGGCGGCAGAAGCATAGACGACGACGGCCGGGGCTGTTGCACTCCAAATCACCGAACCTCCGAACCGATCGAAGGAGGGTGTGTCCCACGGACCTGGGAGAAATTACTGTCAGACGAGTGTCGTCGTTAGGCAAAGATGCGGCGAGAACTTGGCACAGCAGCAACAACGCTGGAAGCAGAGATGCACATGAAGCACGGCGGAAGCAGCGGTATACGTTGGCCGAGTCGGCCTTCGGGTCACCGAACGGGATTATGCTACGCAAGGTCACGCTGAGCGAGGCTGCTAATTGAAAGACGCTGTGTCGAATGGGTCTCGTGCTTCGGCCATCCGGCGGGGGAGTTCGAGAAGGTTCAACCACCTGCGAGGAGACTGCGGGATTCTGCTTTGCCACGGAGGCAACGCACAGAACACTTGCGGCAGTGGTCAAGGTGACGCATCTGTGTTTGATGACTGTCTTCCCCTTCTCATCCCCCGAGCTGTGAGAGAGCGAGAGGGCATCAGCACCGCCCTGCCGTGGGTGGTACCGCCAGCGTCATCAATGGCCCATCCGATTGGACAACGTTATTCGAACCAAGTTCCCCAGTCAGGGATCTAGGGAACGCGAACCGTATTTAACGGGATGTTGTTGTGTGATCGGAGATTCGGCATTGCATTGCATTCGATTCTCATCTGTAAATATGTAGAATAAACCCCTCTGTACAGTTTCCTCGATAACGCAGTCCGACATCGTCATTCGGAGCCGGTACCTGTGGGGCTAAACGAGTTAGTCATCTCCAGGACCCCTCCGTCTTCAACAACCTACACAACATGGCAGAAGAGGTGTGAAAGCCCAAAGGACCGGCCAGCTCACGCGTCTTCGAGACACGAGAATGGGCCGGACCGTTCTGCGCCGACTAGGCTGCCAGAAGCCGACCACTCCTTTGCCGCAGAGGTACCACGCCATCCCGCCCAGACTCGCAGCTAAGTTCAGTCATGCCAGTCCCTAAGAGCATGTACCCCGAGATCCACGCCGGCCGTAGGAGTCGAGAGTCGAGGAACTTCTGCGCCAATACAGCTCTAACCAAAACGTCCTATATGTCGACGCGGCGAAATACCCGTCCGACGCAGACGCTATGGGACTAGCGATTACGAACGCCACTGGCTCACTCCAGATTGCGGGCTCCGTTCGGGGCAAGAGCTCGAACACGACGGCTAAGGAGACCGTCCTAGCGGTAGCACTCACTTCGATACATCCCATGGACACATATGACGGATACCACGTCAGTCCGACATACACAATAATTACAGACTCACAGGCTGTGTTTCGCGCCTTCGTGAAAAGTACGTTATCTTTTCAGGCTGCGCGCGCCCTCTCACCAGTCAGTCCCGACACATTCCCCACCGTTCGCATCGTTTGGACCCCTGGTCACACTCCCTTCCCAGCAACGGAGAGCGCACGTGCTCGCCCGAGCAGCAACCTTTCTGGCGTTGTCGCCAGAAGCGGAGGAGGAAGCAGACACAGAGGGCGCCTGCGCGGCTCTGCACACTTACACCCACATCGTTACACCCACCTTACACAAAGAATAACAATGCCACCACCGCACCCAACACTGAGCAAGGCCGAAGCTGTGGCATGGCGTCAACTTCAGACTCACACGAATCTTAACCTCTATCACAAGCACTTGTTCTTCACCCCTATCTACCCAGACAAATGCCCGAGCTACCGACAACACCGACCTACACTCTACAATTCCGTTTGGGCCTGCACAACACCACCTTACGGCGGCCCACCCATAACCATCTCCGCCCCTTCCTCTTGGGAAGATGCCCTGTCCAGCACGGAGCCGACCGACCAGCGCGGGCTGGTCGAGCGGGCCGAGAGGATAGCGGTGACCAACGGGACCATGGACTGAGAGCCCTTCTTAGCACAGGAAATTTGTTGTTTATTGGTCAGCACGATGGAGGTCACGCACTCTTCCATGTGCTGGCGAACGGGGTCATCAACGTCGACAGCGTCAAATACATCAGCTGATGCATTCCTTAAGTTTAGAGAAGCAGCAGCTAGTTCTCGAGGGGCTAGAAAATTTCACTCTCTATACTATACCACCAGGTGCCTCCAGTCGACGTGGCTATGCGTCACTCTTATCAGTCGATAAAAGCCACATTCATCAAATACCTAACGTCAACGTGGTCGCCTGCTCCTGTAGATATTTTTTTTATTGCGAAAGCATTATATGGCTCACTTTCAAGGTCATGTCCGCAAAATTTGTCCGGAAAACGCGGCATCATGTGACGTCCCGAGTCGACGCCATGCCAGGTCACGTGATCGATGTAATATGTCGTGAGGGGAAACTTGTGAGTGGTGCAATATGTAGTCATGCAAATGATCTCACATCACCAAATAACCAACATTAATTAACATTAATAAATTAACATTAATTAACCTGTCCAATTAGTGCAATTTTGTAACGCAAAGATTAATAGTGCAATTAGCGACGACAGCATGAGTGTGACGTCATGCCAAGTCACGAGACAATTCTGTAATATGACGTCATACGAAGTCACGTGACAGCGATGTAATATGACGTCATATCAAGTCACGTGACAACGATGTAGCGGGCGTCATACCAAGTCACGTGACAGGTGACTACAAAGTTCAGTCCATGTGACAGGCTATATATACATGCGCCAATGTCACCCCTTAATCCATGAAGGTGTAGATGAAATTCCAGCGATGGCATCACTGCCTGACCTCAATGTGGTGGCAGTATTCCCGACTACATTCACACCAAAATTATGAGCAACCGTCCGTCGTACAGCGTTCCGGGTGGTGTCATAGCATTGCTCTTTGCATATAGCTTATATGTTTTAGTCAAGTTTGAAGCTAGCTTGGCGGTAGGGGTTCGGACCGATGACATATGAACAATCAGTTGCATGCTTTAAGACGCGGTTGAGGTGTCCAACGAGATGTCGAGATGTGACATCTACTGCGCCCTTTCTTTTCCTTAAAAACATTTCCTTCCCTCAAAAGACATGCTTTCGCATTCCTCCACGTAAGCAGACTTAAGGGCCCTCAGAATATTTTCATTTCAATCTGTCTAATTTACCTCTAATTGAACTCTCTAATCGACCATGCGTCAAGATCTGCGTGACGCATTGCCATGTTGCTCCTCAATATACTATAGTACAAATATCCCTTCTCCTGCAATCACGTTCTTACGGACCTTTAACGTGCCGCTGTGTAAACGAAAAAGAAAGGTTTATGCTACAAGAGAAAACATCAGTTTCTTAACTCTTTTTAAAACATCTTTCCCTGGACCAGCACCGCACATGGTCACGGGCAATGGTGAAGAGACGACCCAGGCGAAAAAACTATTCGGTACTAATGGGCTTTCCAAATGGAATGATTTGAAACCAACGCGTTTCAGTTGGAGCCAACTTGATATTTCAGTTGATTTCAATTGAAACGTCCCAACTTGAGCTTTCAGTTCGTTCCGATACACAATCAGAAATATGGACTTTCCATTTGGAAACCCCAATTGGACGAAATGGTTTTTTTCGCGTTGGGAGTGACTCACAGAGGTATATTAAGGTACGCTGTTGGGCGGGTTATTGACTAAACATTATGAAGGAACACAGCGCAAAAATGACAGGACAAAAGAGAACAGACACACACGAGCGCAGACTAGCAACCTTGCTAGTAAGCTTGCTAATCAGCGCTAGTGTGTGTCTGTTCTCTTCTCTCCCGTTCTTTTTGCGCTGTGGTCATTCATAAACTCAAAGTGATCTTTGTAAAGGTTTTATTCCAGTCACTTTACTAAGGCAATCAGAGGAATAACGTGTATGCAGAAAATGGCAGGATCGCACAACTTCCTTTAAATATCCATGAACAGCTCCTTGAATACAGTGTGATGTGATGAGAAATTCAGGCAGAACTCTGCCCAGTCTCAACTGAATAACAGCACATAGAAAGCGGTCTCTAGCGATTCGTAAAGAAACCGGTTGACTAACTGTCGTGTCGCGGACTAATCCCGGACCCATCGAAAAATGCTGGTTCGGTTTGTCCGCTCTCAAGGAACCCCACACAGACAGTGCAAACATTCTGTGGAACTTTTGAACATTCAGACGGGAACAGTGACCGCATTTGTTTTTCCAGTCCCGGACTACTTGCTGACAGGTCTCGGCTTCCGCTCTGACAGGAAACAGCCTCATGGTCACATGACCTACTTGCTATAGGCTGCTTTCGAACTCGGCGCCAGAGCCGGGCTCCCCCTCGGTTACCGTTCAAGGACGCTGTCATCTGCTAGCAGACGACGCTAGCCACGGCCACCACGACGCCGCAGCAACGCCGTGCGCTCGATCATGATACTGAGTCGATTTAAAGACTGTACTGTCAGCTTAGCGTAGGTGCATTACAGAACTCAGCTTCGGAGGTATGCTCACCGCTACTGCTTGCGGCGAAGTTCGCACAAAGTAGCCCAACTCGTTGCGGATCGGCAGATAGACGAAAGCCTTCGCAAAAATGTTGACAACAAGCTCTATAGCTGCTCCAGTATACGAGTGGTTCACCTGCGATGCTTTCAGGTAAGCATACAGACAGCATGTCGCAAAACAAGCGAACGAGAACCTCTTGACGACACGAGCAAACAATACGCGCTCGCAGCTTCGAACGCGCGTCCGTGGGCGGTGGATTTCAAGAAAATAAACGAAGATGCAAGAACAAAAAGTATTGCGATGGCTCAGAGAGCCGCTACGGAGCTCATGTGAAGGTTTAACGCATGATATCGACCTCCAGGAACATGAAAAATACTCAAAATGCACACGGAGTCTAACTCAATATGGCTGCCAGCGCGGCGCGCAGCTATCGTCTGCTGCCTTCTCAGCAGCCCCAAGCAGCCCGCGGACTGCCATAGGCTTAAAACGAACGCGTTGCTATGGCGATGCAGGCAGGTAGGCGGAGCTTTCGGGCTGCCCGAGAAAAACAAATACCGGACTCGAGTCCGCAAGTAGTCCCGGACAGTCCGGGACTGAAAAACAAATGCGCCCAGTGTAGGAACTGCATTACGTGCCCCACTTTGCTGACCAAGATAAGATTGCAAACTGTGGCACGTCCCCAAAGCGTTGGCGAAAACACTAGTGCCCCGAGACCATGCAGCGGCCAGCGAAGCTGACGTATTTGCGCCGCCACGGGTTCAAATGCCGCTGCAGGCATTTTTCTATTAAGGCGGAAGCCTTTAATGCCTCATCGTTGTAAGCAGGAGTTGTCGACAGAAATGTCAGGCTTTTCAATTGGTCGAAATGGTCGTGACGTCACAGTGCGCGAATTTCAAGCGGGGCCAATTGTACTTTGGCTAGTAACCATGCAACCAATTAAAGGAATCGCATAGTGATGCTACAAGTGGGACTCAGTTTAGTTAATTGCTTAATTAACCTCGATGGTTTGGTTTGGTTTGGTTTATGGGGTTTAACGTCCCAAAGCGACTCAGGCTATGAGGGACGCCGTAGTGGAGGGCTCCGGAAATTTCGACCACCTGGTGTTCTTTAACGTGCACTGACATCGCACAGTACACGGGCCTCTAGAATTTCTCCTCCAAAGAAATTCAACCGCCGCGGCCGGAATCGAACCCGCGTCTTGGAATGCTCGATGATTTGGTTGGTTGGTTGGTTGGTTTATGGGGTTTAACGTCCTAAAGCGACTAAGGCTATGAGAGACGCCGTAGTGGAGGGCTCCGGAAATTTCGACCACCTGGGGTTCTTTAACGTGCACTGACATCGCACAGTACACGGGCCTCTAGAATTTCTCCTCCAAAGAAATTCTAGCCGCCGCGGCCGGTTTCGAACCCACGTCTTTCGGGACAGCAGCCGAGCACCATAACCGCTGAGCCACCGCGGCGGCCGATGATTTGGAATGAAGAAAGGCGCGTCTAGAGAATACGGTGTCTTCGTTCACTCCCATCTTCCTCCCTTCCCGTTACGGCGAGGTTCAGGTATCCACCGAGATATGCGAGACAGATACATTTCCTTTCCTCAAAAACCAATTTACCGACAAGCAAGGCGTACAGCCGAACGGGCGATGGCGTTCTGTGGGCTCCCTGGCCGCGCTGCAAGACGCTGTCGCGTTCCACTCTTAGAGGCAAAGCTTAACATCGTAACCACACATCAGTGACACAAGCAGCAACACCGCGCTTAAGGCTTTCGCCTCACCGGACTTTAGGACAACAAAGTGCCCCCCTGAATTTTTTTTCTAAGTCTCATGGCGTCATGACATCACACACCCCGTCGACCAGTCAGGGAATTTTTGTGACAGACACAGGACGCGACCGTGTTTTTCTGCTGTTCAGGACTCTAGGGCAATCACATTCATAGTAGTTCGGTTTTACCAAACACACGGAGATCGCACGATTTACATGGCCAACATTCTCGGACAAAATTTTTGGAAATTATAAAATTGTAAGATCCAGTTACGAAAATATTAAATGCAATCGTCCATTCTTCTGATATGCAGAAAAACCTTTCTTTTAAAGTGTTTCCATTGACCGCATGACTTCGATAGAGAACAAGTGGGGAACGCTTTTGACGATAGCAAAAACGTCAGTAGAAAAAAAAAATGCAAGACTGCTGTCGGGTGATTTGAGGATATATTTATTGCTATTGCGAATTCTTATATTTTATGAAAAAAAAATTGCTTTCATAAAAGGTTTCCCACTCAAAAACGCTTTTGTCCAAAATTGCTGGATATGAGCACAGAGCAAAGGCATAGGCACACGATAAATGCTCGAATAACAAAGAGAAGCATCAGAAAAAAGTTTCAAGTTCATTCGTAACCGTAGGGAAGTGCTCACATACCGGCTCGCATGAAGAACACTGCTATTCCATCGCTGCAACAGAGGGCGGAAAGTTGGAGTTTTCCGACGGTGGCTAATAAACATAATTCCTCTGAACGATGTGTGATCCAGCGTTGCGAAAGCCTGTTCAACAGCCTGTCAATAAATAAGAAAATAAAACACTACCAAGCTTATTTATGCACCTTTTCAAGTGCAGAAACAGGCACTTTTTCTTGTGTTACGGATTATATGTTCGCTTTCTTTTCTCGAAATGAACGTCTCTTACCGCTGTAAATATATCTGCTTGTCCTACTTCTGCTGTGCCATCCTGCTGACACACTGCGCATTTGTTTTCTTAGCGAGATAAATAAAAACATAGAAATTATAAAGCTAAATTCTAAACTAATCAATCTAAATTATAAAAATTACAAGTATTTTCGATACAGGGAGACACTCACTTCGAAAAAATAACAAAAATGACATAAAGGTAAGGAAATGCTCAAAGGTTTTTAAACCATCAGCGAAAGCTTTCCCCCAGTGCAGGGTGGCAAACTGGTTTCATCTACCGGTTAATCTCCCCGCCTTTCCTCCTTCTCTTCCTCCTCCCCAACAAAAGCTTAATTAGCGAGCATGAATTTTTGTTTTATTCTGGTATGTTATGACTCAAGAGACTTAATTGAACAGGTTGAGAAACAAATGGAAGCACAGTGTGTTCTTTGGCGAACCTTTAAATCTATCTTCACTGCTAAATTTATAAGCTTGCAGCAAAGCCGACCAGATGAGAGTGAGCTGGAAAGAACACCGTGGCTGCAAGAGAAGAGTGACAGGAAATGCAGCTCGATGCGCTACTGAGTATTAAAGTGTCGCGCCACAAAACATATATATATATATATATATATATATATATATATATATATATATATATATATATATATATATATATATATATATATATATATATATATATATATATATATATATATATATATATATATAAAATATCTAAAAGGCCCGACGAAGGGCGTGCAAGGATGAGTGTTCATTTCGATCTCTTCCTCGCAAGATAGGCGTTGTTGAAAACCATGTCCGCGAATACCGGATGAGACTGCAGCGATAATGTATGTTCGCATTTCCTCGCCTGAGAACTTCCTGAGTGTGCATTCTGCGCTTCGCACGTTAACTGCAGCGCTTTCGCTGTTGTCGTGATCTCCTCCTTCTCCTCTATGTGCCAAGTGCGACTGAGTGAGGAGAGGAAGGCTTCACGTGACAGGTACCGAGCCTTGCCCCCCTCCCCAGCATAACCTCCGCGAAATTGGACTCTGAATGTATTAAGGGCGCGTAAGTGTGTTGAAGGCGCCTATGTGGGTCGATCAACGCTTGTTCTTTATGTGATGGACAAGTGCGCCTTTTGGGTTTTAAGACAGCGGTGTCATGATCCCTCTGCTTTTACCTTATTCCTTCTTTCGGGACTTCAGTAATAGCCCTCATAAACACCATCAGAACTGTATTTATTGAGTCGAAATGTGTTCGCTCGAGGGGATTTCTTTCTTCTCTGAACTGCTTGTCGTAAACTTCGCCATGTAAATACCTGCACATAAAACTTTCGTCCGCTTTCCTAAATGCTGTCCCCTTCATAGCCTCGCTTTCTTCCTTGGCCTGTGGAGAAGCGCGGCTCCAGAACCCCGGTTGGATCTGTCGTCGCTACTTGGCGTAGATGGTGTATACTACTCTTTCCACTTGTAGGTGTAGATGGTGTAACACTCTTTTCGCTTGCAACACCTTACTGCTGATGTTACCTCCCCAGATGAGAACAGTACTTTGATTTTCGCCATATTATTTTTTGTCCTGCCATTGTGCCTTGCGTGTTGCTGTCCTCATTTTTGGCTGCAATTCCCCCTTTTAATTACTCAGCACAGCACTATATTCAGCAAATCAGAGGTTACTTATCTGTTCTCCATTAACTCTGATTCCCGGCGCTTATGAATGCCTCTGAATACTATTTTGAACCTACAATACATAGCAGCAGAAAGGCCTTGTCCTTCTCTGTCTGACCCTTTCTGAGTGATGTTCTATTGCTTTTCTTGAGAAGGGCTGTAGTGACTGTAAAGTGCCTATATGCATTGAGCGCCTTTACATGCCCCTTCTCCGCGCCCTTTTTACGCAGTGCCTGCACGACACCTGACGTTTTAAATGAGTCAAATGCTTCTTGAGAATCTACAGAGGCTATATATAAGCCCCAACAGAATTGAAGTTCTCGTTTGCAGACTCTATTACATTTGTCTAGAGCCCTCGAGCGGTGCTGAGCGGAGAACATAATGCGTAATTCTAAAGCAGGTGTTGACAAATTTCACTGATAATACTTGCGCTCGAGCTCAGCCGAATAGACATGCAAACCCGACTGGCACAAGCACATCACACCGCTCGAGTACACTCTAGACAAGCGTGATCGAGTCTGGGCTCTCTTCCTTTACATTACAGTCGAGTTTAAATCGGGTAGAATGGAAGATTTGTTAATGTGCGCTCAGATGAGCACATGTCGTGGATTACATCGGGTGGCCGTACATAATCTGGCCACGCTATGTCATGCTTGAAAATGTAACTCGATATTTGGCAGAAATTCATTTGTGTTTAGGAACCCGAATTTCCTTTTTTTTCTTTTCTCATTTCTCTTGCTGACTATCGCACCCAATAGAGGCAGTGAAACTGTTCATATATACGTGCAAAGCTAAGACAAGCTCCGTAAGCGTGCGGTACCGGGCGGGCATCTCGAATCCACGATGGTTGGAGAAGTCGAAGAAGAAAACAAAAGCGGGCATCGGTGTCGGAGCAACGAAGAGCAGAGGAAAAGGGCTGACAGAGATGCATTCGCGGTTTTATCGAGTGCGCCGCCGCCGAGCGTCGCGGTGCAGAGCGGCGGCGACGCACGGGGCGGGGGCACGCGCACCCTGCATGCAAGCGAGGCCCGTCGCGTCACCGGCGGCCCAAGCGGGGCCAGCCAATGGAGCCGCGCGCCCGACTCGAGCCCAGGAAACGCATAAATCTCGACGCGCCGAAGAAGCGGGGCTCTCGACGTCGCCTTCGAGCCTCGGCGCGATAGAAACAAAATAGACAGAGCCTGAGCGCAGGAGAAAGGGGGGAGAGCGTAGCGAGCGCACCCTCGCGCATAGCCCCCCTGCATACGGTCGGCGTTCTAGTATGGAAACAGCCGCGGGCCGTCGAAGCGCCGAGCAAAACGAGCGAGGAGCATTTTTCCGCGATTTGAAATCTGCGGCGATCACGGCGCCGCGCCCAGTGCGCGGCTCGACTCCTCGCTGAAGCCAGTCGCTCCCAGATGATTCTCTTTCTTTTTTCCGCGCTTGCTCGGAGGGTGAGGGCCGGGCCGTTCGTCCGGGCGCCACCGGATAAAGCGGAGAGGGGTGCGGGGAGAAAAATTTTTCACAAATTTCCAGGGAAAGAAAGCTGACGTAAATAAGAAACCGAAGGGATTGGCGACGACGTCGGGGGTCTTATATGAGGAGCTCCGAGGCGAAGGAAAGCGGGAGAAAAACGGGAAAGCTCCATTTCTCGCTAAGTCAGGCGAGAGCGCAGCGCTGAAAAAGAGAGAGAGGGAGAGAAAAGCTTGAAGAGAAGGGGTAAGATGGAGCTATATAGTGGTGTATATATATACATATACATACACATGGAAAAGCATTACCGAACGACGTGAAGGAACGGGATGTGTGTGTGCACACCACGTGAAGCCGTGCCGTGTTTGTGGGGCGCGTTACTGCGTTTATCCATTTATGCGCGGCGCGAAGTCCCCGATCCCATTCCGGCGGGAGCTTCGGCCGCCCGCATGCATTCGCAGGTGCCTGGCGGAGCACAAAGAACCGCGCGGCCGGACCAGAAACCCCTTCCGAGCGGCGGGGAGGGGAAGCGGGCACGCGCGCGCCCCTGTATTTATGCGCAAAACGCCGCGAAAAATCGTGACGGAGGGGGCAATTTACATTGGGAAATAATCGGCGGCCGCTGATAAAACGCGCGAGGTGAATTGCGATCAAATGTATACTCGAGGAGGAAGCGGAGGGTTAAAAAAGGAAAAGAAGGTGAAAAAAAAAACAATCCAGATATAGGAAAAACGGGGGGGGGGGGGGGGGGCGGAAACAAAAAAGGCGACAAAGCGGACGGGTAAGGCGGCGGATTTTTAGGGTAAGCGGGTATAGCGTCTTCCCTCTCTCAGCGCGACGTGCGCAGAAATGGCCGCTCGCGCACAAAGCAACTCGTGCCCTGACAGCCGAAGTGGAGCGGCGCGCCGCGCCGAATGGACGGAAAGGGGGCGCTCCCTCCCCGCGCCGAGCATCAAGGGTTGAGTGAGAAACGCGATGAATTTGGGGCGGCGGTTGGGAATTTTATCGCCGGCCGTTATTATCCCGGCCGGGCGCTTAAGAAAAGGGGAATAGTGTCTTATATGGGGGCTGCATAAATAGGGAGCGGGCCCCTGCGGCGCTCATTTATATACGTTACACAGCTTTGACTGCGGAGCGGCCGGTGCTTCGCAAGCGGGGGCTTCAAACCGCAGGCTTGAGATACGAGGAGAACCCGGAGCCCTCTTGTAAGGGAAAGAAACGGCCGCTTAATTGCGTAGCCGTGCCGGTATGCGTGCGCCTCTTTCTCATCTGCTTCGAGCGGGTCGCCGTGCTCCGATGAGGAGGAAGAGCTGTCTCTCCGCAGAGGAATGGGAGAAATTAAGTCCACGTGTTCTCTTACTGACCGCCGAATGACGGGTATGAATCGCGGATCCTCACGGAACGAATTTTTTATCGCGAAAAAAGTACGAAAACACCCTTTCACACGGGGCTTCACGGCTAAGAAGATTTAGTCGTCTACCTTTAGTAACTGTATGCCTTGGTGTCAAAATTATATCAGCTGCGCGAGTTGTTCGAGACTTCAGAGCTAACTGTGGCTCTTCTGGTGGTGTTTTCGGTGACTGCTGTTACTGTTACAGCCACTTCTCGAGCACCCCTTTGCGGAGTCTGACGTGCTCTCTTTATGAGCGGGTGCGGTTCGTCCGAGAACACTTCCAGCTGGGGGCGTGTTTTCCCACTTGGAGTCAGCACATGTATAGGGTGTGTGAAGGGTGGCCGGATTCCTTACCATCTGTGTGCAGCACTTTTGTACTTTCGCTGAATGGCTTGTAGTTTGGATGTTTGGTCGTTTGAGGTTTTGTAAGGGGAAATGAAGTAGCCGATTTCGCCCGGTAATGCCGACGTTTACTGTCACTTGCATTTAAATTAATTATTATTATTAGTGGCTCTTTATTAATAAAATAAGAAAGGAATGAAAAGATGTTGCTAGCCGCGGCATCTGCCATCGAAATCTGAAGCACTTGAGCTGCGGCTAGCGTGAGAAAAAGGACAGGGAGAGGGAAAGAAAGGGTAAAGAGAGGTAGGATTAAAGACAGGATTAAACAGTGGTAGAAAAAAATCATTTAAATTAAGAAGGAAACTTTTTGGGCATCCAAAAGCGTGGTACAAGCAGAACTGAGCCGCTTGCTTGGGTTATCAATAGGCGTGGTGATATTTGATATGCAGCGGGTAAATTTTGTTATTGTGGGCTTTGACTCTCGCATGCATTAGTTGCTTGATAATATTTGCCCTTTGCACATTCCCACAAGCAGATAAAAGTTGAAAGGTCAACAAGATTGTTGCTGCAAGTGAGCCGATATAAGCACTCAAAACTGTATAAGCTGCAAGCTTGAACAAGAGGAGTGAATGGAGCCTATTCATCGGCACTTTTTGGTACACGAAACGATGGACAGACTGCTTGGTTCAGACAAGCGAAGCAGGTCAGATGTTTTATGCTTTCACTGTGGCCACAGTTACATGTGTCCACATCTTAGCAACGCCACAAAGATATCCCCATGTTGAAGTTCAGCTTTTGAAGTGTCTGCAAAAAAAAAAAAAAAAAAACCTAGCCCCTGCTCTCGGCTTCCTTATGTCGCACGAACCATCTGTGGGGATTGGCGGCCAACGCCTCTTATCACCTATAGCACGACTACCCCATACGTCAAATTTTTGAGCGAATACCTCGTTTCATTGAGATGTCCTCAAACGATCGCATATGAATGCGCGATCTTCATGCGCGGCATAGCTAGCATGCTTCCGTATCTGCAGCGTATACCGGCACTTTCTTACGGTGCAGCAAGAAAGTGCCGGTATACGTTGCAAATACTGAAGTATGCTAGCTGTTAGCTGTACAGTTGGCGTCGGTAAATTTGGTAACTACACAGTATGAACTACCTACACCCGTGAAAACGAATCGGATGCTGAGGACATGAGCAAAAGTATGGCGCCTTTTTTTCCACACGGTTGACATGAACTGCTCGCCTATGTGCTCGCACTTTCCTCCCGTCCCCGGTGGCGTGAGGTTAACAAATTCATCGGCGCCTCTGACCGATACTGGGCGGCCCATAAATCTTTCCGCACTTAAACTTGTCGCACATGTCCAGCAGCGGCTAAAGCGCAAATGCCGCCGGCGGTCAGATTCGGGGACAACTCCGGAACAGATAAGCAGCCCGGAGGAGGAGGAGGAGGGGTGGGCCTCCCGCGGCGAGGGTTCCGGCGCGCTTCATTACGCCCCTGACGGATGGCGTTAATTGCCGCAATCGGCGATCCCCTCGTGCCCGCGACGCGTAATTGGGGGCCGCCGCGCTCGTGCGAGGTCAGCGGGCGCGTACTCGGCCGCCGTGACGTCAGAGGGGCGGCGGTTGCTGTAGCAATAAGATGGCGGCCTTTCGCGCGCTACTCGGCCGCCCGGGAAGTCTTTCATTGACTTTCGAGCAGGATTAGGGTGCGCGGCGGAAGCTCATCTGGATTCCGAGCCCGAGGGCCGCCGGAACCTGGAGAGTCTGCTGATGCGGCGACTCGCGGAGTCCATAATGTCGCTTCCGCCCCCTTCGCGCCGGAGGCTCGTTAAGCGCGCGAGGTCCGGTCGCGTCTCTGCGCTCTTTGTGGTGGCGCCGGGAGCCCCTCTTGGAGGCGGTCAGCTGCGAGTGATTTCGCCCCGCCGCCGGGTGAGCGAGACACCGGGCTGCAGCCGGAAGCACCGGCGCATTGCGATGAGCCCGGACCAAAGTGCCTGCAAGAATAACAGAAACCGGCTCCCGCGACGGGAGGCTAAACAAGAAAACATTTTTTTGAGCAAACGTTTGGCTAACATTTAGAGCTTTTCAGCAGCCTTGCTAAGGTATACACTTGATGTCTAGTCGCTGTTTCGGAGCGAGTTGCCCGCGTTAGTTGGAAACAACTTGCGCTGTGGACGTAATAAATGTGAACAACGGCAAAAATCGTGTTAACAGGCGGGAAACGCGCGTGAAATTTTCGCAAAATAAAAAAGAAGTGATTTAGGGTAGACGTAGAACAGTGGGAGAGTATGAGACAAGATAGTGCGCTTTCCAACGAGGTATTACCACATACATTGCTTACATGCTCAAACATTTAGCGCAAGTCTGTTTTGGAAACGCTGCATTGCACCAAGCAAGGTATGCTTCCCTATCTGCTTCTGAGACCATGCGACACAGCTTACGTCCCTATCTGCTGGGCTCGGATTCGATTGTTACAATCCGCATAAAATTACGGTACGAATACGGAAGGTTAGACCGTATGTTTAATGTTCTGTGAGTGTTGTGTGAGCTCTTAGAGCAGCCATTCGGAGTATCAGTAATGTTATCACCCTCATATGAATATAGTATTTACTGCGTGTGGTTTTCTTTGCGATCGCTGACTCCTGCGCTGGCTTTACATGCGTCCTCTGCATTCAACTTTTCTCTTCAGACAACAATAAATCACCCGCCAACCTGCCCTTCATCGGCGCAGGTTTAGTTATATAGCTTTACTCAGTACTCCGCACACCTATGGCGACTTGCAGGTAAGGAACCGAGACTACCTTCCAAAGGAACGAAGGCTGTTGTGGAGAGAAAAGCTAACCTCACAGAGCACCGAAAGCTACGCCTTTATGAAGTGGATCAAAGGGCGGAGAAAAAAGCGTCAACCACGCGTTCAATCCGTGCTTTTCTGACTGTCGGCAATCTTTGCTCTCGTCCAGACCGGATCCACCGAAGCGCGAACGCCAGCTCGCTGCGCCACCGCGTCCCGCCAACTGGCACAATTTCCCAGAGGACGCGAGGGCTTCCCTCGCCACACTGAGCGGGCGAGGAGGGGTGAGCTGTTGTGCATACAACGCTTAAACGCGCCAGCGCCTATTTTCACCGCGCCGCTCGCATGGCGACGGAGGTAACGGAGGTTAGCAGCCACCGGCAGCCATGGGAATGGGGCGGGGAGACCGGCGAATGCCGGAGCACCAGCGCTGCATCAAAGGCGCCGGGTACGGAGGGGGACCATCCCGTAGGCGCTCGCAATTACGCCGCCATTAAGGCGCGCGGGGCCCCCGGCTTTGTAGGACGCACGCTATACGCCACCGGTGGATGCGTGTAGATCGCGAGAGGAGTGAAAGGGGGGATAAAAAGAAGAGAGAGGAGGTGACAGAAGCGGTGTTCAGGGGAAGGAGCGCCGGGAACCCGACACCGGCGATCGGGTTTCTCTGGCGGGCCCCAATCAGGGCCCTTGTCGGCCGGCGCCCATCCGTGGCGGGCCGGACAAACAGGCCTGATTGAGCGCCCCACCGGGCCATCCCAATTACACTAATGGCGGAGAGAGCAGATGTGGCGCGACCAGGTGGGCCGCTCGCGAATGGGGTGGGGGGACAGACGCGGGACCCGTTTAGCGACCGCCAAGGCGCCTTTTGAGAGGAGACGGAATGAGGCCGTCATGGGCCGCCGCCGACCGCCCTCCCCCTTGGCGCGGGGAGGAGCCGCGCGGCCAGGTACGGGGGCCTCAGGGCGTATACCTCCGAGTACGGCCCTCCGACCAGGGGCGCCCCCCGCTGCCATACGGGAGCGCCGGTATGCCCGCGGACCGCGCGCGCTGATGCTTACGGTGACACGCTACAGGATTGGCGGTTGTCCGGCCCGGAAAGAGACAGCAGGCTATCGTAGCTAGGACAGACGCAGACATGTCGATGCCGATTAGCGTCAAGGCAAGACAGCGATGGTAGAGATTTAACTGGAGTGTATAGTTGGTGGTAGCTGCAAATGGAAGAAATAAACACACGTAAGGTACGTACGTAGCGCAGAATTAGGTTCTTGGCAACGTGCATTCGATGCTTCGCTTTGGTGTATTCCACACACTAGCAGGGTGACCCTATAATAAGAACAGAGAAACTTCAGGCAGTGTGGTTATGCTACAGTGAGTGCGCATGAGATCTCCGCTGCCTATGCTTCATTTCATTATTTGTACAAGTCATCTGCACAGGTTACTTAAATCAGGTTTTTAACTTTACATCACCGGTAAGGCGCTCACATATGGCTGAAAATTTTCAGTGACAGCTCCGTGCGGCATTAAGAGACAAAACCAGGCAACGTTTATCCTTGTCCCTCATGAAGTGAAGCCGTAGGCTTCCACATGCACAGCTTGAACGACTGTCAGGCATAAAATGGAACGCCATTAATTTCAGCGAGAGCTAGAGTGACGGATGAGCATATGCAGCGCCGGAAAACTGGTACTACGTCGTCTGCCACGGAGGCCTAAGAGCTTAATAAAGTTGTTCAATCAATCAATCAATCAATCAATCAATCAATCAATCAATCAATCAATCAATCAATCAATCAATCAATCAATCAATCAATCAATCAATCAATCAATCAATCAACCTAGGTGACAGAGAGGAACACTATAGAATTCTTGATTTATTCAGTTTCAGTTCAGTTTTATTTCCAGAAACAAATTCTGGTGGGACACCTGGGCTAAAAGCTGCTTTTGTCAGCTTGACGAGGCCCAGGGCCCAGCATAAAAGGCAGGGCAAGTCATACAGACATTGAAAAACAGCAAAATAAGGGAACATAAAGATATCTATACTTAAACACACAGCACAGAAAGACGTGTAAAATGCGGTAACAAGTAGAAACGTGTGTACAGTTTTGAAATAATGTAAAAACTGGAAAAAACATACTAATGGATAATTTAAACACATTCAAAATCGAAATAAATAACATCAGTCCAACACGAGAGAGGAAAAAACAGTGCACAAGAAAATAACAAACAGTTTATATAATGTGGTTACAATGGTTGTGTGATGTGAAACAAAAATATAAAGAAAATATAAAAAAATATTTGGGACAATGGAAAACAGTTATTCACCAGAACATCTATACGGATAAAAAGTACTGTCGCAACTGGTTAAGGCTGGGTTTGGTAAATTGCGAGTGTTTATTTAAAATTAACGGGAGGTTGTGCTTAAGGGACTGTAGTTTGTAACTGGTGCGGAATTAAGAAGCTAAGGTGGAATGCTGAGCAAGTTCTATGGCATTCATCTGCAAAGAAGCGCGAAACGCAGCTAGACTACAAGAGGGAAGTCACATCGCCATCGCATTGCTACTCAACGCAACACAACATAGCACAAGCGTTTTTGTGACGCCGTCCTTCTCCTGACGCTTTCGCGCTTCTCTAGACTTGAATGCCACAGAGGAAAACCAGGAAACACTGATGAATTTTTATGCATTAACGAGACGGCAGCATTGGTCGCAGTGAAGTAACGAGAGTTCCGCACTTAAGGCAGCATAAGTAGTATGTAGGTGCAGTCTTTGGTTTGCAGGTGGACACGAAAGTTTGCGCACACGACATACTACGACGCCGGAGCAATATACCATGTAGATCGGGATAGGATAAAAGCACAGTGCGCTATATTT
Source organism: Amblyomma mixtum (assembly GCF_055824585.1). NCBI lineage: Eukaryota > Metazoa > Arthropoda > Arachnida > Ixodida > Ixodidae > Amblyomma > Amblyomma mixtum. Next base: position 33,562,734 of record NC_143014.1, read on the forward strand.
ATTGGTCGCTTCAGTGCAAAGTACAGGAAAGAAGCAGGCTGGCGGACAGGAAATCGAAAATTGTATAGCGAAGGCTCAAAGGAATGCGGGTAGAACTATCGGTATAGTCTGCTGAAATAGAAGGGCCATGTATCACTTCCGTGAGTAAATGGAAAGCCTGAGTGCAAGCTAGACGAGGTGAAGTTATCACAGGGTTGTGAGGTCTAAAATTATCCAAGATTTGAAAAGTGGCGAGAAATTACACTGGGAGACTGCAGTAAGAAAAAGTCAATGTTACACATCCTGCAGAACACACATTCCGCGTCAAACACTTGTAAGAAGGCGCAGGTCGCATAGAGGCAATGAACAAATGCCTGACCAGAATAGTTTCTGGTATATAATATAACTGAAGCAGGCAGGTAGGGCTGGGAGGCTAGCTTTTCTTTTAGGCAAAGGAAAGGACCGCATATATCAATTTCTAAATATGAAGGCCCCAGGTCAATAAAAAAAAAAAAATTGGGTACGAGCACCAGAGCTATCAAAACCGATCGATAAACGGGCGGCTAGTGACATACATAAATTTATGGAGCATTAAAGCCCCGAAGAAGCCACATCACATACAGAACGCCTTTCTTGACCGTTGTCTCTGAAAAAAAAAAAAAAAATAAAGCTGTCAATGTAATTTTTCTGTAGGAAATTTATCGCTCAGGTAGAACAGCTGAATATCCTCAGCAGTCTGCATTCGCGATTGCAGTGACCGACAATGCTCATAATTTAGTTACCTGTGCCACCACTCGAAACTCGACCCAGTCCATCGAAGCGGAAGAGGCGGCAATAGCCCTTGCGGTTACCCACTCCTCCACACCACGGCCGCTAGCATCCTCCAATCTGCTCCCCTTCCCAAACGCCACACCACCCTCCTCTGGGTTCCAGCGCACTGCGCACACCCGGGCAACACGGCCCCCCCATGAGCAAGCCCGAGCTCTCGCCAACCGGGCAGTGGACGGCCTGCCCGCGTGCCGGAGTGCGAGGGACCACCTCCTCACCTATCACGACATCACTGTGCATTATAGAAACTCCCGCCAAATCTACCCCCTCCTAACCGTTCCCTGACCAAAACCGAGCAGGTGGAATGGCATCGACTACTAACCGGCACCATTCCCTTTCCTAGTCTCCCTCTTAGATAGAAGGGAAAATTTTCCAACACGCCAGTTATGCCCAAGCACCACAGCGCATTTTAAACGCACTTATCAGAATTGCCCCAAAAAACCGAATCCTCCATCTCAAGAGAGGCAATCACAGGAGCGATGGGAGGCTGCTCCACAGCTCACAACCGGAGCCACAGCTTCGCATCGTGGGCTGGGCCTTGACGGTCGGCGCGGCCCAACGGTGCCCGGTCGTCTAGAGCTGCGCGAGGGCCCGTCGCCGTCCTACTCATCCCTCTCCCCATTCATCCATCCTTACCTGATCCCCTGAAGTGGCTCGACTAAACTTGTCACCAACCAACCAACACACCTCCCCCCTGCGCCATTCATTACATTTGGAGGCGCTGGAGCTTTCTGCTGAATATTATACGGCCGACACAGCACCAGTGAATAAGGCACTCATGGCTAGATATCATGTATTGTTAAATGTAAGCAGTGCCCAGTCCAATTACTACAAACTCGCTGCGTCGTATAGAGAACAACGTGTAAATGACTGCGCACAGCAAAAGCCGCAACTGCTGAGTGAGGCCTGTACAAAAAGAGTTATGCTTTCTGCTTAAAACGAGTGAAATTTTTGTTGCCACTTTAATCTGCAGTCTCCGAGCTGAGAACGATATAAGTAGAAAAAAGGGCGGTTGTTTTGGGGAACTGGTAGCCCGTCATTAACAAATAAAAAATACTAACCGCTTAAATAAGTTCAAGGGACAAATGTCGATGCGCAAAGGCGGCCGCTGATTTTCAACTAACGTTAAATGAAAAACATCACGTACTTTTACATTCATGTAGTCGGACTGCATTGCACCACGTATCAAGGCATTTCAAAATAAAAATCATGCCTTTTCTAGACATTATATGTGATGCTATCTTTAAAAACAGCTGTTTTGAGTTTGGACTTGTTTTCGTCGCAGCTATCTAAAGTACCGCGTGTTTCAACGAGCGATGTTTTTTCTTATTTCTTGTCTAGATATCGGAGACACCGCTTCCAGTTCGGGGCGTACGAATACATTGGATAGCGCCCCTTGACTCCTTGAATTAAGCCGCCAAGAAGGACGAAAAATCTAAACGAAGGACGGCATGCGTTGGGTTTAACGTCCCGAAGTTCCACGCTGGGCTGACACCGCAGCGAATTAGCCCAGTGCTTCGCTAATGTGCACCGGCACCGCATAGCACACGGCGACTTTTTCGTTTCGCCTCCATGGAAACAGAAAAGAAAAAGCGGGGGTATCCCGTTTCAGCATATAACTTTTATCTATTTTAATTTCATCACTTCTTTAATTATATATATATATATATATATATATATATGAGGCACCACGCGCTACGGACAATTATTTTACTGGAAACTCCACTGGAATGGAATGTGTCTTTGTGTTCCAGCGTTTTGTACTGTGTGCAGTGCGTGTGTCTGTTTCGGTGTTTTGTGCTATGCCCGCAGTACGAGCACTGGACGCCATTCTGAACTGTGATTCATAAGGCGCCAAGTGCGTAGGTGCCATTTTTGTTTTTGTTTTCTTAGGGGGGGGGGGGGGGGCTAACTTGGGCGCATTGTAGCAGCTTTTTTTTCCAACCCCTATAAATACTCGTCCGTAATAATCATGTAGCACTCTGAAGAAGACTGGTCCCCAGTCGAAACGTCAGGAAACCTGAAGCGGGGGTCAGTATACTTTTTAAGTATATAACTTTTGGTTCATAGTGCCCTCCTGGCAACAGTCATATATATATACCGGGTGTTTCAGCGAACACTTTAAAAAAATTTTCGAAATAAGCTTTTTAGGGTAAAAATATGGATTCAGTGTTGGCGGACACCAGAAAACCAGTGAATCGTCTTAAGTAGTAAGCTGGTTAATTAATTTTTGTAATTAACTTTTTAACTAGTAGAGTTCGGCGCCTTGTTGCAATTAGGCGCCTTATTGCAATGATTTCACGAGAGATCAAACCGCCTAAATATTTTAGATCTTTAATTTCTAGGATTATTTTATATATTGCGCCCACATTATTCAGTGATATCCCTAATATTTCAGGAGAGAGAAAATTATGAACGAATTTGCAACGACTTATACGAATCGAGATGTACAAGCCGTGACGGGTGTATTTTGCGTGCTAAAACTAAAGATGAGAAGGAGCCGCCGCGGTGGCTCAGTGGCTATGGTGCTCGGCTGGTGGCCCGAAAGACGCGGGTTCGATCCCGGCCGCGGCGCTTGTATTTCTTTGGAGGAGAAATTCGAGGCCCGTGTACTGTGCGATGTCAGTGCACGTTAAAGAACCCCAGGTGGTCGAAATTTCCGGAGCCCTCCACTACGGCGTCTCTCATAGCCTTAGTCGCTTTGGGACGTTAAACCCCATAAACCAAACCAAACCAAACCTAAAGATGAGAAGGAGTATGTCATGCTTGTTTCTGCCGTTGTGAGGAAGCTACCGCTTCCTAGAAGAAATTGCAAAAGCACCACAACACTCAAATAAGGCTATTATTTCCTATAACTTTTTTTTTCGTCACCTTGAGGCCCACCTTCTTCTAATTCGCACACTACATAAGCATGTAGATGCTAGAAGAGTGTATCGACTTTCATTGTAACATATGAAACATTGTCCCAAATCTTGCATTGTTAATATAGTGATCTTTTTCAAAAATGAAAGGAAAAAATACCGCCCCTAATTTTTCTTGAAATTTCTGAAACAAGTCTTGAGAAGGAGGACAGGCATACATGCACTTAAGCAGAACCGAAAACTGGGCGATTTGGTGAACGTTCAACATTATGTTCAGCGCGAAAAACGAAGACAGGGGAAGAAGCGCTTGTTTGTTTGCGTATTTCTTCCCCAGACTTCGTTTTTCGCGCTGTACATGCACTTTTTCCTTTTCTAATTGGAGTTGGATTTTAAAATGGATCTGCATTTTTTTTAAATCCGTGTTCATTCATTTTTTTATATTTAAGCTATTGACAGCTATGATGGGGCACTTTTGTCAATCAAAGAGATTCCGAAATAAGCAAATGAGGTCCTTTGTTAACAAAAGCCGATTAGAACCAAGAACAAAATGTACAAGTGCAAAACGTCTCTGGATTGGATTGTTTTAAAATATATTGGCTTTGTAACGACGTTTGCACTTCCGCGTTCTGTTCTGCAATGTATACACGCGGGCTTTTCTTAAAATGGATGTTATCTCTTCGGTGCACTGTATGGTCAGAAAATTTGCCATTACCCGGTGATACCGACGCCACCGCATCCTGCTTACGTCACAGATCAACAGATGACTATTGATCCATAAAAGTGTAATTATGTATGCTCTCTCTTGAAAAAGATTTCAGTCGTGGCATTTTGGGAAAATTTATTGCAGCGGACCGCGTATTCGCTTCTTTCGCATCTTGATTTAGGCATTTCTGCCGATGCTGGCGAAGCTATAGGTAGCAGCTTCGATAACTTTGTTCAAAACGATGTAATGCCACATGCTCTTTCGTATTCTTTTTCACCTCCTTCTTAGAGACTTCTTTCAGAAATTGTGACAAAAATGGGGGTGGAATTTTTTCCTATATTTTTGACGAACACTTTATGTTGAAAAGTATCAGTTTTGGGACAACGTTTCCTGTGCCTTCCTTTCTTACATAAAAATGCTAGTCGGTACGCTCTTTTAGCACCTGGATGCCTATACGTTCTGCCAATTATAAGGAGTCGCGTCTCACAGCCGCGGAGAAAAAAATTCCTGAAGAGAGCCTCTTTTAAGGGTTGTGGCGTTTTTGAACATTCTTCTAAGGTTTATCTTTCTCAAAGGGGCGGAAATAAGCTTGACATGCTCTTTCTCACCCTTACTTTTAGCTCGCAAAATATGTCCATCATGGCTTGTATATCTCGATTCTTATATGCCAATGCAAAATTACGAAATAGTGCTGTGCGCGAAAATGCCACCTCTGCCACAGCGTCGTTCAGAATTTTTTTCTCCCGAGATATCAGCGTTCTCGTAAAACGAAATGCACATTGTCCTACCGAGTATTGTGTGCATTATATACAAAACAATCAAGGAGATTAAAAATTTGAAATATTTGCGCAGTATGATCTCTCGTGGAAGTCACCCTCTCGCTAGTCGCTAAAACGTGGGCGCTTTAAAGAAAACGTACATCATCAACAAGGGCACAGCTCAAGTGCAGAGAAGTGCGTAGCCAATACAAAAAAGTGGCATTCCCTTTTAGTAGACCCCGTGTGTCAAGAGAGGCATGCAGAGAAGGCCGATGCGAGGTGGTGTGCCAGTTTGGGAAATTCTCGTTTTAAACTCTCAGTGCTAAGTGACGTCACCGAGCCTCTGACGCAAGTTCGCTGCCACTTCATCAGCGACTCCAAGGTGAACGAGAAGGCACTGGAAGGCCACAGCATATATAGCGTTGATGCTTGAGTTTTCATAGTTAGATTAACGATAGAGGGCTGAAGTTGCACTAGCGAGTCTCGCGTTGGAGGCGCTCTATAGAGCTGACGTTTACTGAGCGTCTGTGCTGCCAAACCTCAAAATATCTCGAGCATGTCAACTTCAAACAGTGTCAGTGCCAGAATCTGTGGCAATTGTCCTTCTCTCACTGTGAGCTTCGGTTTGCCGTGCTTCTGTATAAAAGCGTGACACTCTCAGGTTCACAGAAAGTATTTATTGAATGAGCTTTGAGGCATGCAAATACTGTCACAGGTACTGCAAGTACTTCAAACATCGCCAGCTCCGCCTTCCTCAAACTGAGAAGATTTTGATAGCGGTTTCTCTGGATGTCGCACAAAAATACTAAACAAAGATGGCATTAGGTTGACTTCCCTGATCCAGCACGATGTCATGAACTTTGCGTAGCCACTCTCAAATCAACAGGCGCTGATAAAATATTCTGAGCTGCAGCTTATGACGCAATCAAAGGCAGCTTGCAGAGCAGCTGATTGCGCCGCTGAGGCTGACGACTTATGGCTGAGAGAATATCGAAACGCCTCCTATCCGGGCTCTTGCACACCGTTTCCACCGCACTAGCAGGGGGGCCCGTACACAACAGCTCAGAGAGCAATGTGGCGACGCCCACGAAGCCCGCGCGCATTGGACAGGGCTACACTACGCTTGGACAGAAAGCCGAGGAGCGGTTCTCCAGAGCTGCTCTTCTGCACATCGCCAGGAATCCGGGATATTGACCAGCCTGTGCAGCTAGTAGTCCTATCGGCGCCAATACGAGGCACTCGGTTATTTTCTTTCTTTCTTGCGTCACGGATGATGTCAACGACGCGTTATTTATTAATGTTCAGAGTCACGCGCCCCGTGGTGGCAGCCAAGGCAACCACAAGATAGTAAGGGAGACAGCTTGAGTACATTTTCAGCAGCTGCATTTTTCTTCGGTCACCTTTCTCGTGGCTAGAAGCTTTGTCACAGCTTTAATTAAATTCTCACACAAATATATTCGCTTTTTTGTCTTTCGTCACGAAGATCGTGTTGAGTTCAACGAAGTGAGTTGAATCCAAGAGACGTTCCTTACTAGTGTTTCAGTGGAGCGAAGTGAACAGGTCTATTTGGAGGCGACGCCCGACCTGAGCCGATGCTCGCCCCATGAGCGCACTCGTGTCAAAGCGCGCTGACACTTAGCGCGCGCTTTCTTCGGACGCCATGAAACACGGCCCTCTCTTTGTGCCCCTGCATCGCTGACAAAACCGGGTCAGGGATTAATGGCCGCACACGTGCTCAGCCGCAGGAGACGCCGCCAGGAACCGCGGGGGCGCTAAATCTCTCGTCCGCGCCGTTTATGGACGCCCTCGCGGCGGCACCTTTTGTGCTCAAAAGAAGCGCGCTCGGTGGCACGACCTGTGGGCCTGCCGCGCGCGCGTTTGACAGATTGGCGCCCCGAGCCTGACCGGGCTCGGGCCCCGGCACTGGGCGGCGGCCGGATTTATAGCGCACTGGCCGGAACTCCGGACTCAACAGGTCCAGCGTGGCCGCCCTATAGAGCAGGCGTCGCTGTCTCTTCTTCGCCCGGGGCGCCGGCCTAGTGCAGTGGGCTGAAAAATGTTGCGCGTCCGCGGCGGCGACCATCTTCTCGCCTTTATTTATCGAGGACCGCCGCTCGCGGTGCTGCGAGTACGGACGGCTGAAATATTGCAAAGAGGCTTTCGGGGAACAAAGCCGATTCTTTGGCCGGGCCCGGTCGCCGTTTGTCTGCGTGCTCGAACGCGCCAGCTGCTGCGGCCGCCGATAAAGCCGAACCCCGGGGGTTGACGCGGCGGCGTTGATGCGCCTCTTCCTTGGAGTACACACGCCGCGCCGCGGACAACGTGGTGTCACCACCCGCTAGGACCCGCTTCCCCTCCTCCCGTATTTGCGCCCAGACATCGAGCTCTGAATTTTGCTTTTATTTTCAAATTTAGACGAAAAAGGAAAAGCGGTGAAGGATGGCCGATTATATCGGCCGGGATCCTCTTTGACGTCCACTGCCGACGTCTGGCTTCTGCGAGACCTGATGGATGTCGACCCTGTGGACCTGTGTTGTGGCCGTGTCGCGGTCGCCTTATGAAGCCATCAATCTAGCTGCTCAGCGTTCCTTACACTCGTGCCATATTTCCCGCATTTTTTCTTTTTGCTTTATTGTTCGCGCATTTGCTCCGTGTGTCTTCTGTTTAGATACATTAAAACTAACTATATTTCGTGAAGCAGACTTGCTTGTTACTCGATTCGCTGTCGATAATATATCAGGGCAATTAATTTAAGTAAACCTAACTAAATGGGATCCCAGTCTGTCTTATCCGGGAGTTCTTATACATCGGAGGACTAAACAATGCTTCCTCATGAAAAAAAAAAGCAATTCCGATTCAATAGCAAATTTAAGGCGCTCAATAATAGCGCCCTATAAGAGTAGAAAAACGCCGCATCACCTCTGGCAACTCTTGAGCGCAACCAGCTGTAGGAAAATACTTTATTTTATTGTCAATCCTGATTTGATCCAAACTCGACAACGCGCCTTTGCCAGATAGTTCTCTGTGACCGCGGTAAACGCGGCAAGCCCCTGCCCTCGACAGGGCATGCGTTTGCCACGCCAGCCGGATACCACTGTCGTTTTTCTAAGAAGGAATGAAATCGCGCTATAAGAACAGTGGGCTTTAGGAATAAGACGGCCCTCATGCGAGCGGAGGAAAGCCAACGCAGGGGTTAGAACATGAGCGATGAGAGCGAGAGACAGAATAACTCCGGTATTCATAACGAATTCATTCCTTTGCATTATTCTTCATCTCTGTGATTGGTCGGCATCGCCTTTGGTACAGATCTGGCGAATGACATCTGCTGGTCATCAGCCCAGACGTCATACGGGTCGGGAAATGAAGTGTTACAACTTTCGACCCCCGCAGCTGAGCCGCACCGTTAGCCCGCAGTGTAGTTGCCAGGGTGTCGAACCGGAATTTTTTCGGGTTCGGTTCGGGTTCGGGTTCACGCCTTTCGGGTTCAGTTCCAGGTTCGGCTCCGGAATGACATTCCGTTCCGGTTCGAACCGGTTCGGACTGGGTCGAACCGGTTCAAACGGGTTCAAACGGGTTCAGGTAAAAAAAATTCGTGAAGTAGATGAGTTTTAGTTAACCTTGATATGTTCTTCACTTTCCTCTGTTAAATTGGTAGACGAATTTTAAAAAAATGCCAAATTTGTGAATTACGAAGTGTTTCAAATTTATCCACTTTAGTTTACTTTCCGCTGCAAATGAGAAATTTACGGCAAGAGGCGCAAAGTCAAATGAACTCAAAATTATTGCAAATCGGCTTTGCATGCGCTAGAATCTATCCTATCAAGTAAAGCAAAAAGCTGGCGAATTAGCGTTTACAAAACCTCCAGCTTCAGCAGTCCCGGAGACCCGTCGAGCGAGTAATAGGTCTCCCCTGAGGCTCCTCTCTGTCGGAAATTTCTGCATCGCAGAGTGCTTACGCGGGCACCGTTAGGGCCACCGCATGCGCCCTCTACGTTAGCGCACATTACTGAGAAAAGAAGCTGGCCTGCATCTGCACCTATAGGCATCTTTCCGTCTCCACATAACCGACTTGCCAGTAAAATATACCCCCCCCCCCCCCAGCACACCTCAATCGTGTATCTTTTGAGCAGCCCAGCCCGTCCCCTCCGACCATCTACGACATGGTATATGCGAACACGTCTAATTCTAAACGTATACATGGTATGAGAATATGCGAGACCACCCTCAACCGCCCATCTTCCAACCAACAAGAGCCTCGTGGGAACACTGGCTCTCCGTAGCAGCTAGGAGATTACCAAACATATTTTATTTGAATCACTTGTTCGACATCGCTTTTGAAACTCGTGTTATATATCTCGAGCCTCTATGGTTTAGCTTAAAAAACACAGCTAATCGTTGCTTCTCGCAAGTAGAGCGTAAAATTTAATTTCGCCTATGCTGATGGCGTCGCACTCTTTTGTTGTGATAAAAAGAGTGATAAAAAAAAAAGCATGCGTACATGGGTTGGGCGCACTTCGTTTTTGCACGGACACAAATTTTCAACAACTTAGTTGTGACTTGTGCTGCGACCATAGGTCGGCGGATTCACTCATGAATCGACTCATTAAGGCTCACATTCACATCATGATCTGAGTAGTGAGTGAGAACGAAATCATGCAAATCATGATCGGAATCGTGAGTGAGTCCAGACTCACATTCAGATCATGATCTGAGTCGTGAGTGAGACTGAGCCGAAATTAAGGTCATGATCGGAGTAGTGAGCGAGTCAAGGCTCAAGCTTAGATCGTGGCCTATGTTTTCGCGACGATGGTGTGCTCTTAGTTTGTTTTTGTTGTTGTTACCTTCTAGTGTACTGACAGAAGAGGGCAGGAATGATTTACTGCCACGGCCATGGACGCTTGAAAGCGAAGCTGCTAGGCGACGTCTGTGGGCGACTGAAGAGAATTCCATGGAAGCGAAGAAATCGGTGTTTTGTCCCTTCACGTTAGCTAGTTTGCGCGGGTGCTTATGGCAATGAGCCGCGTGGGGATGTGGCGTAAGTTTTGTACGAGTTCCACCATATCACTGAGCTGGAGGCGGGGGTCCTTTCTCGTGTGTATTGGTCTGCTCGGCGGCGTGCCACTTGAGCGCTTCAGTGCAATGAGCCCACGTGCCGAGTCAAAACGAGCGAGTGATCCGTAATGAAACGTGAAATCAGTCTTTAGTCGAAATGAGTGAGCCAGATGAGTCGTGAGTCGGAGTGAATTCACATAAGTTGTGAGCCTAAATGAACTTGAGTTGATGAGTTGGAGTGAGCCCGGGCCTAAGTGAGTGAGTTTGAGTGAGCCCGTAGGTTGGCCACACTTTTGGGAGCGAGCTCTCGTGATTTTTCCCAGGTATCGATGCAACACTGTGGCAAGTGCTGCACTGTATACGAGGAAGAAGGTAGTTGCGCCACACAGTATGTTTTGACTTGTCCGGGGCGCTATCAAAGGGAGCCTGTGCGTCGACAGAATTTGTTGCTCCCTTGATAGAGTCTGGTGAATCCGTCGTGTACATTTCAATGTGACAGCGTTTAGGAGCTCGTTTCGCAACAAATCTGGCGTCGCCGTCGGTGTCGTCGTTGGCCGTGAGTGAAAAATACCCATAGATCAACCTAGGAGGTAGGTAACCTTGTGGCGTCATTACAAGTTGTCAATCGGGTTGCGAGAAAACTGCGCACCATGGCAGGTGGCAGTTATATTAATGATTGGCCGCTAGACGTTAGCAACATGGATCGCACAAATTTCATCGGTGTCAGCGACTGCCATCGCAGGGCAGAGGCGTATCACTTACTCGCTGCACCACTGCGCCAGGAGTGGTATGAGCACTCCCAGGGATCTATGAAGGTTTAGTAGTGGATGACCAATTCCGCGTGTATGGGCCTTAACCCATTAGCTATCGCTCATACCCTTAAGGCGGAGCAGTGCGCAAATCAGAAGGGGTGCGGCGGCGTAGTGGCGGCGGCTACGTAGAGCCATGCAGGGGTAGAATTGCCAGTTGCGTTTCATCAGGTTACATCACGCGGCAGCGCACGCCGACTGCGTTCACGAAGTGAGCGACCAGGCTTACGCATTCTCACACGCAAGTCGTCTTAAAAGTGTCTCTGCGGACTTTTTTTCGTGAGAGACTATATTTTTTGTGAAAGGTTTCGTGAGAGATTTAAGGCGGAACTGAAGTGGCGCTCTAATTTTTGCCCACCAACTTGCTTTACGGTTCTTATTTTTTAAAACCATAAACAACCCCTTACTGGCAGACGTGCTTAATACACGGCTAAGTGCTCATCCGTCTTTTCTGGACATGGTCGTGAGATAGTTTAGCGCTGATACACTCAGTTTCCCCACTCTTCACTTTCCATAGAATACCTGTACACAGCCTATCCAGAAGGCAAATGGCAAATTCGGCCCCTAATTGCCCTACCCCTATGTCTGCTGCCTTACCTAGCCCTTCATGGCACCAGTGTTTCAAAGCGAGTTCAGCGGCTGTAGATTCAGTCAGCCGCACAAGCCTTTCTGAGACTTCAAACATCGCTCTTGCTTTCGCGTTAGGACATGTCTTAGCACCAATGGGACTTTTGTGCCGTGGTCAGTGAATTGCTGCCTGTGCGAACAACGAGAAACTATTTATCAATGAAATTATTTTTTGGGTTCGTGATGCTGTGTTCTTTTGAAACTTTTCGTGTTAATACGACTGTTTAGCGTGTGTAAAAGCCTCATGATGGATAACACACAGAACTGCCGCGTTCAACGAGGTCACTGTTCAAAGAACTGTGCATTTTAGCGCAGGAGGTATATGCTGAGCAAAGCGCAACTCCCTGACTGGTTACCCTTTCTCGACGTGCGCGCCTTCCAGAATTTTGCAATTTCTCTGTGATGGAGATGTGAGGCGGTATGTTGAGACTACTGAATTCGACGCGGTCTGCTAAGGCTTGAGGAGGGCCAGGGAGGTTCTTAATATTCTATGCAACAGCAATAAAAAGAAGCTTTGGAGATGGCCGAGTAGTCTAAAACAAAGGTAAATGAAGGTTCTCTGTTGCGCCGCCTGTGGTATGAGTCCCACTCGAGGTTAGAGTATGATAGTTTCTTTTTTCTTTACTGCATTAACACTATATCCGCCTTTCCCAAAAATAACCGTGGTGTGCATGCGTGGGTGCGTGCGTGCGCTTGCGCGTGTGCAGCCCCCACCCTTGACGCACTGTCCGGTGTGCGCAGATTCGCGCTCTCAGTGCTAAAAATTCTGAAAAAAAAAAGGAAATTGAACTCATTTATACATAATTTATTTCGTAATAATAGTAGCAATACCTCGGGTTTACCCTGTCGAAGCGACACAGGACGCTTAGTGGATCGAGGACTCGAGAGTAACGTAGACTATATAGCACGGGTTTTTCAAAGTGCGCTCACATCGCACAGCACACGAGAGTTTTTAAGATTTCGCCGCAGTCGAAATGCGCCCCTGCGGCCGGGATCGAACCCGTGACATTCGGATGAGCAGCCGCAGCCACTACAAGGAATGCCTCCGAAAGTAATTGTTGGTTGGTTTCTGGGGTTAAACGTCCCAAAGCGACTAAGGCTATGAGAGACGCCGTAGTGGAGGGCTCCGGAAATTTCAACCACCTGGGGTTCTTTAACGTGCACTGACATCGCACAGTACGCAGGCCGAAAGTAATTGTTGCAAAATCTGGTTGGGCCTTTGCCCCTGTGTTTCACATATTCATGCTACATGACACAAAGAAAGCGAAGCTATTCCTCCTCGGTGCTTTATGCAAACAAAGTGAGCAAATGAGGGGAAAGCCTCAGGGTGCTTGCGAACTTTCCGACAAGATGTCTTCTTCTGTGCAAAGCGTTAGCCTTCAAGCTGAGGACGAAGGCTTTATGATTTAGTGCATTGATGACAGTTCGATCAAAACCATAAACAAGCATCTAAAAGGGGGCGACTCTATTAACATGAAGATTTCACATCAGACTGGCTTACAATGTTTCAGAATTCCCTACAGCGCATTACAAAAGCGCCATTTAGGTTTCTTCCTTGACACCAGCCATCCTTCAAGTTTCGCTGTCGCACAGACTGGGTGCCATTTTCGCACTGTCTAGCTTTCGGTGGGTAAATCTACACGCTAGCACATCTCAGTTTATCTGAAAAAAAAAAGCATGCTGGGTTGCAAAAAAAGTGGGACTGAACCGAGTCCCGAACCGGTTCGGAACGTTTCCTTTGAATCGTTCCGGTTCGGGTTCAGTTCCAAGATGGCGAAAAAAATATGGGTTCGGTTCGGTTCCGGTTCCGGGCAAAAATCCGGGTTCGGTGCCGGTTTCGGGTTCAGGTTCGGTTCCGCGGTTCGACACCCTGGTAGTTGCTCTGTGGTGAGCTCTGAGAGGTCTCCTCCTGTGGATGGCTGATCCTCCACCATGGAACCAGGATGGCAAAAATGACTGCTTGAACCGCGTTCTTCCGTGCAACGATGCTCATCACCTTCGTGGACGGCAACTTCTGCTCGCTGCTCCAGCCCACGGAAAAGGCACGTGTTGCAGACAAGTTATGTAACAATTTGATCGCATGTGCCGCGCCTTGGGACAGCATCGAGACGCCCATCTGCAGCATAGGAACTGCTTTTGTGAAGACAGGCGACTTTCACTGCGTGCAGAACAAATGGGGCCTCGTAAAGCACGAACACGGGTGCTGGGCCCGGGGCTTTCTTCCTCGGGAGCAGTGCGCGGCACTCCATAATGGCGCAACCCGAAACGCTGGCACAGATTGGATTTGGCTTCCCAATCAGCGCCTCGCGTGACCATGCATGAAAGCGCAGTGCTCCGAGTTGCTTCGTCGGCGGGCGCAAGTTCAGGCGAGAAGGAGGCGTCCTTTGTTGCTGGGGGCCGTAGAGCATAGACGGCGTCAACAAGGTGAGAGGCGCGCGACAGTTTGCCGAGGGAAGCGAAGCGTGGAGGCCCTCCGCGAGATGAAAATCGACTGCAGGGAGGCGGCATCACTCGTCGCTTTGCGTGCTACGAGGGTCGGTTGTGTTGGTCACTGTTTCGTATGCGCGGATTGCGCACACACGGGAGACGGGGTGTGGGACTCCCGCGACCCCATGCGCGTGCCCATGCCCTTTGCCCAGTCTGCGCTCGTCGTGCGGTTGCCGTTCAAACTCAGGCGCAACGCGAGAAGATAACAAAAGGGGACGCCATTGCGTGACTCGGGCGGGCTGTCGCGCGTGTCACAGCCGCGCTGGGCGCATTTACAAATGAGCCCCCTGTTTGGCGACGACGTCTGCGCTGACCACTGGGCTCGCAATCGGACACGCGCTCCCATCTGTACCACGCGTGAGAGCCGCTTGTCGTTCGGACTGTCGCGTGGCTCTAGTCTCGTCGTGTCCGAGCCACTTGTTATAGAGAATTGCACCGGCTCTGCGAGCCCTTCGCTCTTCTCACGCAGCGGTAACACAGAACATTCTGTACCGAACAAGGCGAGAGACAGCATGCAACAAAGGAGCTCGGGTCAGCAGTATTGTCCGGTCCAAACAAACCGATCATGGCATGAAAACATTATTGGTTCTGGGATTTTTGTTGTTGTTTTTGTTACGGAGTGCGTTCAGTCGAACAAACCTTTACAAAGAATACAGGTTGCCCCAAGTAAATGCTACATTCACTCATGAATATAGAAACAACAGAAGGCTCCGCGAGAACGAAAGCGAATGCATGTTCTTAACGTCAGTGTCTTCGGGTTGTGTTATTATTTGCATCGAACTGATTGCTAACAGCAACTCGTTACCGAGATTTTTAATTATCCCTTTCCTGGGGAGGCAGCGAACGTTAAGAAACACCCGAATGAAGAATGCATGACACGAAGGCTTCTTTAGGGAATAAACTGAAGGGGCCGACAGGAAAAAGAACAGGGGATAATGTGTTCTTATTTTTAGTAAAGGGTTTTCTTCCCCCGTTGACTTGCAGGACGAGTGGACGTGCAGGCCTCACTACACGCGTCTACAGAGCTTTGGAGGTTCGGTGCAAGCGAAATTTTTCAGCAGCTTCCTCGTTTCAGACAATGAAGGCACACAGCCGCACTGACGTACGCACACTCCGCACAGACAGCAGCGCAGTTTTACAGCGAAAGCTGTAATAGCTTTCTTCAGGCTATTTAGGGGGTACAACTGCAGCCGTGTAAGGCGTTACGCGTTATTTAGGTGGACACCACCACCACCACCTCAAAGCGCGACTAGTTATACGCCTTTCCTTTCCTAAAAACCAACGAATGAATGGTTTAGACTGCGAATAAGACAGTGGAAGGAACTAGACTAATTTATTCCGTGCAATTGGCTCGTGGAGTCCGGGAAATGTGCAGGGAACACGATCGAACCTAAGACCGCAAGCGGAAGTAGGCCTAGAATGCACTTCAGCGTAGAGATGCTAAAGCAAGCCTGTGAGACGCCCAACCGGGCGTGAAACGTCAAAATGTCTCTGAAACGTCAAAACGGGCCTGCTACTCCAGACCTCTTCGCAGCTAATGCGAGTCAGCTTTCGCTGATTAATGCGCTAAGCCAGGAAGCTTAGGTATACTAATTTTCTCGAACGCAACAATGAAACTCTCTTCTTTCTTCGCTGAGCATTGCACGCTCAGGCATCCAAGAAGCCTGTCGAGATCAGGAGAAGATAGGACAACACGCCAGCGATAGAGGCCGGCGCATGTCACGCGTCTAACTCCAAGCAGGATTTAAGAGGAAGGGGGGGGGGGGGGGCAACTATTTTAACAAAAGAACAAAAGGTACTCAACGGTGCGGTGGGCTCCTACTTGTTCAAGAGGCCAGGGGCCTGGGCCTCACGGATAGCTCTGTCCGCTAGCCCTGTTTGGCCAGTTGGTTGAGCAACTCGCAGAGCGGCCTCCCATGAGGAGGAGGATGGTTGGGGTATGGGAGAAAGTGCCATGGGTTCGAGGCATTCCCACAGGTGGTGCATCAGGGTGGCCGCCCCACATGTTGAGCAGAGCGGGAGGGTCCAGGTAGGCTGGTAGCGATGAAGGAGGCAAGGTGAGATGTAGCAGTTTGTCTGCAGTTGTCGCCAAACTGCACTGTATTTTGAATCTAGTGTACGGTGAGGTGGTGGGAGGGCGAAGCGGCTGTGTTTGCAATGAGTGGCGATTTGTTGGTGTGTGAGTATGAGTGTGAGTGGGGTTTCCTGAGTGGGTTTGGGTGTCCGATCTTCTGGGGCCTGGAGGGATAGTTCTCCAGTCAACGCATGAACCCTCGGGGTATACCGGGGACCAAGGCATTCCCACGAATTCGCATGAGGGTTGTCTAGAATGCGTCGGGTGGTTTGTATGATAATTCATTGCTCATAGCTGTTTGGTACGCTGTTTGGGAGTCAGTGCAGATTTGTTGAGATCTTGTGTACAGTGTATGGGCGCAAAGACGACGGCCGCGCCCTCAGCCTCCGTAGGGTTGTTGGCGTGGAAGGTGGCTGGGGTCCCGATGGTGCCTTCCTCGTAGGCGGCGACAACGATATAATAGCCTGGTAGGGTGTGTTGAGCCACGCCCACGTAGAGAATGTCGGGTCTGCCTCTGTAGTGTTTGGTGCAATATTCAGCTCAGGACTGGCATCTGCCCCTGTGTAGCTCGGGGTTCATATTTCTGGATAGAGGTTTGATGCGCAGTTGGCGCTGGATGTCAGGTGGGATGATTTGGTAGTTGGGGGCAGGTGAGAAGGTGGTGGTGGCCAGATGAAGATGCTGTGGAAGGTTTTGGCCAGTTTCTGTGCGGGTTAGTCGCAGTATCTGGGTGCTTCGTTGGGCTTCGAGTATAGTTCTGAGATACTATTGTAGGTGCCCGTTGCAAGTGACTGGTGTGAACCTATTGTGGTAGGCGGAGCGCTGAGGTGGTCGCCTTTCTAATAGGAACATCAGCTTTGTCCTGTTGCGTTTTGGTGCACAAGTGATAAGGAAGGTGATAAATCAAGCGGTTAGTGGTCAGGTTGTCTGCCATATTAAGGGTTTCCTTCTCCGGCAATCCGTGGCTGCATGTCTACTCTGCGAATAAGGTCCGCGATTTCGTTGATTTGCTTACCTAGGAGTTGTAGAGTGAAGGTTGCGTCCAAAGTGTCCTGCATATAAAGTGCTAGGTCGTTGAGTCTGTTCACCAGTGGTGTGTGGTCGTCGTACATTCGGAGGTGTATGCGTGGATCCCGGGGAAGGGATCTGATCATGAGCAGTTCCGATTTCAGCGGGGAGCACATAAGGCCCATATTGGTCAGGGTCGAGGTGATGCTATCAAGTGCCAATTGTAAAGTTTCTTGCGCCTCTCCTATGGAGCAATAAGGGAGTGATTACTAATTGACATCCACCCAAGCGCAGCCATACATACGACACAAGGCTCCATAGGAGCCTTGTGTCGTCCATAAGGTAAGTATTTCAGGCAAGACAGTCGCTGCTCATATTTATGCACTCTTCTTTGTACTTATGTCCATCAAGGTACTGTCTGGCCCTGAGAGCGTGAACGCACTTCTCCCGACAAGGGCGGAGGGCGCGGAACATCCTCATAACAGAGGCGCCCTTGTGTTATTTATTAGTTCCCAGTATTAATACTACCACCCCCTTTTATACCACTAGGTTTGATCGATGAGCAAGAATCTCAAAAACTTCATTAAGAAAAAAATCGTAATTTTTCATGATTGTCTTCATGCTTTTGTGCCTAGAGTAACATATATAATTGGCAAGAATAAAAATGCACGAAATTTTAATTATGCATCTTCTCAATAATGCGTAAAATTAGCCGCGTGGAGGTGCATCTTGCCTAATGTTGTTTTAGATCGTGCCTGACGAGCGTTGTAAAATCCGGATGCGTGGATGAGCTCAGCCGGTTTCAACTTGCCGGAAATGGGCATGAGTACAAAAGACAAGAAACTGTTCCGCAAAGAAACTCTTCCCCAGTCTTGGCAGCAACGCGGACTTTTGGTGAGTGTAACACCTCTTGTTTATCATGAACGCTTCCAGAGATCTCCTTCCCATCTTGTTCGCCCAAAAAAACCAGCCCCAAAAGTGCTACACGGCCAAATCAGGCGCCGCTCACCCGCCGTCAGAGAGTTGCTGAAAGCCTTCTGAGCGCCGTGGAGCGCAAGCACGCTTTCACAGCTCTCTCTCATAATAGTTACCCTTTTTATTAAAATGTGTGTTATTGGAGACGCTGTCATCCCGTTCCTTTTCTTCTCATCAAACACTAGCTGAACTGCAGATACGACGACGAAGGAAATAGAGATCCAACAATGGGATCATTAAATGCACGATTCGTGAGTTCATATAAGAAACCAGCCACTATATTTAAACCCTGCCAAATCACTCTGAAGAGATTCACGCGCTCAGTGATTCGGACCCGTACAAGGAAATTGTTGCCGACAAAACCAACGACGGCTATTGTGGCAGATCGCCAACCACGGTTTCCTCCGTTCCATAAAACAATAAATGCACTTGTCTTACCCCTGTGGAGTATATTTGCTGCCGTGCCTTAACATTCCAGCTGTGGGGCGGGTGCCAGTTCAGTATCAGACACCATTTACGCAGAGTTATAAGACACGAAACGGTATTTCAATGCAAAAAATGCAGCAATTTTTTTATAACAACGGTTCACAAGACTGTTCATCGCCTGCGAGCCTGCGCACAGTGACAGCAGTAGATTTCTCGCGTCATGCACGGGTTTCGCCGTTTCAGAGGCCCGAAAAAGAATGAAAAAAAAAAAACGAACACTGAGGAAATTATATACAGACATGCTTAGTATTACCGATTAAAGCTTTCGTTGCAAAAGTCGCCTTCATCGAATACAGCCTCAGTTTTTGTTGCTGCAGCGCTCCCAAGAATACTCTCGGTGTAGTACCAGCTTCCTCTCCATTTCTCTTTCCCGCTAACCATGGATTTATTTCTGGCATGAAAACTTTTAATTCACTTTATAATGAGAGTCTGCTTGCTTTAAATCACGTTTTGCTTCCTACGCATGACAACGCGAGCTAATGCGCATTACTAAACGACATAAAACTCACTATTCAAAAAGGACCCACCATACGGCTCCTTTTTGTTCCGAGAAAACCACAGTTGACCGCTACCATCTGTCTTCCTGGATTTATTTAGCATCGCAAAGCATGCCACGCTGACGCAAAGCAAAGGCTAAGTATGCATTATTCACCGAGAGTAATAAAAAAAAACGCCACGAAAAAGTGCAACGATGGATAACCTAAAAGACAAAAATTGTGATTAGGGCGAAATTTTGCGCAAAAAAATCGCCGATGGAACCAAATGGCATAATTATTATTGGCAAGCCATTTTAACAGATTTGATTGATTGATTGATTGATTGATTGATTGATTGATTGATTGATTGATTGATTGATTGATTGATTGATTGATTGATTGATTGATTGATTGATTGATTGATTGAAGCAGTGAACACATATACTACATTACGTCTGTACAACGTGCTTCACCTAAGACTTTACACCATTTTTAAAAATAGGTTTTTGAGCTAGAAGAGCTCTTTTTTGGCATAGCATTGTCGGCGGTCTAGTACATCAGAAACAGGGTAAGACGCGATAACTAGAAGGCTGGTTGAATAATATTAAATTGTTAATTTTTTTAACCGCTATTACCTCTAGGCTTCTTAATTATTTAGAGGCGTGTAGCCCACCGTAAGTAATATCCATATCAGTTTTTAGAATTTCTAAAGCACGGTTACCCTCGGCGCTGTGGCCCAACAAAGTTTAGCTATTTCGACGAGTTGCGTGCACTAGATGGGGTTGCTTTGCCTGCAAGCTTCTCGAAAGCACATGCATTTCAGCGCGATGTAGCCAAAATTTGTTGGGCCACAGCGCCGAGGGTAACCGCGTTTTCGAAATTCCAAAAACTGACATATACATATTACTTGCAATGGGCTACACGCCTCTCAATAATTAAGGGGCCCAACAGTAATAGTTAAAAAGTTGAGCAGCCTGCTGGTTAGCACGTCTTAGTTGTATTCTTATACCGGGTGTTTTTTTTAGAAGGTCCAAAATTAAAAAAAAAGGTAAATTGCTTTAGATTTATTTTAGCACTGGGGCTATACTGGAGGCTACGGCGGGCGCCAGGCAAGAGGAAAACTGCTTTAATTAGTTCGCTGATTAATTAAATATGTTAATAAGCTTTTCTAATTTTTATTTTAGGGGTTATGTTGTATTCGCAGAATTAGAGATCGTCCTCCAAACAGTCCAACCGAGAAAAAACAATTTTAATTAAAAAATTTTCACGCACGTTACAAGGCGCGAAAAAGTCACCCTGGTAGGCATCTTCACACCGTAACTCAGCGGCGGTGAGCGCCTCTGACGTAGTTCGCTCCACCCTGAGCTTTGCGTCACACGGCAGATATCACCTGAAGCCCGGACGGGCGGCCAGCGCTATCGCTGCTTGTTTCGCTTCGCTCCACGGCCTCACGGAATGCCACGTTGGAACAAAAACCCATTGACACAAAGCGCAGGGTGGAGCGAACTACGTCACAGGCTCTCGCTGACGCTGTGCTACAGTGTGAAGCTACCTACCAGGGTGACTTTTTCTCGCTTCGTAACGCGCGCAAAAAATTTTTTCATGAAAATTTTTTTTCTTGGCTGGACTGTTTGGAAGACGATCTACAATTCTGCTAATACAACATATCCCCTAAAATGAAAATTTAAAAAATTAATTAACGTATTCAGTTAATCAGCGAACTAATTAAAGTAGTTTGCCTCTTACCTGGCGTACGCCGTAGCCCTCAGTATAGCCCCAGGGTTAAAATAAATCTAAAGGAATTTCCCTTTCTTTAAAAATTTTGGACCTTCTAAAAAAAAACACCCGGTATACTACACCGTTGACAATGCTAAGCCGAAGAAAGCGCTTTTCAAACTAAAAAAACGTGTTCTTAAAAACTGTGTAAAGTCTTAGGTGAAACGCCCTGTATACACAGCATTCACAGCACCTGCCACTAGAATGTTCGCATGTAGATGTTAGGCATTTGGTGCCTTGTGACACGAGGAAGAAATTATTGCACCGATTTCGTGGCCGCGCCGCATGTGCACGTTTGTGATGCAGACGAGTGGGTTATCAAGAGACACCACTATCGGAAACGTTACGCCTTCTTGGCGCGTCAATGAGCTCGGAATTTTGGAGGAGGACAAGCAAGGTGTCCCTCTCGCGCACGATTGCATCTGACTATTATTAGTGCACACATAAGTGCACCACCAACAACGGCAAAGGAAAGAAAGACTGCCTGGCAGCTAATTGGAATCAGAAAAAAGGCGAAAACAGAAAGAAGCTTTGAATACGCTACCGCGGAGGATCGAGATCAGAGTGCGGGCATGAAAAGCTTATATAGTTAAAGCATGTGGGAGCGTACCTTTGTATGACGCTTTGGCGTCGGTCCCGGAATCCCGTGGGTAAATACAGAGAAAATGAAATGAAAAGGAATGAAGGGAGACCGGTCCGTTAATGATCTTGGCGCGAGCACGTTGTTCGCGTGGGCCGTTCGATCGGCGCCATTGATTGATCTTCCCGCAGGCAGCGCTAATTGCCTCGGGAGAGGCTCTCATCTGTCAAGGGAGGCTTTCGCACTTCCGCGCCATTGGACGGCGCATGAATGGGAAGAGCGGCAGATAGGCTTGGAATCGAGCTCAAAATATGATACACGGGCGGGCCTGCTTTTGTGCGGGCGCGCCGCACGGCCATTGTTTTCACAACATCCGTCGCGACCGTTGTACGGGGAACTGAATGGACGCTGTTCACAGCGTGTAATTGAACGCTGGTTCAGAGGATTGCCGATGACTGCAAGGGTTCTTTACTCCTTTCACTACTCTGCAACCCAGAGGTGTATCTATGGGGAGGGGGCGAGAGATTTTGCGACGGAATAGCAAGTAGGAATCAAATTTTTTGACGAAAAAAGTCCGAGAAATATACGGTTCAAATGGAAGCGCACCCCCCCCCCCCCCCTCCCCGCCCTCCCCCCCATCTCCGTCTCCTCTGAGAGTGACCCATAATTCCTCCCCTGGTGCAACACGGGGAGTTAGTGATCCCTGCGTAACACAACGTACATGCATACATGCAACATATACAGCAGGGGTCTGTCATGAGGATCCGAAACATCTTTGCAATTCGCTTATGTGCGCTCCTCGCTGTGATATGGTTCGATTAAATATCAGCTCGTTTAACGTGCAGACTGCGAGCGCGATTAACAGCAGAAACTGGATTAGATATTTGACAATTATCTTTGCTTCTATATCAGAAGTTGAAGGAATTTTTTTTTTTGTCTTGAAAACGAGGGTATCGAAGATAATTAGGTGACTCCTGATACACTGGCTGCCTTGCATGTGATAGACAGTCGAATGACTGTCTATCACATGGTAGACATGATAGACATGATAGACACGATAGTCGAATGACTGTCTATCGTTGCGTCCGGCGGTCCGGTATGGTATCGCGTCCGGTTCGTTACGTGTTTTTCAAAATCGAAACTGAGACTTGCAACAGAGATGGCAGAACTGATTAATCGCCGCTCACGATAGTGAAGGGGTGAAAGGGAAAGTTTTGGAGTCGGAACGCCTTCAGAATGATTTTAGCTCATGCGTTACGCGTATAACTTCTCAATTAATTGATCAGATTTTTCCTAGTAATACATATAAAGTAACTAATCGATGAATATACTCACGCCAAATGAAAGCATCGCATAGTTTTTGCAGCGTCCAAGTTTGCACACAACAGAACTTTCCTCTGCTAAGTGCAGGGCATATGAGACATGCTTTATTTCCAGCACGCATGCGAAGTCTTCTCGCTACTGCC
Source organism: Amblyomma mixtum (assembly GCF_055824585.1). Classification (NCBI taxonomy): domain Eukaryota; kingdom Metazoa; phylum Arthropoda; class Arachnida; order Ixodida; family Ixodidae; genus Amblyomma; species Amblyomma mixtum. The sequence continues at coordinate 33,585,679 of NC_143014.1, forward strand.
AACCTTCCGGTTAGTAGTGACCTCTGCAGTGGTAGGATGCGACCTTTTTTGTCATGCATTAGGCGAAAACTTTGCGCATATGAACAGAACTGTTTTTATAGTGAGCGTTCTCCGGGAATCTTCAGTGTAATCGACGTGTGATATAGAAAGAACATGAACTTATGGCGTAATTGTCCCCAGTTCTTGAGCGCTCGCACACACGCACTTGTTGAATTCGGATCAGCCTACAGCGCAAGTGGTCGGAGAGTGTGGGATCCTCCGCCCACTTAATTTTCACAGCCGCTGTTGGAGCTTTGCAGCTGGCATACATGTTTACCGTTCCTGCTTCGACTCGCTCTAAATCTGTTCAGGTGTGAACACATAGATTTTGTGCAAAACTAAACTCACGCGCATGTTTTCGCGCTTGCCCTTTCTTTGCCCCTTGCGGCGCAATCCATTGTCGGCTCTCTCTTTATTTCGGTTAAGCACCTCTAAATTTTCCTTAATCCACGGTCCGCGTCCTTATCCTACACGCAGCCTGAATGCCCTCGTTCAAGCGCTTCAGTCCGGCCGGGCTCTTTAATGCTGACAAAAACTCGGCTGCTGTTAAAACCGGCTCGCCCATGGCTGTTCCTCAGCGCAGCAGCAGCAGCAGTAATCGCGTCAGCCGCCGCCGAGCCGGCATCGTATGAAGTGCGGCCGTTCAACTCGCGATGCTACCGCGATCGGCGGCGTACACCCGCGGGGTGCCTGGCGGCGACCTCCGAGTCCGCAGTCAGCACGACCAGCGCGACAAGACAAATTGCGCGTCGCGCAGGTCTTCCTTTTGTGGCACGCCGCTCCGATAAGCCGTATCGCGCGCCGGCCGCCGCGGCTTTGTGCCGGCCGAGTTTTGGCTGCTCGGAGTCCGTGACGTCGTCCAGTGCGCAGTCCGCGCCCGCGGCTGAGCCCGGTGACGAGGTGGCGGGCTCGTGTGCCGGCTGCTCGCGCAGCGACAAAGCGCCACCAGGCCTTTTATTGGACGCACGCAGAGCGAATCCGAGCTCCAAAATTGGAAGAAAAGAGCGAGCTGCCGGCTGCTCTTTGTGGCAGCGCGGCTTCGCCGGGGCTCCCACGGCTTCTTGGTGCATACGTGCGGGTCTGATTATGGCGCCGCTGGCGTGGGCCGGCCTTTGTCGGATTAGGTTTCCGCTTCACGGTTCTCGGCAACCCCCCTTCCCGGGAGAACCCGGGGATCCCCACAGTCGCGGCGGCAGTCGGGGCCTGGCTCCGCCTTCGCCCAAGGGGGAACTCTGCTTATGGACCGGCGGTCAAATGGCCTGTTATCGCCGCTTTGACATTGCGCCCCAAGGACCCTCCCCGGGCCCCTTTGTATGGCCGCGACGCAAGCTGGTTCCGCCACCATGAAAATGGGATCAGCGCGCGATGGCCCTGTTTTGCGAGTCATCGAGCGCCGCGCCACCGTCATAACCAGACACAGATGGGCACCGATGAAGCTGCAGTTGGGAGCTGGCGTAAGGGGAGGGAGATAGTCGGCAGCTCCGGCTGTAGCCCGTGTGCGCGGGTTCTTACCCTGGCTGCGATTCAAGTCAATTACAGTAACGATCCGCTAATGCGTCTCTTTAAGTTGCTTCTACGCGGTTGGGGTACAGGGAGTGAAAGAAGAAGGAAAAGAGTGGGGCGAGAGAGAAAGCGAAAGACTGGCAGCCGTTCTCTTTCTAGCCTTTTTGAATGATCTGAGCCGGTATAAATTAGAACGGATATTTTGCTTTTAGTTATATCCCATTCGTATTGTCCGCTGCGCCGAATGGCACAGCAGATGATAATGATGATGATGCTTCGTAGTACATGAGGAAGGTCGAAAAGAAGAAAAAAAGTGTAGCATCGCTTCCCTGGATCTTTTCAAAGATGAACGGGCATGTAGAACTGAAGAAATTATCATTTTGGCATATGAGAAAAGAACATCTCTGTGTGATAGTCATTGCTATCAGATTTATTAGGAAAAAGGGAATTTTTAAAGGGTTAGCCATAGTCGCGGATGTGCGCGACGTTTGTTTTGCTCAACAGGGACGAACTAGACAATGAAGATGCATACAGGAATGTTTCACCAGCACGCTGTTGTTCAGTGTTTGTGCTTTCGATCGCGCGCCGCACGGGCACACTCAAGCGGAACAAGAAAAGTAACAGCAGATTTCCTAGGTACGTAAGCTGCGCTGTTCATGGGCTTTAGATTTGATGACATGGTGGATACACTGCCCATTAAACAGCTCCACACACAAAGGCCAACAATACGCTACTGATGCGAAGAGAGGAAAAGTAAACAGATTCTAGCTCAAAAATCAACAATTCTGCGTGAACGAACTCGCTAAGTATTTCTTTTTTTCCCCTCTGATTAGGCATCTACTTAACCTGTGTGCATATTGACTGGAGTGTGGTGAAGAAAAGAAGCAAAACTAAGACAAACCAACAAGCGTACCCGAGGCCCGCTTCTGGCGACAGCGTATACTCTTTTGCCGCTTCAAGACGGCAGCTGCACATCTCCCGGGTAGTTTGTCAAGTCCGTCGGCGATGACAAAGTGCGACAGCCATTGAACAGCCCATGGCGAACGTCCAAACACGCACGCTTGAGCGAAGCACCGCGCCACCGCAGGGCGTTACACGGGGCCTTTCCCGCGGATTGAGTCGCCTCGTTGTTACGCGCGGCACACCCCGTCGCCCAAAGAACCGGCCGCGCGTAGCCTTCGAGCGCGTCTTCAGGCTCTTCACTACGCCGACCACACCCACTTACCTGTGCCACACGGTGACGGGCCTCCGCCACCACTGTATATGATTGCACCCCTGTCCGCGTGTCGACCGTACATCACGGGCAAAAGACTGCGCCGTCCCGACGTACGCAACGCCAGTCGAATACATGTACATACACGCAGTGTCCCGCTTTGTTTCTGCGTGGATTCTGGCCGCGTGTGTAAACGCGCGCACGACGCACTTTATCGCATGCTTTTGTTCGATGCGGGCGTCGCCGTAGCGCGGAGCGACGTGGCGGGAATAGTCCCCCGTCCGAGGGGGGCTCCTGACAAATGGGCCCGCTCACGTTTTTGAGGCCCCGCAATGCGGCGGTGCTTCTTTCGCGCCGCCGCCAACGGAATAGCCGCTCGTTAGCGACAGTCGGGGAGAAAAAGTGATAAGCGCCGCCGGAGCCCGCCGGGCCGAGCCACCTTTTCGGCGCGCCGGTGCCGTCGTGGTCGGCATTGCGCTCGCCACTGTGCGGCAGCCGATCCCTCTCTCACATATGGAAGGAGGGGGGAAAAAAAAAGGGGGGGGGGGGGGGGCGCTCTTCTAAACCTCCCGGCCGGCCTAGACTCAGATTTATTGCCTGCCCTTCGTCTTATGGGGTTTCAGGCAGTTTCTCGCTCGATTCGCGTTGTTGCTAAAACGACGCTTGTTTTTTCGCGCTCTGCTGCCTCGTTGTGCACGGAGCTGCGAGCGTATATTACATACGGCGTGGCCCGAAATGAAGTGCGCGTGCGTACATATGAACGCCCGGGCGGCGCTCAGTTCGAGCCATTGAATGAAAGCAGACACGCATAGTTTCTCTGTGTGGAGAGAAAATCGAGGAAAAGACACCCTCGGTTGTCGGAGTGTGTTTATTTGCGTTTCTTCCGAGTTTAGGACGCAGACATCGCGAGACCGGCCCGCAGTGCGCCCAACCCGATGTTCGGGCGAGGTTCATGCGTGAGCGGAAAATATACGGCCTCTGTCGGCAGCGACGCGAAGATGAGCGCACCTTTTGTGCCGCGCTTTGTGTCGACAGCGCCACGCGGGTGCCGGCTTCGCACGCTCCGGCGAAGGTCTGTATCGTTCGGGCATTCCATCAGACACCTCTTTTCATTTCTGCTGCCGCCTTTAGGCTCGTCGCTCGGCAAATCAGAGCGCAGGTGCGTGCAGTGTGCGTGCACCTACAGCTCGGTCGTTTCAGGCGATAGAGCCACGACCCGGAAGCAGGGGCGTATTTAACGGGAGGAAGAATGGTCTACCCTCCCAATCCGTCCAACCCGCTCCCCCAAGGAAGAAATTGCGGATAATAAACCAATGCTGAACCCCACTTTTTCGGCGAAAATTTTCCCAAGCAATAAATGGTTAAAATCGGTCCCTTCCCCTCCCCCCTCTGAACCGTCCCCACAAGAGTGACTCAAAAATCCACCCTCCCCCGGAAGTGACGTCAGTTTGCCATTTTACACGCACAGTCGCCAAGAAGATTTGCATGCAACCGTTTCGTGGAGAGGCGAAGCGTTTATAGAAAAAAAGTGATTAGAATGAAATTAAGGACCTCTGAAACAAAAAAAAAAGGGAGTAACTTACCTCTTCCACCACCCCCTGAAACCGCTTCATTCGCACTATGAGCGCTAGAGATGCCACTCGAATGGTTCGCGTAACCCGTCATCATCATCATCAGCGTGACTACGCCCACTGCAGAGCAAACGCCTCTCCTATGTCTCTCCAATTAACCCTGTCCATCGCCAGTTGCGGCCATCGTATTCCCGCAAATTTCTTAATCTCATCCGCCCACCTAACTTTCTGCCGCCCCCTGCTATGCTTGCCTTCTCTTGGAATCCACTCCGTTACCCTTAAGGACCACCGGTTATCTTGCCTTCGCATTACATGCCCTGCCCAAGCCCACTTCTTCCTCTTGATTTCAACTAGGATGTCATTAACCCGCGTTTGTTCTCTCATCCACTCCGCCCGCTTCCGATCTCTTAACGTTACACCTATAATTTTTCTTTCCATAGCTCGCTGCGTTGTCCTTAACTTAAGCTGAACCCTCTTTGTTAGCTAGCCTCCACGTTTCTGCCCCATAGGTGAGTGCCAGTAAGATAAGCTGTTGTATACTTTTCTCTTGAGGGATATTGGTAAACTGCCATTCATGATCTGAGAGAACCTGCCACATGCGCTCCACCCCATTCTTATTCTTCCCTCTCATGATCTGGATCAGCTGTCACTACCTGCCCTAAATAGGCATATTCTCTTACTACTTCCAGCACCGCGCCATCAATTGCGAACTGCTGTTCTCTTGCTAGACTGTTGAATATTACTTTGTAGGGGTGTGCGAATATTCGAAATTTTCGAATATATTTCGAATATTATATTTTTAGTATTCGAATTCGATTCGAAATCCAAGTATTCGTGTTGTTTCGAATATTCGACCCGACGCGAATATTCGTATCTAACCGAATATTCATCGTGAGCACCGGCGTTCATTTCGGTCCGCAAGCCCTATCGACAGATACATAACAACATGGCGGCGCCTACACGGAAGGAAAATTCTTTCTTCCTTTAAGGGCATGCTGTAGCTGACTGCACTGGTGAGCTTTTTTGTGGCTATACCTGCGAAGCTGGTATAGTCAGAGGTGTGCACGAAGTACCTCGCAATACGTGCCGGGTCAGTGCCAAGTGAGAGGGCGTTTTCTGTGGCTGGAGGAGTCGTTCCAGTTAGAAGGGAACTACTTCTGCCTGACCATGTGCAGCCACACACGCCTTTTCTGTTTATTTAATCATCGATAGTTGAACTGTGATGTTTTTGGGTGCCCAAATAAATGTTTTGTAGTGATTAAATGCGTCTGTCCTTAATTATTCGATATTCGATTCGATATTCGGAACTAAGTATTCGTATTCGATTCGTATTCGAAAAATTTGATATTCGCAGACCCCTATTACTTTGGTTTTCTGCATGTTAATTTTTAGCCCCACTGTTCTGCTCTGCCTGTCTAACTCATTGATCATGCTTTGCAGTTCATGTCCTGAGTGACTTAGCAAGGCAATGTCATCAGCGAATCGCAGATTACTTATGTATTCTCCATCAACTCTTATCCACAACTGTTCCCATTTCAGGCCAAGGAATACCTCCTGTAAACAGGCAGTGCATAGGCGAGATTGTGTCTCCCTGCCGGGCACCTTCCCTTATTGGAATTTTATTGCTGACTTTATGAAGAACTCTCTGGTTAAAAGTAAGAGGCATACCATTTGAGAGAAAATAACTTCCCTCGGATATGAAGTAGCACCTCTATATTTAGCAGCGTACTCCCAATATCCGTGGTGCCAAGGCGCTGTCTGCATGCACGGTAAGTGCGCTTTTCTGTTCGCAAAAATCGTGCCCGTATTCTCTGCGGCAGGACTGAGCTGGAATCGAACAGCGCACTCGAGTTTCAGTGCATGTCAAACGCATCCAGCCACAGCCGCCGCGATGGCTCAGTGGTTATGGCGCTCGGCAGCTGACCCGAAAGACGAAGGTTCGATCCTGGCCGCGGCGGTCGCATTTCGATGAAGGCGAATTGCTAAAGGCCCGTGTACTGTGCGATGTCAGTGCACGTTAATTTAAAGAACCCCAGGTGGTCGAAATTTCCGGAGCCCTTCACTGCGGCGTCTCTCATATAGCCTGGGTCACTTCGGGACGTTAGACCCCCTTAATCTAAGCATACATCCACAAGCACAACCACACACAGAAGGATGCAACAACTGCGTCCACATTGAGCAGGCGTTCCTAACTCCTTCAATGGATTTCATCCTCATCCACGCACTCTCATCGGTTTTTGCACGCCAACTTTGTTACGCACCATCCGATCTGGTTGCATCAGACACGCAGAAGCTTTCTTTTATTTTTTATTTTTTTCACGCTGACGGCACACGCCCATGAACGATCAGTTCGCGTGGTTTGACGGGCGAAATATCTCCGAGACTCTTGCATACGAAGCCTTTTCTCCAGTAGCCGAGGCGTATACGGCGATGCCAGTCGCCCATGAATGCAGATCATAGTGGAAAATGCGCGCTTAAAAGCGAGAAAAGCCAACAAAGTGGTCATCTGCGCCACTCCACCGCCGTGGGCCAATTATCTCAGCCCATAAGCTCGGTGCGTATGAGAGAGCGAATGACCGTCTTGCTTCCCTTCCTCTAAAGGGGTGCAGGTCTCGTCAAAGAACTTTAATTCACTGTGACCGTTTCCTGGACCCGCACATATATGCGGTCGTTACATGTCTACTTCTGATGAACGGCACAAAATAAGGAAGCGAAAGCGACAATTCGCACCCGCAGAAGAAGGAAGCGCGCAATACGAGACTGCATGCGGCGTCATCAAATGAGCGCCGCGCTACCCTTTGTTTCTCCCCCTGGCGCACGTGCAAAGAGAGCGAGCCCACACCGTCGATTATGTAAGCCGCGGTGACTGCCTGTCGGGTGCGCGCCATACGGGCCGCACAATCTCGGCGGGTGGTTACGACTCCGCAGTCAGCCTCGCGGCGGAGACAGTGGCGTCATAAAGCCGCCCTGGCTCGCGCGCGTCTTGTCGCTTATCGAACGGGCGGGTGGGCGAGGCCGGCGTTCGAGCGCGTGCAGCCGCCGGCGTGCGCAGGATTTATGGACAGGCCGCCGCAATACCGCGCCGCCGTTGCGCACGATAAGGGCAGCGCGCGCATGATGACTTTACGAGCGCGCCCTCCCAAAAGGGGGGACCGAGAGAAAGCCGCGCGGTCGCGACCCACCGCCGTCCTTCCTTTGATTACCGCGACGACGAGGAGCGCGCGCCTTTCGCCGGCTGCGGGGGCAAACAAAACCGCGACCCGATCGCGTGCACGTTTCACCGGAGCGCGAGCAGTGCGGATCAGGCTGGCCACCAGATCCCAGCCCTGGGCTCGCTGAGCATCAGCATTATAGAATACTTGATGTTATCATCGGTTTCACTGTGGAAGTGCCGCTCTTGCCATCGAGCCACTTATCCTTGCGGTCTAAAGCCTCACCGACCGGAGTGCGCTGTTCCTTTCCTCTCTTTCTTTCTTCTTCGTCAACCTGGGCGCAGCCACAATGGTCGTTGTATATACGGGCAGTGCTTCCCGAACATATATAGCATACGAAGTCAAGTGGCAGGCGAAATGCAGGCGAAATACAAAAACGGTCATGAGCTGTGCGATGTCAGCCCACGTTAAAGAACTACAGAGAGTATACTATTAACCCTGAACCCTTCACTACGGTCCCCACAATTTAATGTTTCCTTTACTTTGACACATCCGCGCTTCTACTCACTTCACATAACACGTCGCTATGATGCTACACTTCGAGAACTAATATTCTTCGCGGAAATCTAAGCACATCGTGACTAAGGCTGCCCCCGAAATCGTTTTGTACGACGCTATGCGAGGAAGGCCATCAGAAAAAATTACCAGGATTAGCAGCGGAAAAATGAGGCCACCATTGAAGACATCACATATTGTGTTCTCATTAAACAAACAAAAAAAAGCGGCCAGAGCTGTAAATCTGATATTCCAGTCTGCAGCGAGCTCAATCTACCCGCAGATTTTAAGATGCCTGTTCCACTCACTGGAATGCAGGAGAAACAAAAACAACCACTCTTCAGTGCTGCCTGTAAAAGTTCTGAACATTCGATTCATATCAGGCCTCCTACGAAAGCCCCCAGCAGGTCGAAAAGTGTTAAACATGCCGCATGCCGGAAATGTGTTAAATATTTCAGAGTGCATGCCATCATCACCGTCCCTTGAGTGGCCGTCCTCGCAGCAGCTGTCTTGCTTAACTCGAGAAGGACTCTCGACAATTACATGCAACCGCCGCATACATCGGCAGGATTACCTGTTCTGAACGCACTCTGTCATTGGTGGGCTGAAGCCTGAGCCAGTAGCATGTCAGCGTTTGCACCGAAAGGCCGACGGTTAAATTTGAGGTTCGACCAGCGGTGCAAGGTTTTGTTTGCTTTATTACCTGACGGCCGATAGGGGACAGTTCCGGTACAAGGCTACGAAAATCTCGAGAGACTGCGAGAGTATGCCAGAGCTCCATGACTGGCAGAAACTGCTTGCCTTCACCGGTGGAGTTAACCGGTTTTAGTACCGGAAATAATTGCAGCAGTTTGTTGCATTAACTAGTGCTATTTGAGCTCTGTGAGCTGACGTTCCGGTGCACGTTAAGAAGCACCAGGTGGCAGAAATAAACCCGGATGAACACATTCACCTATCCACCTATGAACGCGTCACGCTCAAAAGATATAATCGAATGCGTGCGCCACTGGGTCATGCGTACCTTGCGCCATTCATACATGCACAAAACTGAAAGCAGGTTCGCTATTATGCACTGAAGTTTTGCAAACGAGCACGTGAAGGGAGTACAGAGACAAGTGCGGTTTTCCCAGACGTTAGCTGGGCCGTGTGGATGATAGGTGCACCTCATGGACTCTTTTTAATAAACTTTATGGGGTGCACGGGCGTTCTCAAGTAAAGTCCAGCTATTAGCGCTGCGCTCGTCTGCAGTCTCGCATGCTCAGTCTTTGTTCGTGCGTTCAGTTTTTATTTATTTATTTATTTACAGAATACTGCAGGCCGAATTGGTCCAAGCAGGAGACGGTACATACATTTGTTAGTAAGTACTATGCCTTAGGATCAGCAACAATGGTGAAGTTACAAATTACAACAAGAAAATATAATAACAAAAATAAACAAGGTTACAAAGCAAATGCACTGTGTGAGAGTACATGCCCCAAACACAGGCACATAGACAAAGGAGCACACTATGTACTGTTAATAAACAATCATAATTTCTAACCATACAGTCAGATATATAGGCTCTCAAATGGTTGAAGACAGGAGAGGTGAATCATGAGGCAGAGAATTCCAATATTCAATATTTCACTGAATATGGACCAACTATACAGTTTATAGTTCAACTTTCTATGTATATAAAAGTTCTCTATGGTTCCACTTGCATGAAAGAGATGCAGTGACTAGGCTGCGTTAATTATTTTCCCACAAGGAACTAAACCACAAAAAAAGGCATGTCCAACATTTTCGTACAAAAATTTTGAAAACTGCAAATTGTAAGACACCGCTATGGAAGTATTGAAGGTAATGGTCCATTCTTCTGATATGTAACAAATATTTCTTTTAAAGTGTTTCCATCGCTCGCATCGAGCAGTTAAGACTGCCATAGGAAACCAATGGGGAGCGCTTTTGACGATAGCAAAAGCGTTAATAGAATAAAAAAATATACACGACTGCCGTCAGGTGATCTACCGATGTATTGATTGCTGTAGTGAAATCTTACATTATACGAAAAAAAATGCGTTCATAAACAGATTCCCGCTAAAAAATGCATTTGTCCAGAATTGTTGGGTATGGGATCAACTTAAAACCCCTTCTTTTTATTATCATTACACGATCGCTGCCTTCCGCGATTGGCCTGTTAGCAAAACCTTAGTAGTTACTCCGTTAAATGAATTTCCTCTCAAGATCAGCTCAAACAAACGGAGCCGTTTAACTACCGGTTCCCCAACTTGTTTGACAAACTCCCAATCCATTTTGCAGCCAATGATTGCGACTCCCAGAAGCGGCGGCCGGGTATGTTTACTGAGAAGGAAAAGGCACGGGTCAACGGGAGGCCCCGACTTCATGCGCGCCAGCCATGCAAGCTGAGCCAGCGGTTAGGCGGCTCGCGAGAGGGCTATTAACTGCAACGTAATCGCGTAAACAGAGAGGAGAGAGAGAGTCGTGGGCAAATATATTCCTCGTTGCGTTCCTTCGTCGGGGCCTAACGACAGTGCGTGCGTGCGCCGTGTGGAAGAGGCGTAATCGCTGGGCGGAGAAAGCGCGGCGTGGCGTGCCCCGGTCAGGATGTGTCCACTTGTCGGTAATGGTCCCGCGGCGATATTGTTCCAGCCAGAGAGATCGGCCGGGGCCCAATTCTGCGGAATCCGGCGGGCGCTCCTCAAACAGGGCGGCCCCTTTTATTGGCTGCCGGCACGCACCCGGCCGCCGTCGGTTGTGAGCGCCAATCGATGGAAGCTCAATCGCGAGCCCGCCGCTCGTTTCTCAGGCAGGGCGCGATCGGCCTTCCTGCGGCGTGCATCGGGGGCCAAAGGTCCGGTTGCACGTCTGGCGTGTTGCTTTCCATTCAAAGCTGGATTCCGGAGCTTTAGCGTGAGACGCTTCAGGTGTGCGGTGCGGAGGACGCGAAACCATCCCACAGGCAACAGGAAAATACTTGCATATAGTATAGCGCTGATTACAAATCCAGCGCGAACTGGCGTCAGCCGGAGTGCGCCGAAACCAGCAATCTATACACACGCGGTCTTTATACCGCGCACAAAAAAAAAAAAAAACTGATTTCTGGCAAAAAGATATATTTTTCATATAAAACCTTCCTTTGTAAACCACTACACACCATACTCAATGCGCATGGGCGATTTTCAGACCCGTCATTCGGTGCGGCAAGCCGGACATCACATCTGGTAAAGCTCCGTGCATTTCCT